>NC_073253.2:99590833-99914166 GCF_029289425.2 Pan paniscus
AAACTAGGTATTTCTTTATATCATAAAGGTGATATATAAGTTGATAAAAGTTCAACATGTACTGATGGTAACATATGAAAATAGTAACTGCAGTATCAGTTTTTATTTTCTTTATGAAATAATAACTACACAATTAAATGTGAGAATACATTGCCTTGTGCTCAAATTTTCTTGTTTTTGCTTAGATTTATCATTGAGAGTTTTCCAAAACAAAACGCTTTTAAGTTTAACGTTTTAAAAACAGCACTGCATTTCATGGTTTTGATGTATGTAATTAAACAAACAAGATTTCTGTAGTTATAGGATGTTACTATTGTAAAGCGTGCTATAATCATTAAACGTATACCTATGTCTTTGCACCCAGTGACATAATAATGTATATATATAATAAATTATTTAAAGAAAAATTACTGGGTCAAAGGTCATATGCTTTTTAAATTTAACAAATTGCCTATTTGCCTTTTCAAAAGTCAAGGAGACTTATTCTCTCTTACCTGTGGTGTATAAGAATGCCTAGTTCCTCATGTTTTTGTTAATTTGGTGCTTTATAAAATTTTAATAGTTGTTAATCTGATAGAAAAAAATTTATTCTAAAATAGTTTTAATTTGAATTTCATTAATTATACCGAATACTATTTTATGAATGTACAGGTTGTGTGTGAATTTCTATTCTGTGTCTTTTGTACATTTATGTTACAGGCAGTTGCTCTTTTCTGTTATATATTTACATCATGTTTCTATGTTAAATAGGTAGCTCTATGTCTGTCATATTTGCTGCAATTATTTTGTATTTTTATTTTGATCAGAGTATATTTAGTTTGTAGGAATTCTGTGGTATAAAAGTTCTTATTTTAATATGATCGTTATTATCATTTTAAGTACAGATGTACACTACCTCCTTGCTCCAGCTTCAACCTAGGTTTCTCTAATTTAATATGTCTGATACTTTAGGGTTCCAAAAAAGTTATTATTTGGAGAAAAAACTAATTCTGTTTGTAAAAAAATATATTACAAGGAAAAAATCTAGCCCATTTTTAGATTTAGTCACACCTTACCCTGAAATTAAAATCTCTGCAATATGACCACAGAGTATATTTCTAGTCTCTCATTAATACAAATCTATACCATGAATCTGAGCCATATTTTCTGTTCCTTTTTTATGATCCACTTTCTGGCTTTTATCCTATTTTATTCTGCCAGAAATGTCTTTATTTTTTTTTATAAAATCATACCAGATTTGAAATTACTTTTTAAATGCCTTTCCCATTCCCAGTCCCATTCCCATGGCTTCTCTGATCTCCTACCCTTCTTAAGAAATGTATTTTCTTATGACTTCATTTTCTAATCCATCCAACCCCTTTAATTATATAGTTCTCAGATTACTTATTTTGTATAGTTGTTTACATTCCGTCCTCAAATATATGTAATATAGAGAAAAAAACCCTCCCTTTTTGAAAGGAACTACAAGAATACACAGCATAGGATTTCAATAAATAGTTTCAAAATTTTCTTAGACTGCTATTATGGACTTATTGACTGGATCTGAGTCAGAAAATTTAGTTTGTGCCCTAATTATGCTATCTAATGCAGCACTACTTTTGATGTAATAGAGTCACCTTTCTGAAATTAACATATTTTTAGTTTTTATTCATTCTTCTACAAAACAGATTTATAATAATACTTTCAGGATTATGTGAGATTAAACTAAAAGATTTTAAAATACATTATTTTTGTGAAACCACTTTATTATAAATTTCAATTAAAATCTCAATTGTTATTATGCTCATCTAAATATAAAATTGTGTGAATAAGTATTCAAACAGGCTAGGATTCTTGCATAATTAAAGTTATTTTTCTTTAACAATTGATTAATTGAAATTGACTTGAAATTTTATAAACATCTGTTGTTCTCAGGCATTAATAAAGCTAAAAGTTCATTCAAGGACAGAATCCATTCTGTTCCCTAAGTGTTCCACTCTATTGAATTATATTCAGAACTAAAAAGCTGGTAGAATACAGACTGTTAATCAGCTATGAAGGTCTAGTAACTGTTACATAAAACTATTTTTAAAAACTTAGGCTATCTAGACTTTAAAACTATAAATTGTAATTTATAGGTTATAATTGTAAGTACTTTAAAAAGTATATATAATACATGTAACTTATTGACTTCCTAAGCATATTAATAGTATATTTTATTATTCTATGAAAGGTAAGATGCTAAATTTGTGGTTAGCATGCTGAGTCAAGGATAGATGTAAATCCATGTTTACTTCTAGATTCAAAATTTAACATTAATCTTCCTTTTGCATCAGCAAAAGTCTCTTTCTAAGGAATCAGTATACAGTTACCCCTTGGTGTCTGGGGCACTGGTTCCAGGACCTCCTGTCAATACCAAAATTCACTAATGTTCAAGTCCTTGACATAAAATGTCATAGAATTTGTGTATAACCTATGCACATCCTCCCATATATTTTAAATCACCTCTGAATTACTTATAATACCTAATACAATATAAATGGTATATAAATAGTTGCTATACTTGCTTCAGGAATGCTGATCCAAAAAATTCTGTGCATGTTTGTACAGATAGAATTTTTTTCCTGAATATTTTTGATCTGCAATTGGTTGAATCCACCTATTTGAAACCCTTCAATACAGAGGGCCAACTGTACTCATTTATGCAAGAGCAAAATCTTAGAGTGGTCTCCATCTCGATTGCCATCTCCTGCCTTACCCAACCCATCAACAAATCCTATCAATTTTACCTCCTAATTTACCTTCCATTCTCTGTCTATGTTGTCACAGCTTATTTGACCTTTCATCTAGATAATTATAATAATCTCCTAATTTATATAATTATCTCTAGCTTTTTTTCTTACCCATTCTTCACAGTGTCACCAAAACACACACTGAATCCTGTTGCATTCCTTTCTTACACATACTCATTTGCTTTTTCTTCCCTATATTCATAAAACATTCATAAGTTTTAGGTATATAAAGTAAGTGCTATAATGCTACTCAGAACTCAGGCTTGTCATATTAGGCATATTTTTCCAGTGTCAGCATTATAAACAGAAAATCCTCTTAATAATCAGATTGTTTGTAATATTGATCATGTTTTGGCTGACCTATTTAGTTGAAATTTTCTTTCCCCATATGCCTGAAAAAAATCCTACTTCTCCATTACAACACAAATGTCACTTCCCATGTGAATATTTCTCTAGCCAACCATGGCTAGAATTACTTCCCTCTTTCTTTGTGGATCCTCCACATATCAACATTGTTGGTGCTTCTGTATTTGTTGTGCAATTACTCTTATCATTTGTCTTTACCATAAATTTGGGTCTTTCTAAAATGAGACACCATGGCTTTCCAACCCTATGTCTTTTAGTCCTTGGCATATATTTGGTCCTCCATTAATATTTATTGTTATTTGGAATGAGGAATAAGGAAAAGGAGAGCTCAAATGATCTGTGAAGGAAGAGAAACACATAGGGCATGTGAAACAATATCCTTCGAGGTGTAGTATTTTTTATTTTTTCTCCAACAGCACTCTTGCCATTTGCAATAAGTCCCATCACTCATGGGTTGTTATTACTGAGGTCCTCACAGAAGAAATATTATTCCATTTCTTGCTGCTCTCTGAAGCACTTATACTTCATTATTTCCCTACGGGCTTCAGTGTCCTTCCGTTTTTTTCACATTCCCTTGGTTTTTTATTTCAATAGTATCTGTGATGAAGGGCTGATGCCAAGTAATCAACTTGACTTCCTTTAAAAAAACAAACAAAAATCCCAGTTCAAACTGATGGTTTATTTTATAAACAAAATCATCCCTCTATATTCTGTGCAAAAACCTTCAGCACAATGTGGTAGGATATGCCAATTGAAATGCCAAAGCTCCATAATGGAAAAATAAGAAAAGGATCAAAATTTCTTTCACCTAAGAAAGTGCTATTAGTTCAAGTAGTGCTTAACTGGTGAAATGAATATGCCCAGCAGAGAAATTTTGTCTTTGGCAGCTGCAATACCTAAGGCCCACTAGCTGTCCTTTGTTCCTGCGTATGCTGAGTCTCATTTCCCAGGGAGGATGATTCAATTAGGACTAAGTTCTTTCAAGAAAAATTATAAAATAAGGTGTCGGGTGGATTATATAGGGTTTTACCACGTGCAAATTTCTCACTATTTAATGTGTCATCACTTTATCTTACTGCCAGTGCCTTTTGTTCCTGCCATGCAATTTTCTTCTACCAGAGTGCATTTTGAAGGCATAGAATAGAAAGGAAATGAATGTGGGCATGGAGTTGAAGAGACAAAACTTAGAAAGTTGGGAGATGGTAATGATCCTTGTAGTTATGTCCTCAGGAATAAAATGTTACCAAAAATATACCTGAGTGTATCACTATGGGCAGGGCGAGGTGGTGGGGGGGACTTGAGACCAGATATCCTGAGTTTAGAAAGGCATTGTAACAGCTAATAGATAATAGTGGAAAGGTTTCTGATAACCTTTTTTTTTAATAAAATAAAATTGGGTAAAATATATGCATCCTTTGTCTACATTCATTTTAGTAATCCACAAGTTATGGAAGACAGAGAAGTGACTGCACTCTCTTATGATAAGCAGCTGAATTGTGTGCCATTGTATCAGTGACACCCTCTCTATATGCCTACTGCTAAATAACAGTGGTTGTTTTATTAGCCATCCAGTAGATGGCTTATTAGTAGGGTTGCCAAAATTAACTAATAAAAATAAATGACAGTGAGCTAAATTTGAATTTCAGATGAAAAATAACTTTAAGTACAGTAAACCCCTTGCAAAACCTTTATTGTTCATCACTAATTCTAATTTCACTGGGCACCTTATATCCTATCTAGCAACTCCTTATTAGGATATTACCAGTCTCTTTTAAATATGTATAGATTTTTCTCCTGTTGTAGGATCATGGCATAGAGTATAGTTTAATCCTCAGGGGCTTTTAACTAGAGAAAATATTGACAATTATACCTTGATCTTCTTGAGCCTCAGCATGTTAGAAGTAGAAAGGTTTGACCAATATAGGCCACTGATAAATACATGCTTATCCTGAAATTCCAAAATTACCCGCCAAGCCTCTGCCCTGAAGGATCTGTTGTATGATAACCAGATGAATATTCAAGGGCATTAATTCCAGCATTGCTTGCAAGGGTGAAAAATTGGAAACAGCTGATTTGTTTATCACTTGGAAAATAAATACAAGTCTAGTCTTTGATTCTGAGCACAGAATCATGTAAATTAGTGTGCAGACTCTGCATCCCCATAGCCTGGATTTAAATTCCATTTCTACCACTTACTACTTATGCAGAGCAGATAAGTTACTTAACTTCTCTGTGCTCCATTTTCATCATCTGAAAAATAACAATATTATAAAAATATAAACATAATATAAAATCTGATATGAAAATAACAGAAGTATCTCCCAGAGGGTTTTTGTGAGAGCATGGTGAATTAATACATATGAAGTATTGAATACAGTGATTAACACCTAGAAGTATATAGTAAATATTAGCTTCTATCAAGATGAAATACTATACAAAATTAAAATAAGTAAATTGAAAGGTATGGGAAATTAGATAACATTTATGTAAAATGATTAAAACGGCAAAGTAATACTAAAACAGCTGATGCTTACGTATGTAGTGAATATGATAAATCATATATTGAAAGATAAATACCCAATTATGATGATAGTTCTCCTCCTGAGAAGAGGAGGGACAGGTCTAGGGAGTATAATAAGGTTATTTAGAAAGTTGTATTTATTTTATTTAGAAAATATGAAGGCAAGTCACAAAATGTTAATGCTTGCTAATGCTTGGTCTATGGATATTTGCTGTAATATTCTTGGTAACTTACTATATTTGTTCAACTAATGAAAAAGTAGACAGTGGCCTGTGGAGACCGAGACTTTTAATCTGAGAAATAAATTCTTTGTCAAACTGTTACTTTTTATATCATATATTTTGAATCCATTTGCAGATGTCATAATTCTGAGCTTTATCAAATAATTTAGGGGGTCTAGGCTGGGCTCACACCTGTAATCCCAGCACTTTGGGAGGCCGAGGTGGGCAGATCACCTTAGCTCAGGAGTTAGACCAGTCTGGCCAACATGCGGAAACCCTGTGTCTACAAAAAATATAAAAATTAGCCGGGCGTGGTGGTGCACACCTGTAATCCCAACTACTCATGAGGCTGAGGCATGAGAATCTCTTGAACCCAGGAGGCGGGGGTTGCAGTGAGCTGAAATTGCACCACTGCACTCCAGTCTGGGCAACAGAGTGAGACTCTGTCTCAAAAAATAAAATAAAATAAATGAAAAATAATTGAAGGGGCTAGCATTTATCCAGAGTCTCAAATGTGCAGAAGCATTTCAACTATGATCATTAAGTGAAGTAGATTTTATTATTCCAACTTCAGATGAGAAACTGAGGCTAAGAAGGAATAAGTAACTTGCTGATTGTCAAACTAGAATGCAACCAGGTTGGAAATCATGCCCACGTCTGCCTCACTCTTAAAGCTTATTCTCTTTTCATTTCGCCAAGTGCAACCAAGTTCTACAGGTATATATCTATGCTAGTTATACTAGGCTGGCAATCTACTTTTAGAAATTGTATTCACATATTTAAAACTTTGTTGAAATTTTGAGTATTCTGTATGATTTGAATATGTAATTTTTCAGTTCCGTCCAGTTTATTAGTGGATTTTTCAGGTGACCTTGTCAGGCAATCAGGGGTAGGGAACATAATTTATAACATAGAGGGAATGAGAATCTCAGCTTAGCATAGTATTTGGGATGAGGATCTTTCTGACATGTATTTGAGTCTAAGAGCAATAGCCTATGAAATCTTGTTTTAAAATAGAAGAAAAGAAGTGTTAAACTATATTCTGTATTAATAATATAACCAAATATTAAGTTAGTTTTAGCCTAGAGGTTTTGTTTCTGAAGTAGGTGCTTCAGTGCTTCTGCTTGCAGAATATGTTCTGGTTAATGAAGATACTGTCTAGTATGCAACATAACTTACATGTGCATGGTATATATCCATACAATATGGAGAATGAACCTTATCTATTAAGAATAAATGCAGAAATTCTAAAATGTTTAAAAGATTTTATTTAAATGTATGCACATTTTCTATCTGTCAGCATATACGAGGTTCAAAACTACAAACTTGAATGTGGCAACAAAGTACGTTTATCATATTTTCTAAACAGATTCTAAATGCATAATTTTTTCAGAGAGATTATGACAGGAGGCAATGGTAAAAAATAAACTAAATCAGTAGTATTTAAGATGAGAAGAATTACTCTTATTTCTTGAGAATGAGGGTAAGAAAGAGACAGAAATGTTCAATTCCTGGGTTAGTTTTGAATTCTGGAGATAGAAGGAAATTTAATAATGCAATGAGTCCTGGACAATGTTTTCTCACATGCAGTATTTTTGAGTGCTTTTCAAAAAGCTTATCACAGTGACTTAAAATTTTGAAATGGGATAATTTCCAAAAAGTACTGAAAATATAAATACATTTGAATGTAGTGTGTATTTGGCTTATATTTCAAATTTTCCCTTCCAGTGAAATAACTCGGGGGGTACTCTTGAAGTGTTTCTTCTTCTAGGTTTAATTTTTAGTGAAGTAAATGTTGGGATTTCTTTTATAATATATTGCCTGAATATATTTTCAAGGGATTTGAAGTTATTAGGCATGTCTGGTTTAATTTGTTCATGTATGTTAAAACCTATATTTATTTGTGACTAGTGTAAATGTATGGTTAAATGTAGCTGACACCAGATGTGAGCCATATAACATATTGCTATAAAAATAGAAAAATAATTATGTTCCACTTTGTAAATACTTTTAAACAATTTTTACATAAGTGAAAATCTCACATAATGCCAGACACACAGTATGAGGTAGTGGAAGATTAGGTAAACTAAATTATTCATGTCAACCATTTTAAGAAAATTACTTAAACTAATGCTTAGTTTTCAACTTATTATAACTGAAAGAACAAAATTGTACTTTATTCTGATAAATTATTTACACACAACTCACAAAGTGTAATATCAAAATATTAAGTAGATTGAATAAGATAATGAAATATTAGCTCATGTATATTTTTTGATGTGAAGGAAATGAACATTTATCCATCAATTTATGTCATTTATTGTAATACATCAAAAACGTAGCTTGTGATAATTCAGTTGAACTACAAAAAAGCTCAGTGATAAATATTTCCATTTATTTAAAGCTATTTATTATAGCTGTAAAAGTGAAAGTATAGATAGTTGTCCTAATAAAATGGAAATGCAAATGTATAAAAAATAGAAATTAATTGCTAGACTCTTTAGTCTATGTTGTTCTTCACAGTATCCTTATGTACTTCTATTTTTTTATTTAAAAAGTCAAGTACAATATCTTTATTCAGTTAAAAGTAAGTAAAAAAATAAAATTTTTCATCATTTGTTGATATGTTTAAAATATATAAAAATACTATTTAAATATATTCCTTTTTTTGTTTCTGTGAGAAATTAACCACTAATTTCCCACATCTACAATCATTATCTTTTTCTTTTGTAATGTTTATTATTGTTAAACTATAGTATAAATCATTTTATGTTAATATCTGTATTTATTCTTCATATTCATTAGTGACTATTAACATAATAGAGAGAAAATAAAATGCTGAAGTCAATTTATATGATGAAAAAATAGATTTAATATTGAGTAATAAAAAATATAATCCTCCTTCATTTGAATCATACATAAAATTTCAAAACATTAGTAGATGATGAAAATTAAATTATCTCTATATCTTAATGGACAATATCAAATTAAATTAATGTGCAACTAGAAAACACATAGAATAGAGCCTTATTCTTTAAATCTGTGTTATTTTAGAATAGCTCAGTTTTGGCATAAAATGTTTGATAATATGCAAGCCCAAATACTGTATTTTATTTAATAGGTTCAAATATAACACAAATGATACACAAATGATGATATAATTTATGTTCTAGGACATAAGTATGTATCAAAAATTGCAGAAAAGCACAATTTTAAAATGTAGGAATAATAATGCAAAAAAACTTAAAATAAATATAAAGGAATAATAAAAGTATATATATAACCAAAAGGTTTTCAAGTCTTGATCATCTTCAAAAATTTTCTACAGGGCCCCAGATAGTAAAATCTATGAAGACAGACATTATATCTTCCTTTCAATTTCTTATTATATTTCCAAGCATCTAGCATCAAGATTGATACATAACAGACACTTAATAAATGTTTCTTAATAAGTGAAGGAACTATATACATCAGAGTTCTTTTTTACTCTTATGTTCAAATTCAGATACCAATAAATGGTTTTAAGTTTAGACAGAGCATACAGGAGAATCTTTGTATCCTTCTAAGATATTAGTTGTATACAATTCTAAATGATTTTAATAATTAATATTGTGTGAAAGTGCAGATTTTTTTCATTGTTTTGCAGGAAAGTTTCCTGCTCATAATTAAAACAAGTATCAATGATTTTTGTAACTTGGCAGTTCATTTTGTACCTGTGAAATTGTACAATATATGCCACAAATGGGGGAAGAGGCTCTTTATTAGATACTTGGTGATAAACCTTAATCATTTAGTTAAATGAAATTATAGTGTAAACTAGTAAGTGATCTATTTAATTATAATTCTATATTAATTTTATTAATGAAATATATCTGTGCCTTGTGTCTCTTTACTTAGACTGTGATTGTCCATTATCTTTCTTTTACTAGCTTTGTGAATTATTGAGCTTGGTAATTAAACTTCATATTATAGGGTGTACATTAGTAAGTGTGGAAGGTAATGCATCTTTTATATAGAGACAATTTCTTGATTATTTGTTTAGTGCATACTTAGGAAGTAAATCCACAAGGATCACAAATTTGTGTTTGCTTTCATAAGCAAACATTCAGCACAATCAAAATATAACCTGGAAAATGAATTTCAATTCAAGAGACTGATGCATATTGTGATAATATCTAACTAACGCCCATTTGACTATTTGTTTATTTTAATAGAGTACAAATTTATTTCAAAAAAATCAGAAACTATATTAACAATGACTCTTATAATTGTGATAAGCCAAAAGTGCGATTTTCAAAGAAAAGTGTGGGCTCAGTGGGAAAAATCATTCTGGATAATGGCTCCTCACAGAGATAAAGGTGTAATTTAATATCTTTATATTAATTTAAGAAATTCAAAATGTAGACTTTTAACATTTAAATATAGTCTTCTCGTAATTTTGATTTTTAATAGTTTTTTAAAATATGTACACCAAATTACAAATTCAGGAGATCACTATTTCATTTAAAACAACCTTCTCAGAAATTGTATTTTTGATGCATTTTCACAAGAGTGTGAGGAAAATCAGAGCAAAATAAGGAGGAGCTGATGTGGTAAAAAGTCTATCATCAGTTGCTTATTTTACATATGTATGATACAGCCACCATTCTCAAATAATTGGTTCAGGGATAAATTCTCCTCTTTAAGCCAATATGTAAACTAAGGTCCTAAGGGTTGTATCTCACAAGTCATGCAAACAATAAATAAGATAAAGGAGCAACATCTAAATTAGAAAACTCAAGTAATGATTGCCAACAAAATGAAATACAATGAATACTTTAACCTTGTGCATTAAAGACGAACTTTTAGAAAGGATCATTTAGTTCAATTGCACTGAGGGTGTTTTCTGAGTTTGCCAGATAGATGTTGGTTTGGAACGCCTATTTTATTTCTCTCTCAGATCCATTTTGTGTTAAATGAACAATATTTTCAACTTCACTAATATATCAAAGCTATTGATTCTTTCAAAGTGAGTTGCATAAATGTTTCACTTCAAAGCATTTTAATACATACATAATATTTCTCAGTCTTCATGCCATGAATAACTGGTCATCTTTAAGCTGCTGCTGGTTCCAATATTGTTTTCACAATTTACAGAGGATTACTGTAAGTGTGTATAGTTCAATTTTTGGCAAGTATACACGCAATTAAAGTCAGAGCCACCTCCCTGTCATCCAAGGTAAAGAGAGATACATTAAAACTAACAAAGCGATAAAAGAGGCCTGAAATTGAAGCAGTTTAAAAAATGACAGTTTAATGAAAACAGTGTAAAAATACTATCACTCTGATGGAAAACATCTGTCCTCCACGAATCTTGACTGATGTAAGGCTGTGAGGCTCTTAAGGAATGTGTTGCCAGCCTATGGTTATATCAACAACAGGTCAGGCATGGCCTGTCTCTTTAATATCACAGTTATGACTGTCCAATTATATACCATTCCAACTGATACCCTGCCTTCCATATTGCAATAGTTTACTTTAAAGTCCAATTCTTTTCGCTGCTTGTTGCACTTTTTCAAAGGACAGTGAGAATAATGCCACTGAACTATAAAAATAAAAAATATTTATAAAAATAAACGTCCTAAAAGAGCATATTTTAAATGCTGTCATCCAGAGGAAGTAATCACTGAGAGCTGTTTAACTGTTGGTACTGAAAAAAGCTTTTATATATATATAGTAGTAAAAAAGAGACATCCTGTTATTTTGATTTAAGATTTAATTAAATTATTATTATCAACAGTTCATAATTTCTTGGTTTTTATTTTAACATCTGTCACAAGTGTCACCACAAAATCATTTATAACTAAGAAAAATTTATGTGGGCAGGTAAATGTTTTTTACAACAGTGGGTTAAATATCAATTTTGTGTGATGAAAGTGTTAATATGTTTCTCCATAGAATCTGAATTATTATGATAGACTTTCACAGGAGAGAGGAGAAATTTGTTTGTTTCAAATTGGCAATAAGCAAATAAATTAGTCCTAGGTCCCCAAATTGGAAGAAAATAAAAGTTAATACATTCACTTAAAAATCTTTATTTTTTTCTTTTGTTCTCTCATGCATCAACAAGCAATTTTGAAATGAAATTTTGCAGGTGAAAGGCCTATAATGTGAAATAAACAATTTCCTTGCAGATAAGAAAAAAATTGAATTGCTTCTCATTTGCAAAAGTAGTTAATCTAGGTGCTATTCAGACATGCTAAATGTTTAGTTACAAGTGACTTTAAAATAAATGTGGAAATTTTAGTTCTTCAAGGAGTTTGGCTCTCAATTTATTCCATTGATGAAAATGTCTTCCCATTTTTCCCACCGGGATGATTTTTATTGGGTCCACCATGGCAATTTCAATCATTTAATCTTGTCAGCCCCATAGTTAGCATTGCATTCCACTAAGTGTTCCTGAGTTGGGAGCATGGGATAGGAGAGGACAGGAATACATAAGTTGTCACAATACAGAATATGACTTCCCAATTTGTGTTTGTTTCTCAGTGCTTTTTTTTCTAAACAGAGCATAAAAATGATATGCTAATTTGCATGGTTTTGAGTAATTAGTCACTTTATATATTCCACACCCCAGTGTTATAGCAGGAGGGACTTCCCCATGCAGGTGTAAACAAATAGGATGGTAGGGTAACTTTGGGTTACACTGCATCAAATTTTTCTGAAGCCCTTAGGAAACCCCATCTTCATGAAAAGATTATTTCAAAGAAGAGTTTACTTAAGTTTTCTAGCTTACATACATTAGTGATTTACATACTTAAATTATTTGATGAAATAGTTATTTTTATGTGTGTAATTACTTATGCTTGGGAATAATATAAGCGTAAACTAGGTCAAATTTCATCTTAACACATTTTAATTCACTTCTCTAATATTGATCATCCACATATTTTCCAAAACAGATCTAACTTAATGTTGAGGTACAAATTACGTTTCATATTTAGGAGAGAAAATTTCTATAGCGAGTTTAAATATAAAAATCCCTATTTTTTTTCTGACACATACTAATAAAATTAATTTTTATCCAGTGCTCTTGTATTTCCAATGATATTTGAATTTTCCTGATATATCAGGATGAAAAACTTAGGTAGCTGCTAAATATATTTTACAACACTCTTTAATATCTGACCGTTAGGTCAAAGCAGTTTATAGTATTTGTCATCCAAATAAAATTGATTTTCTGAGAGCATGTAAATCAGTAATAGAATATGTTCAGTTTATAGATAAGCAATCTTTTTTACAAACCTATATTTAAATATAAATAATAGTGAAGAAAAAATCTATGAACTAGCTTATAAATGATACTCTAGGGGTGCCATTTTGGCATAATAATGTTAAATATAAAAATGGTAGTTAAATACTTCTTAAAGTCCTATTATCCCATCTCTGCTTCAGTTATGTTAACATTTCCATCAGATTTCATTTATCTTGCATTTCTGAGTTCTGGTCTTTGCTCTGCTGGTAAAATGATATGAGTCAATGTGTCACCTGATCCTCACGATTCAAAATTCCATTTTACGTAATTAAAGACTCTTAATCTCAATTAAACTCAATACATCTTCTTTTATTCTAAGTAACCTGTAGTCTAGAGTTACAATTTTCACTAATACATTAGTCTTTTCTGTGACACTTTCTAAGTTTTCTTAGCTATAAAATTGAGAAATGTTTTACACAAATTCCCTGTCTTCACAGAGATAGTATGGAATGTGTAGTTTTTAGTCCAATACACCTGGCTTAGAATTTTAGTCTCATTCACTGCATTGGTGCAGGGCCTGGCATAAGCTAGCTTCACATTACTTTCAGTTCTTTTCATCTATTTTATCCACTATTCGTTATGTGCAGGGTTAAGACACAGTCTTATAAAGGTCCACATATTAAAAATAACCCATTATGGCAATGTGATTTCAGCACTAACAGAATGAAACACTCAAAGGATAGCACGTGCAAGTTTATTTTTCATTGTAATATTAATACAAGCAAGAAATATCATTTTTCAATTCTTTTTTTTTTTTTTATAGTTTAAGTTTTAGGGTACATGTGCACATTGTGCAAGTTAGTTACATATGTATACATGTGCCATGCTGGTGCGCTGCACCCACTAACTCGTCATCTAGCATTAGGTATATCTCCCAATGCTATCCCTCCCCCCTCCCCCCTCCCCACCACAGTCCCCAGAGTATGATATTCCCCTTCCTGTGTCCATGTGATCTCATTGTTCAATTACCACCTATGAGTGAGAATATGCGGTGTTTGGAAGACTTGGAACCAACCCAAATGTCCAACAATGATAGACTGGATTAAGAAAATGTGGCACATATACACCATGGAATACTATGCAGCCATAAAAAATGATGAGTTCATATCCTTTGTAGGGACATGGATGAAATTGGAAACCATCATTCTCAGTAAACTATCGCAAGAACAAATTCAATTCTTATTTTGATTGTCACCATAAAAATTTGGCTAATTGTAGAAAGTAGAAAAGTTCCTCTTCAAAGCTCATCTTGGTTTAAAAATAAAATAATAGACACTAGAAATAATAGCTTCTTACTCTAAAGCCTCCTATCAACCATTAGTTCTTACACTTCAGCCCAGTTAGTTGCTTTGGCTTACTCAGGCATGTCTGGACAGGCCCAGTCAAGCCTTAGCTCATAGCTTATGGCCCTTCCTTATTTGGAAATGTTATTGCTTCCTTAAACCTTTCGTAAGCAACTTCCTCTCTTTCTTTGTTCTCCCTTGCACTTACCTATTTAGAAAAGTTTTAGGCTGTTAGCAAATTGGCTATCAGTTTAAGACTGTGAGGTCCAGCTCCAGCCAATGGATGCAGGACACAGCAGTAAGGACCACTCAAATGTGTAAGGAATAAATATGTCTGCTTTTCCTTTGTTCAAGTGTATTCTTGCCATTGTTCCTTCTGCAAGAGGCACCCTTTCTGCAGAAAGCAGAAATGGCCTTGCTGAGAGAATTAAATTTATGTTCAAGTGCTATTTCTTTTTTTTTGTTTGTTTTGGGACAGAGTCTCACTCTGTCACTCAGGCTGGAGTCCAGTGGTGAGATCTCAGCTCACTGCAAACTCCGCCTCCCGGGTTCACTCCATTCTCCTGCCTCAGCCTCCTGAGTAGCTGGGACTACAGGCTCCTGCCACCACGCCTGGCTATTTTTTTGTATTTTTAGTAGAGATGGGGTTTCACCATGTTATCCAGGATGGTCTTGATCTCTGGACCTCGTGATCCGCCTGCCTCAGCCTTCCAAAGTGCTGGGATTACAGGCGTGAGCCACCGCGCCTGGCCTCAAGTGCTATTTCTTTGCGGCACTGGGGAACAAACATTTCTAACACTAATATTTGAAGGTTGAGCCATATCTCTAGCAACAGCATAAGAATATCCTACTTTTTTGGATTATTATGGTATTAACCTTCATAGTCCTTATCTGAGTCCACTGAATAAGTAAGCAATTTCCATCTGCATTATCATGCCTTGTTTCTAGGAGTGAAATGCTCTACAGAGCATCCTCTGCTTAATTTAAGGTGAGTAAGATAGTGAATATCACATTGCTAATTGCCAATCCAGAATCACTTACACCTAGCAATTTTTTTTTTTTTTTTTTGAGATGGAGTCTCACTCTGTCACCCAGGCTGGAGTGCAGCGGCATGATCTTGGTTCACTGCAACCTCTGCCTCCCACGTTCAGTCGATTCTCCTGTCTCAGCCTCCCAAGTAGCTGGGATTACAGGTATCTGCCACCATGTCTTGCTAATTTTGTTTTGTATTTTTAGTAGAGATGGAGTTTCACCATGTTGGCCAGGCTGGCTTTGAATTCCTGACATCAAGTGATCCACTTGCCTTGGCCTCCCAAAGCACTAGGATTACAGGCGTGAGTCACCATGCTTGGCCACACCTAGCAATTATTTAGAGCAAATGCACCTACCCAAACTGCTCCATGTGAGCTTCCAGCAGAAGCTCTTATAATCTTGAGTTGCCTTGCAGGATACTCCCTGAAGCTGACTACAGAGCAGAGAGGCAAAGGGAGCACATTAGGCTTCTGAAAGGCAGTAACAACAACTGCAAGGAAATTTTAATTTGTTTAAATTAGTATTTAAATTTGTCATGATAATGGTTAAAGTCTCATTTTTAAAAATAATTTCTAAGTCAAATTTTACAGCAAATAATCATATCCCTAACCCTTGGAATGGTCATCCAAGGAAAATGAGAATAGAACCTAAATGAATATTACATACTAGAAGAATTTTCATTACAGTTGGACTTTAAAGTAAGGTATAATATTTTGTCACCAAGAAATTGTTTTTAATGCCTGTGCTCACTATTGGGGAACTATTACTATGGTTTTAAATTTATAGGACTTTATCTCACTTTGTATAGAAATTCTTTAAAAACAAAAATATGAGGACGCAGATTCCTGAGATGCATATTTTTTTTCATTACATGATATGGTTTGGCTCTGTGTCCCCACTCAAATCTCATCTCCAATTGTAATCCCCATGCGTTGAGGGAAAGACCTAGTGGGAAGTGATTGACTCATGGGGGTTGGTTTCTCCCATGCTGTTCTCCTGACAGTGACTGAGTTCTCAGGAGATCTGATGTTTTAAAAGTGTGGCACTTCCCCCCACCTCCCATTTCACCATGATAAGATGTGCTTGCTTCATCTTCATCTTCTACCATGATTGTAAGTTTCCTGAGGCCTCCCCAGCCATGTGGAACTGTGAGTTTATTAAACCTGTTTTCTTTATAAATTACCCAGTCTCAGGCAGTTCTTTATAGAAGTGTGAGAATGGACTAATACAGTATTATTTAATGGTATCCAGTAATGGATCTTTTCCTTTTCTCTATTCACCTCATAAACAGTGAAGACAAATTAACTTGGAAATTTTAGTAACCCAAAGAAGATTTTAGTTAATTATTGAAAGGAGAGTGCATTTTATTTCTTCCTAATTCATCTGGTTATTTTTATTTTTACTATTTTTTTTTTGAGACAGTCTCGCTCTGTCCCCCAGGCTGGAGTGCAGTGGCGCGATGTTGGCTCACTGCAACCTCTGCCTCACTGGTTCTAGCGATTCTCCTGCCTCAGCCTCCCAAGTAGCTGGGATTACAGACGCATGCCACTACATCCAGCTAATTTTTGTATTTTTGGTAGAGACAGGCCGTTCCCATGTTGGCCAGGCTGGTTTCGACCTCCTGGCCTCATGTGATCTGCCTTGCTTGGCTTCCCAAAGTGGTGGGGTTACAGGCGTGGGTCACTGTGCCTGGCCAGGTTAAATTTTCTTAAATAATTAATATCTCGGCTGGACGTGGTGGCTCACGCCTGTAATCCCAGCACTTTGGGAGGCCGATGCGGGTGGATCACAAAGTCAGGAGATCCAGACCATCCTGGCTAACATGGTGAAACCCCCTCTCTACTAAAAATACAAAAAATTAGCCGGGCGTGGTGGCAGGCACCTGTAGTCCCAGCTACTCAGGAGGCTGAGGCAGGAGAATGGAGTGAACCCGGGAGGCGGATCTTGCAGTGAGCTGAGATCGCGCCACTGTACTCCAGCCTGGGCAACAGAGCAAGACTCCGTCTCAAAAAAAAAAATAATTAATATCTCTATAATATTTTGAAGAGTTATGAACTCTCTTATTTAATCATCCTCTTTATTTGTAGTTATCTATTATTTTTGGAGTTTTACTTCTACCTTGGCATATGTTATGGCAAGCTATTCTTTGCATTTGAATTAATTTACACATCTCTCAAGGTAATAGCTGTTGTGCAAGTCAAAATTTCAAATTATCTCTAACTGGTCTAATCTATATAAGTGTAACTAGTCTTATTCAAAATACAAATTTCAAGGGCATTTTTAGGCAATTGATTTATTTGTTTTGGCTTACAATCTCAGCTTTGGCATAGTGTTAAGGGGCAAAGCATCTTAAAAAAGCTACATGATTAAACGCTTGCAACTTATTTGTTGATAGGAGGCTTGTGTGTTCTTAAAATTCATACTTTACTGAAAACTTTCTGAAAATATAGTGGTTTTATTTATTTATTTATTTATTTTTTTGAGACAGTGCCTCACTCTGTTACCCAGGCTGGAGTGCAGTGGTGCAATCTCACCTCACTGCAACCTCCACCTCCCAGGCTCAAGTGATTCTCTCACATAAGCCTCCTGGGTAGCTGGGACTATAGGCTCTTGCCACCACACCCAGCTAATTTTCTGTATTTTTAGTAGTGACACGGTTTCACCATGTTGCCCAGGCTTGTCTAAAACTCCTGAGCTCAAGCAATCTGCCTGTCTTCTAAAGTGCTGGGATTACAGGCATGAGCCACCACATCCCGCTCCATAGTGGTTTTATTAAGGTGGGATGCACCATTATCAAAATTTGATCATCTTACCATCTAATGAGTGACTTTACCTATCCATTCATGAAACACAATATTAAATACTTATTAAATATTTTGGTTATTAAAATAAAGTCACACTCTTGAAGCATTCTGACAATGGAGAAATTTTACTGTCTATATATAGACAGAGTGAGAGAGGAAGAGCAGAGTTAAAAATATAGTCATATCTCCTTCTTTTGATTACTCAACTTCAGAAGCATTGAACTGAGATCAGGAAGGTATAGAGCTACCTTTCTTTCACGATATGTCTGTGTATGCGTCAGAGCACACATGCACCTAAGCAGCTGGATTTTCTCTATAGAAAAATATATGTATTTATTTCAACATTTCTGATAGTATTTAATAAATGTTCACCATGTATTAACTTTAAGTGGAAAAAAGTGGTGTTTTTGTAAATCAGCCTGGGCCTGCCTATTTAATTGAGAAGGAAAGAGATTAAGCACTAGAGTGAGAATTAAAGCAAGACTCAGAGGTAGAGAGAGAGTAACTGTGTTCACCTCATTTCCATTGAAAGTGGGCTTCATTATTTCATATGACAGAATGTAAAAATTATCAGACATATAATTGTACGTTCCATCTGGAAATATTTTAAGTGACTGATGTAATTAAAAATATTTGTGGATTGCATTTTTATCTTTTCTTCATAGATTAAAAATGTATTCAAAAACATTATCTTCAATGGCAGACAGTATGAGTGTATGTAACCAAAATTTTAATTTATTAACAAAAGAATCTTAGAAAACCTAATTATTTTCTGGGAAAAGCTTTCTTTTTGTTAGCTCCAGATTTATGCATATAATTTTACCAAGAATATATGTAGGTCTTACACTGCAATAAAAATACCTAATTTATTTGAAAGTATATCAAATTGAGGATATTATGCTTTTCAATGATGTGTATATGTATATCAAATAAGATATCCTTTATTTTTAGTGGATCATAAATTCATAAATTGTGTGTGATTTTAAATTAGTATGTTTAGGTATTTGCACTTTGGATATTCTATTATATGCACATATATTACAGATTTTAATAAGTATAGCTATAGTAGTTAGTATTATTGTTTAACAACATGGCTTCTTTTATTTAGTCCAAAGGAGCCTCCTGAAAAAGATACTCTATTGCTCCCATTTGGAAGATGAGCAAACCAAGGCACAGAAAGAATGTTACCCAGCTAGCCAGTGGCAATCTGGGACTTGAATCCAAGCATTATGGATAGCCCATGCTCTTCACAATGATGCCACATTGCCACTTCATAGCAGGTAGTAAGACACATTTAGAATCATTTTTAAAATCTAACAGATGTTTAGAGTCTCATCATTTTTCTCTTGATACGAACCTGTTTGGCATGAAACATTATTCAGTACTACTTTTGCATTTACATCTGCAATTTCAGTCACCTATATTCTCTAAGGAAACATTCTTCACTCATCCTAATCTTACAAAAGTCTACTTATCAGTATTTGATAACACATGTAACAAGAGAGTGTAGTCATCAATTTTGAACTAATTTTATATAGTAGATAAACTATAATATTTAGCAAAAACAATATCAAAATTACCACAATTTTATTATTACAGTTCTCCCGAGTCTTATCTGTAGCATATTAATCATATTTTCATCTAACCCAGTTGTTATTTTTCTACACTTGCATTTACAAGTAATTAAATTATATATACACTTTTAAAAGAAGACATCAAATCCAAAAGACTCTATAATGATACAGAAAAATATATATTAATAGTGGAAACCACAGAACACATACTATATAAAGTTTATGTTATACCTGTTGAAAATAGATGAATTATAAAGACTGGAGTGAAAATATAAAAATGAAATTAATAAGATCCAACTTATCACTTTTCTATCATGGATTGTGCTTTTGGTGGTGTATTTAAAACCCCTTTCTGAACTCCAAATTCGTGTAAATTCTTGTATTCTTTAGAAGTTTTAAAGTTTTTCATTTTACGTGTAAGCCTTTAATCCACTTTGATTTAATTTCTGTGAAAGGTGTAAGGTCTCTATCTAGGTTCAACTTTTTGCATTTGGACGTTCAATTGTTCTGCTACCATTTTTTGTAAAGATTATCTCCTTTCCTTTGCAGCTTAGTCAAAGATCAGTTGACTATACTTGTGTAGGTCTATTTCTGAGCTCTCTGTTCTGCTCCATTGATCTGCGTGTCTATTCTTTTGTCAGTACAACATCATCTTGGTTTTTACTTGATTTTTGTTATTTTATAGTAACACTTGAAATCAGGTGGGCTGAGACCTCCAAAAAAGTTCTCTCTAGGTATTGTTTTGGCTATGTTGTCTTTTGCCTTTTCATATAAATTTTAACATTAGTTTGCCATAGCTGCAAAATAGTTACTGGTATTTTGTTTGGGATTGTATTGAATTTATAGAACAAGTTGGAAAGACTTGACGTTTTAGCAGTGGTGAGTCTTTCAATTCATGAACACAAATATCTGATTTAGTTACATACTATTTAATTTTCCTCAGCATTTTTTTAGTAGTTAAGTAAATATTAAGTAAAAAAACTAAAGAAATGTGAATAAAGTATTAATTATACTTAATAAGACTTAAAATATCAATTTTAGTTTATTAATTGTGTCACACGTATTATTATATTGATATTAATAATAGGGGAAACTCAATGTGGAGTATATGGGAACTCTGTATTATCTTTGCAGATTTTCTGTATATCTAAAACTATACTCAAAAGTTTATAACAATAAGGAAACTTGTTAGAGTAATTGGATTGGGATGATTTTTCTATATATTTTTAAGCTATTATCTTCATACTTGTATAATTCAAAATGACTTTAATGTTATAGTTTAGAACATAATTATAAATTATATGATTTTGTTCCTTGTTCTTGCAAAAAATGCAGTGACATTATATATTTAAAAACATTTTATAACACTAATATACTATGTGATAATATTAAATACTAAGTCTTACGTCATTAGCCTGCAATACTGCAATACTAGAAAAATCTGCAAATAATTGCAGATGTACTGGGAAGTACTTACCAACCAGGAAAATTTGAATCAATAATATATAAGTATTTTCTGACAGCAAACCCAATTATTATTCCATTATTATCAAATGTAAATAACTAATAAGTGAAGTGTTTGTCATTTTATTTTT
The DNA here is from genome assembly GCF_029289425.2 of Pan paniscus. Lineage (NCBI taxonomy): Eukaryota > Metazoa > Chordata > Mammalia > Primates > Hominidae > Pan > Pan paniscus. The sequence continues at coordinate 99,612,295 of NC_073253.2, forward strand.
AAAATATAACTTCAGTTCTGGTATTACAAACTGTCACCCACAATTCATCTAAAAGAATAAATTTGTTAAATATAATTAAAAACTTGCAGAGCTCTTTTGGGGGATGTAGTAGTTTCCTGTGGCAGCGGTTACAAATTACCATAAACTGGGTGGCCTAAAGCAACAGAAATTATTCTCTCACAGTTCTGAAAGCTAGAAGTTCCGCATCAATTTCAAGGGCTGAATTAAAATCAAGGTGTCAGTAGGGCTGCACTCTCTCTCTGAAGGTACAACAGACAATTCATTCCTTGCTTCTTCCAGCATCTGGTGGCTGTTAGCATTCCTTTGCTTGTGGTCACACTGCCAAAATCTGTGCCTTTGTGGTAACATTGCCTTCTCCTCTTTTGTGCTTATAATCTCCCTCTGCCTCTTTCTTATGAAGACACTTGTGATTGGATTTAGGGCCCACTAGAACAATCAAGGATAATTTCTTGATATTTGGCTTGGCAAATCTTTGACCATATCTTCAAAGCCTTTTTCTTCTTGTAAGATAACATTTACACGTTCCAGAAATTAGAGCCTGACATCTTTGGGTCACCATTATTTAGCCTACTACAGAGGGTGAGAAAGACTGTTTTCGTTGTGCATATTTATTTAACAAAATAGAGATGTGCTAGTGGTTCTGTAAAGTGTTAAACAGTGAAAATTAAGGTTTGTATGATTTCCTAGGGAATATTTAGGAAATCTAGCATTATACTTTGAATTTTTCTACTGCTTAAAGCAAATATATCATTGCATTATGTTTAAATGAAATATTTTTAGACTATTCATATGGAATCAGCATAGTTTGCCTTTTTGTATTTCTGTGGGGTTCTTTGTTAATTTGCCTAATTTCACTCTGGAAAAATTTAGGAACAGTGGAGAAATGGGGAGTTTTAACAAGAGGAATTCTCAAATGTGATGTGGTTTAGCCTTGTTGAGTACCCAATTTGAGGGAACATACTTCGTGGATATCTGGCAACTCAATAAATCACCTAAGGATCTACATAACAGATCTGTTTCTGTCTCTGTGGCCCTAAGAAGGCAAGAACCATGGGTACTAGCAACATAGATGAAGATATATTTTTGGTTTTGAGTGCAGAAATTAAAATCAGGGAGTAGGAGGCTCTGCTTTTAGTAACAAATGGCAATGTATTTGCACATCAGATAAATAATTGAATCATAGACTTACTGAAAAATAGCACAGAAGAAACTTTAGAGCTCACCTCATCAAACTCCTTCATTCTATCAATGACATGACTCTAGAGATGTGGGTACTTATATCAGCTACATAATTAATAACAGAGAAAATAAACCCGTTTATGTTGTCTATTTTTATTCAGAAATAAATAAAAAATGGTTTTGAGAATGTATCATTTGCTTTAGATGGTAAAACTGGTAAGCTACAAAGTTAGAAGAGTACAGATTCTCTGTGAAAAGGGTGCCCCAGCATATCTAGAAAAATCACTGTAACTTTCGTCTGTCCTACTATTCTTAGACATATTTACTGCTTTTAATCAGTGACTCATTTTATTATAATTGTTCTATTTACCTATCTATTGCCTCTTGAAGACTATTTGATTTGATTTGATTCATTGCTTAATCTTCAGCATTTGGGTGACATTTGGGTTCTCTCTTTCTCTACTTTTTCTTCATTTACACATATATACATATGTGAATACCACAGAATAGACAAATTTAACAATACGTTTTCACTACAACACTCTCAGTCTCAGAATGGCTACCATCTGCCAAACTCAACTTCCCCATCTGTAACAGAAAAGAAATACAAAGTGGGCCTTTGAAATACACACACATATGCATATGCACGTGCACGTGCACACACACACACGCCAATATAACAATCGGATAAACAGATAGATAATAGATAGATAGATAGATAGATACATGGTTAGATAATCTGAGATATATATATATATATAGGTATCTATCTAGCCATATTATATATATACATATATGTATATGTGTGTACACATTAACAATAAATAACAGACACAAAAATAGCCATTGAGAATTAGTAATGCTCACGAGACATTAATGTTAAAAAAAATCTGAAGTGTGTCTTAATGGTTTAAAATCAAGATGTCAGGAAGACTTTTCCTTTCTGGGGGCTCTTGGGAAGAATCCATCACCTTGCCTTTTCCAGCTTCTAAAAATCCCCATATTCTTTGGCTAATGGTTTCTTTTCTCTTCAAAGCCAATGATGACCAGCCGAGTCTTTTTCATGCCACATTTTTCAGAAACTGGCCGTTGTTTTGCCTACATTTCTACTTTTAAGAACCCTTAAGATTACAGTGGGTCCAAACGAAAAATAATACTCTCTCTATTTTGAGACTAGTTAATTAGTTTTACTGCAATTGCATCTGCATCCTTAATTCTACTTTGCCATGTAACTGAATCTATTCATATAGGTTCTATGTACGTTGACATGAATATCATTGGGTCCATTTTTCTGCCTAGCACATTTAAGATGCTTAAATTCTTGGAAATTCCTCTCATTAACAATTGTTGCATTAGTATCGATGGGCAAAGGCATCAATAAAATGTTGGTAGTGTACTGTGCTAGTGATTATTTCCAAAATGCGTATGGAAGTCTTTAAAATCTTACTATACATCTCTCTTAAAGTTTGTGTAAAACAACTCATTCCCTGATAATTATGAATTTTAAAAGTGTTATCCTACATTTTTAATGATAAAGGATCCCATGAATCATATTACAATATTTGAGAAAAATGTTTATAATTCTATGCCATCAAACTTTTTACTCATTTGACGGATTTTTTTGCAATTTAGAGAATGAAAATATTAAGTATATATCTTGATCCGTAAAATACATTCACCAATATTTTATGATTGAACTTGGTAATCATAATTAATTTTTGCATTTTAGTTATTTTCTATCACAATCTTGCTTTTTCTACTTTGGATTATGCTTTTCTTATTATCATAATGATTATCACTTAATCATTTTAAATATATATCTTTTAAAATGTTAAATATATTTTAAATATATATCTTTTAAAATATCATCTTTTTAGACTTACTACAAATCATGTTTAAATAAGACTAGTCTTATTTAAACATGATTTGTAGTAAGTCTAAAAAGATGATATTTTAAAAGGTATATATTTGTCTCTGATTAAATTTGACATCAAAGTGTACTCATAAATTACAAAAACCAACATTTGTCAAATAAGAACTTTATGTCTTAATTTTTCATGTGAGAGTTGGAGGCTGAACAAAGTATTGTAAAAAATTCCCTTTTATTAATTTATTGATATTAATACACTGCTCAAATTAATTTTTTAGAGGTTTAAACTATTGGTGTTCCTAATTCCTGCCTACTACCAGATAAATACATTAGAGTTGAAATAAAATTTATTACAAAGTTGCTGTAGCAATTTGTAGGATACTGTTTATAATGGAATAACTCACTGCAATGTTCTTATAGAAAAAAGACATGAAAATTAGTTTATGTCAGCATATCTGTTATTTTAATCCACAGTTGCTGACTCAAAACTATTGAAATCAAAGATGATTCAATAAGCTATTTCTATTAATAGTACCCATTACAGGATTCAGGAGAAAGGAGTGATTAAAATAGCTCTATGAACACCATAATTTTCATGTAGAATTCTTGCTAAATGGAGCATGGCAAAATTATTTTTCTTCCATAACCTAAGCAACACTCATATGAGGCATCCTAAATCTTAAGAAACTGAAGCTACTAAGAAAGTTCTTTCCATAAAGAATTTCACTTTTTAAATTCTCCAGATTATCATTTTAAGAATATGGCTACAAGTTACAACTTATTTTTTATAATCACACTATTTGAAAACTAATTGTTAACTTTTTAAAAATCCATTTTATGGATTATAACATTTACCAATGATCTATAAAAACTGTAGGAAGATTTACTTCATAAAGTAAAATTTATTATAGATTAAAATGCTCCCTTATTTGATAAGACGATACAATGTTCTATGTCAAGCCATGAATTATATGGGAATACTTGTTAGTATAAATTTTTTTGCAATGGCAATAAAGAATTCTGTCATTCATTTATTACTAGAGAGAATCAGCATTTGTTATTCATACTAACACAACATTTCCATTGCTTCTTACAAAAGCCTTGGCAATGCTTCAAAATGAGAGTTATCACAAAATATTCTATTATAGCATGGTGAATAAATGACTTTCTTTTCCATTATGTTCACAGCTCTCCAAAGAGAACTTTACTTTGATTATACTGATCTACTGTCAAGTGAGAAAAACCGAGTTTCAGATTTTGCCTTACTCAAAGAATGAATGGCTTTTTTCCTGAAAGTCCTCTCACACACCAGATTGCATTGTCATATTGCAGGCTTTGTTACTGACTACTTTTTGTTTTCACTTTAACACTTCAGTGTAAAGCTGCTTTGGAAAGGCATCAACTAGCTAGACACATGGTAACATATTTAGAAGTCAAAATAATTAACATGTATTAAATATTTAGGTAAAAATAAACATTCTACATTCATTCATTTTAATTACCAACTTATTTTTTATCATCAAGAAAAAGTCATAACAGTAACTTTGTTTATTGTGGAGTTCATGCTTTCTGTTGCTAACAATAGTTACATGAGTATTATTCAGCAAATGCTTGCCAGTGCTCACAAACATACAATAGCTATGAATGTTAGAATAATATGGTGTAAAGGTTTTTCTAAATCTTATTAAAAATGTTATTAATTCTGAAAAACAAAGTTCTCAGAAAAGATCTTTGCCAATAGGAGTCAATAGAGATAAATGCAATAAAATATATTTATTTTAATAGTATAAATTTCATGCTATTTATATTACATATGATTTTTAACTTCATTACTGAGTTTTTGAGGGATCTATCAAAATACACAAAAACTGTTGTAACAAAGATGGAAGTAGTTGTGTTTTTCTGTTTTTGGGGTGTGAAAAGGGAATACGGCGGCAAAATGTAAGCAAGGACTAAGAAGGTATTTGAGTACATATGCTTCATATGAGAATGACAAAATCTGTGATATTTGATTTCTTAGCTTTGCTAAGTAATTATAGATAATTTATTGACAGCTTATAATTTGCCAAGATAATGTTTTAAATGTTTCATAGATTATATTATCAAAAAATAGCATGGCATTGATACTGACTAATTGTTTTTAACAAATGAAGGAAGAAGACAAAAACTGGGATTTGATATGCTGGCTATCATATGCCTACTCTGACAACAGGAATACTTTAAAACTATTATAATTATACTGCTTTCTTGAACTTTATGTCTAATAGAATAACTAGTTTATTTTCCTTTGGGTTCAGCTTCTTCCTATTTGTCTCTTTTCTGATTCTGAATATATTTTAAGTTTTTAAGATGTTATTCTTGATGCCTTTTCCTTTTTGGGAAATCTCTTGTTCTTTGAGACAGAAAGCACTTTTGTCTAGACTTTCCTTTTCATTTTACACTCACCGAATTTTCTGTTAGAATAAATTTCCTTCAATAACATATCAAGGATTAAGAAATGGTGTCAGCAACATTTTCTAACCAAGTGAAGATTTAATTTTTCCTGTAATGATTTTTTGGACATATTCACATTTTAGAAACCCATAATTACTTTACTAATTTAGGTTAGTTGCACCTTTTCAGGTTAATCTTTCAGCCTTGAAACCTTATTTTATGAGTTCTCCAGATTCTTTCTTTGCTACTATCCCCTTTCTATAGAGGTGATACCTTGAAGTAACAGACAGCCAAATCATCACAGTGATTGCAACCTATTTCTAAAATTAATTTCCTCTTCATTTTTTTTAGTCTGTCATACAATTATACTGTTTCCTCTGACTCAACTCTATCATGATCTGAATATAGCAGGAAAAATTTCAGTGTATAGCAGATAATTGAATAAGGTTGTTTCAATATCATTTTCTTATAAGGTTGATGAGAAAAATAATGGGATCCTGGCAGGTTCTACCATTTGTGTGGAATTTGCACATTTCCCCTATGTCTGCATGGTTTTCTCTTGGGTACTCCAGTTTCCTCCCACACCCCAAAGATGTGCATGTCAGGTGAATTTATGTGTCTATATTGTCACAGTCTGAGTGATGGGATGGTGGGTCCAAGGTGGGTTCCTGCCTTGGCCCTGAGCTCCCAGGATAGGCTCCAGCCACCCAGGCACCTGAACTATAAGAAGTAACTATAATAAGTGGGTAATAGTGACCTTGTTTTTATTAATCTTTCTTAACTGTATATATAGCTTATTTTTTTCAGTCTTTAATATTATGTGTTTTGGTCTTTATTTACAAGTTTGTGATGTGTTTGTGACCAGGCATTCAATGTCAGATCTTAAATATTTTCATACTAATAAGCCTGTAGTAAAATTGTTCTATAGTATGTAATTTCAATTAAAGTCATAGTTTCCAAGAACCTATGCACAATATTGTGTGAGGATTTACTGTATTAATATGGTGGCCATGGTTATTTTTCTATGTAACACAAATGTACACTTTATCCATTAATTCACAATGTATATATTGATCAGTTACTACTAGTGGCCATTATTCTAAATGATGGGGATACTCTTGAAGAAAGTAGACAAAGTCTGTGCTATTATGGAGATGACATAGCAGTGATGAGAGAACCAATAAGCAAAGAAACATATAGTATGTATTTGGTTGTCATGATTTCTGTGAAGAAGAACACCCCAGGGTAAGAAACTGGCAGTCAGATAAGAGTGTTGTTCTACATTCAGTAGTTAGAGAGCACAAGTGCCATAAATTGCTCTAAAGTAGAGACCTGGATAATGTGAGGATATAAGCTATATTGATGGATATCTCTGGGGAGGAGCGTTACCTGCACTAAGAACAGTAAAGGCCAGGGCCTGGAGGTAGAAACATGGCTACTGAGTTTAGAGAACAGTGATGTGACCTGCCTGGATGGAATGGTGAATAAGAAGGGGAGTGGCAGACAGGATCAGAGAGAGATCCTGGGACTGATCTGCTCAAGACAACGTAAGTCTTGGTTATGAATTTGGATTTCATTATTCGCAGCATTGGAAGACACTAGAGGTTTTGACAAGCGGACATGTAGGCTCTAACTTAATTGTTAAGCAGGTCTGTATAGCAGCTGTGTGGATAATTCATTAGTTCTTTCTTTTATCAACTGTATATTGAGCATCTAATTTGTATTATGCACTAGGGATAAAATAATAAATAAGATATTCAATAAGCTCTTAGATTTTGTCATTTAGGTTGTTCTCATCTTGGAGTTCTCTTTCTCAATCCACTTACTTGCCTTCCACCTCTCTTTTTCACTCTTTTTCTTGAGCCTTAAGATAATCTTTAGAATTTGATTCCCCTCTCCCATCCATCTTCTAGAAATTTTCCACGTTGATTTTCTATATTAGTTTGCTCTCACACTGCAATAAAGAACTAGCTGAGACTGAGTAATTTATGAAAAAAAAAAGAGGGCTAATTGACTCTCAGTTCCTCAGGCTGTACAGGAAGCATGGTTGGAAGGCCTTAGGAAACTTACAATTATGGCAGAAGGCGAACAGGAAGCAAGCACGTCTTACTATGGCAGAGCAGGAGAAAGAGACAGAGAGAAAAAAAATGAAGTGCCACACACTTTAAAACAACCATATCTTGTGAGAATTTATTCACTATCATGAGAACAAGCAAGGGGGAAATCTGCCCCCATGATCCCATCACCTCCCACCAGATCCCTCCCTTAACATTGGGAATTACAATTCAACATGAGATTTGGGTGGAGACACAGAGCCAAACCATATCATTTTCCAAGCTTGGAAACATGAGTAGCTATTCTTGCAGTACCACGCAAGTAACACAAAAAATTGTACCATAGTTTCCAACTTGACAATCCCTAATCTTGAGTCATCTCCATTGTCGACTTTCACCAGTATTTCTGTCAAATTATTAACTCTGTACTTCTTCAGGGATAATTTCATCTTCTGCCATTTTTTAGTTGATTTAAACAGTTTCTTTCAAAAAGAGAAAAGTAAAACCAACATGGTGTCAGCCCCCTGTATTCCTAGTCCCACAGAATGGCACCAAATGGGACGGGCCAGTTGATGTAAGTGGTGGCTCATTCTGTCAGTGAGTAGCCAACTCTAAATTACAATCAAGCAGTTTTATACTCTGCATCTTCATCCAATGAAGAAAGGATAAGAAAGGGAAGGCAAGTGGAAGGGAAATATCTTTGTAGCAGCTTTCCACATTATAGAGAGCCTCTGCAAGATACAGAGGTAAATTGTACATGACTCCCACCCTGTTCCAAGGAAGATACAGGACAGTCAGCCAAATCAGAGATCAGACTGTGGTTGAGCCTTGCCTATGTCTGGCTTATGTGGAGTGTGCAAGATAGCCAGGGCTCCATGATGGATCTGTAGAAGAACTACACTCACACAGCAGCTACTACTCCTTATTGTCAATTTCCAGCCCCAGGCCAGGCTTTCACTAACTCTTTCCTATAACTAGTACTGGATCTCTTGTGACTCCCATAACAAAATTTCACTGTATTTCAATCCGCTTTTCCCATTGACCCTAGGGGAAACTATATAAAGATTAAATCTAAGGATAAAATCTATTTAATGGTTTTGCATTGCTTTTAGAATAGAGTAGCACACCAGTAATTTTTTTTAATTCTTAATTTTTAAACGACTTTTCTAATCATTCCAAATAAGTATATTATTCCAATTAATCTAATTGATTCACCATATCCTGAAGACTTATTGTAAGTTGGGACTTTTATTGCTACTCCTTCCCATGACTACAGCAGTTTTGCATGCCAATATTCTTTCCAGCAACAAAACTCCATCACAAATGATTCCTTCTTCATCATCTCATCTTTCAACATAGCAATTGAAATTGCCTATTTTTGACATTGACCTTCCAAGTATCTATTTATATCCTACATATATGATATATTACTGTTGATCTTATTGGCATTCGTACATATGTAACATGCCTGTACTGTACAAACTGTAGGAATCATGCCACTCTTTATTTCCATCTTCTTCTCAGTACATAGGCTATATTCAATAAAAATGTGCTTAGTGAATTCCAAGTGATCAAATTCAGTTCCAAGTTCATTAGTTCTAAATTCAGGCAATACTTTCCACTTTTGTTAACTTAACTTCTTTCACATACAGTTTCATTATCAAGACAACAGTCCATGCTAGGTAACTAACTTACAGGGAAGTGTCACATATGATCTCATTAACTGTGTGTGATAACCAACCTTGCTTCAAAATTACTAATTTACTTATAATTTACATCTCTTTTCTTCATCCAAAGTATATAGGAGCAGAAGTATTGATTGATTACTTACCTGGATTCCTAAATTGTTATGGTATGAAAGTAGAATATTGATGAACCCAATATTATGTATGCAGCTACTACTTTTAACAGTTCCTTTACCTATAATGTGGAATCCCAACTTTTATTTAGGTCCAATAGAGCAAATAGCATTTATTGTAAGCTCAGGATGTTGCCGTGAAACAAGGAGATACACATAGGGGAAAATGAATAGATAGGGAATAAGATACATTATTAATCAGTTACCTCTGCGTACAACAAGGAATCTATCATGATGAAGAACTTCTCAGAAGCCATTTAGAATGCATTTCAGAATGGCTCCTCTGAAAGATGGGAGGCTGGAACATTTATCCATGACTCACATCTTTCCTTGGTTGTGGAGTACATTGTCGGTGTTAACATTCTCAAAGTTCTAGGGACCGGCTGAGCAAGCTCCTGGGCATTTCAAGGCCCAAAGGCTGAGAAAGCTGAATGGTACTGAGTTCATAGTGGGAACAGGGCCACCAATCACAGCAATTATTCACAGCAGCTTTAGCTAAAGTCTGGAGATGTGCTGTGGTCACCAATAGTTTTGGAAACACCATTACTCAGAAAGTATTCTAGGTAATTTGGGGAATTTGTAAAAGGTATATTACATGTATGTCCAATTGGGTACCTGGTAGTACCCAATTTCTTGAAAATTCTACTGCAGCTCCATAGTGTGTTACCACTCTGCTTAATGGGCACTGCTGTAATCAGGAAGGCCTGAGTCACTTCAGCTACAATTTCTGGCTATATTTCCCTTTGTTAGACACTTTTGCTAGTTCATTTCTGAACTCATGAATACTATTTGCCTGACACTGTTCAAATTTCCATTAGGTGTCATATAATTTCCAACAAATCACCATGGCCAATTATATTAGTAATAGACTTATGCTTGGAAGTGTCTACCAAAATATCGAAGTCAATTTGTGTTTCCTATAGTGATGAAAAAATAATAATAATCCTCTATTTCTTCCTTAGTTTTCACTCTCCCAACATGAGTATACAACTAAAGCTGTTTTGATAGTGTTATTAATATTTCCCTCTAAGAAGGAAGGAAATTTTCTTTGTTTTGTTCACTGCAATAGTCTCAGCATGTAGAAATGACTTGTATATATTACATAGTATTTTTGAATGAACAAAGGACTGTGTTACACATTTTTTAGTGGAATAGTCCCATTACTATTTTTGCTCATGGTTCTCTTTCTCCCATTACACCCAGTTATTAATCCATGTTGTGAGAAGGGAGGTGAATAAAGGAGGTGTGCTAAGACACAAATGTGAGTATATACGTCATAAGGTTTAAAATTTGAAATTTTATGTCCTTGCAATGTCATTATAATGAAGTAAATTGGCTTTTCTTTTCATGGGAGGAAATCTCTTCCTGAAGATTCTACTCTTGAATAGTAAATCAATCACAGGTGAGCCCTGTCAGTAATTGGCAAGACACATCCCTTGTGTGTTCATTTCAGTGGTAGTCACTAGTGAGTGCAAGTCAAACCTGCTGCACGACAACCACATTTAACTTTTATTTATTTCTATACTCTTTGGCTCTGCTGCTTTATAATTAAAAAAAAAAGAAGTTTTTGAATGAAAATATTAAAATACCTTTTCCATGAATTATTTTATCTTACTATAAATGGAATCATGACTTATGCTTTAAGGACCATTGCAAGAGTTGAATTTTTTTACATGAAGAAACATAGGCCCAAAGATATAATTTACTTTTCCAAGCACAGTTTACTGAGAAATATTATTATCCAGTTCTTAACTTTCAGTGTATTGCTCTTGTATTTTATAACATTTTCTCTTAAAATCTAGAAATTTTACTGAAAATGTAAACAATAAAGAAGTTTTACTTATAAGGAATATCAACAGATAAATGCATATTTATAGATAATCTAGCAATCTAACTTAAAGTTAACCTTTAGGAGAATATGAATTCCATTTACTGAGAAAACAATAACAAAAGGCACTATTTCTTTCTTTATAAGTTGAATTTTTCTCTCAGCTATCTCCATACCCTTTGTTAAAATTGACTGTAAAAATTATGGAAATGGAGAACAGATTAGTGATTGTCAGGGATTAGGAACACTGTAGAGAAGAGGACCGTGGGTGTGTTTAAAAAAAGCGATAAGGGTGTCTTGGTGGTTTTGAAACTGTTCTGCATCTTGACTGTACTGTAAAACTCCTGACTGTGATATGATACTGCAATTTTGCAATATATTGCCATTTTTGGAAACTGCATTAAGGGTCCATGGGATCTCTCTTGATTATTTTTACAACTGCACATGAACTACAATTACTACAAAATAAAACATTTAATTAAAAAAATTATTAAACACCATAACAATTTAGAATTTTATCACTTTGGAAATAAGTTGTAATGGGAATAACTACAAATAGTATTCATAGTATTTAAAATGTTTGGGAACAAAATTTAATTTTTTGTGGAGGTCAATATAGTTTATAGTAAAAATAAACTTTGACTTACTGGAATAATGTAGTTTTTTATAATAGGAAGCCTGCTTGCTTTTTACTTATTTTGGGCTTCCTATTTTTTATTTTCTCATTTACCTATAGCTTTAATGTAAGTTGTGTGACCCTTATGTTAGTCTGTCTGTCTATACTATTTCTTAGGTCAGTGTATATTTCAGTTTCTTTAATGTGGATATAAATAACAAAATTACTTCAAAATTTTATTCTTGTCCTGTTCTAAATCCAGGGCAAAACATTATCAATGTTATTATTTCTATGATACATCTATATTTAAATTAAAATCTTAATATAAAATGTTATTGCTGGCATTCTTGTCACACTATTTAACCACTGGAACATCTTTCAGGCCTAAATGATTCCACCTGTAAAATGTGGGGGGTGGAGGTGGATGGTCTCTATTGGCCCTTCTGAATCTCAATGCTATGAGTCTCTGACTTTCTAAGTTAACCTCTTGGTAATTTATCAAATGCATTAGACTTCCCAGAGTGGAGGCAGCTAAAATGCACGAAATAGGTAAGTTTCACATGTAGAAACACTCCTGTATGAGATTTGTTGGAGAGACTGGGAACCACATTTTATTTTTAAAGCCCTTTAGAGACAAAATGCTGTATTATTTGAATTGAAGGTTATCTATGATATCATGGCAGTAATTACTGTGGGTTATGGCAGGATATTTATAAATTCATAGAAAATTAGGGAGCACATCTCAGAATTGCATATCTCACCCTTTTTAATGTATGTATATGTTTATTTACATGCCCAAATATAAAAGTAGAAATATTACTTACTGTTTGATTGTTTTTGAAGACTGAAAATTTTCATCATTGCATGTGGAGCAGAGAAAGAAACATAAAAATCCCTATATCTTCATTTAAAATCCAGGAAGAATCATTTTCTGATGGAAAAAAAGAGGCACATCTTGAAGCAAGGAGATGTGCAATAAATTCTGAAAAAGACTGAAGTTCTCATTCAGATTCCTAAAGTGTAGAATCCCTTTGCCATCTTGATCATTGAAAATGAGTTTGAAGATCTACTCAGTCTCTGGCCACTTCAGATTAGGTCCTTTCCATGTCAAGTACTTGCTGAAATTATTGCTTTTTCTTTTCTTTACATATGTTTCCCTCTTTTTCAATGTGTCTCATGTCCAAAGTACATTGAGCTTTTTGGAATTTTTATATGCTGTACCTACCCAATTTATGCTTTCCCTAGTTTAAACATTTTAAGAATAAAAAGACAGAATAAAGCGTCTTCCCAGGTTTAGATATTCTTTTTTTTCTGCCAAGAATGTTGTTTATTCCTGATATACCCACCTTAGAATAATTTCCTCCCTAGACAATGACAATCTACAAGGCATATAAGTTAACATCAATTAGCCTCAATTCAAAAGTGAATAGCACATCAGTAAGCCTTAAAACATAAACAAAATGGAGTTACCTGTCTAAGGCTCCAAAAGTAAGGAAAAGATTGGAACAATTTAAAGAAATTATTTATTATTCACTCAGAACCAATTCTTTATTAACAAATTATTTTTTTGTGCAGGCATGTGTTTGGGTCATGGGTAATCAGGAGTGCTTAAAATGGCAGGACAAATACATTCCTGGAAATATCACAGTTTAATAATTGGAAAGTAAAAAGTTGATATTGTGTAAATAACCTAAAATGGTAAAGATGGTAGTATCATTAAGCATTCTAAACAGAGGGACTGATTTCTTATTTTGTTTTGTCTTTTAACAACCATGTTTTTATAGAAAACCTGTCTAAATTGTGAAAAATTCTTATCTTTCCAAATATATTTTATTTTAAAGCCTTTATCATTTTGTCATTCAAAATATTTCCAGTTGTCTGGCCTTCAATTTATTGTCTGAATGAAATTAAATCTGAAATAGTAAAATGTAATAGAAAGGGCCAATGGCAGGAAAAGTGTCTCTAAAAAAAAAATGAATAAAGTTTCCTGTATTTATTACATTAAAATAGCATGAGCTGCAAATGTAGCTTGATTCAAAAAAATTTTAATTAAATAAGTTTTACTTGATGTCAAATATTACAACTCAGATTGAAAATGTATCCCTGTTTACAAATCAATTATTCATTGAGTTAAACAAGAAAATATTAAACTTTTTTACTAAGACTATTCAAAGTGGCAATGTAATTTGAGAAAGCATCCTGATTTCATGAACTTTGATAGCACCTACTTATGGAGCAGATTAATTACAAAAGACAAGAGGCAACATTTTCCGGATGTGAAGCTGTAGGTAGTCTAACCATATTCACAGCTGAAAATTGATATTATCTAGAACTCATACTGATGCAATCATATTGAACTTGCTACTCTAAGTATATAAAAGAATTTATATAGTTTCATGAATGGTTGATACAGGAAATCTTTGTTAGTCATCCTAGAATCTTAAATACATACACACACACACACACACACACACACACACACACAGACAGACACTTCCATATATACATATAAGCAGAAATAGAAAATTTGCTAAGTAAAATAAAAATGTTTTGAACAAATTTTCTTCTAGTGCAGGTAACATTTAACAGATTCTAAAGTCTTTTTGGTCACTTCCAGAATTTTTCAGCTTGATAAATTTCTACCACTCAACAAAATACCCACCTGCCGTGATCCTTAATCATGTTAAGACAGTGTGCTATAAACATCCTCAGTACAAAACGCAGTATTGCCAATGATCAACTGTGGATTTAAGTTTGAGCTTCTCATATCTTCCTCCATCTTTGTCCCTCCTAACACAATCCCCTGAAAAATTGTGTTGTTGTGACTAGAAATGGCTGTGGTAACCCAGACCTTATATTCTCATTTTTGCTTTCTTCACTGAACCATGAATGGAAATTTACTCTGCAACACATAGTAAGTGTGAAATTGATTCAGTCCTAGTGACAGACAGAGGCAGCCAGACCCAATACATAATTTTACTATGCTAAAGAACTACCTAATCAGCCAACTAACCGGGTGCCCCTTGGTCTATATTTAATATTTGTTTTAGATATAACATCACTCATCCAGTCATCACTGGGAATAGTCATAGTAAAGTTGTACTTCAGTGCTTCCTGTCCCAGTGTTTTTTTCCCAGACACATTATTTAATTTGCGATCTTGCCTGGATGCCATGAAAGAGAACATACATATTAAAACAACTTAATATAGCAATTATTTCTTGGCAAATTAAAAAAAATCAAAATTGTCAGAACTTGGAAGCAACCAAAATGTCCTTCAGTAAGTGAGTGGATAAGTAAGCTGTGGTATACCCAGACAATGGGATATTATTCAGTGCTAAAAAGAAATAAGTTATTGAGCCATGAAAAGACATGGAAAAACCTTAAATGCATAGTACTAAGTGAAAGAAGCTAATTTGAAAAGGCTACATACTGCATGATTTGAACTATATGACACCCTGTGAAAGGATAAACTTTGGAGACTGAAAAGATCAGTGGTTGCCAGGAATTAAGGGAGAGGGAGGAATTAATAGAGCACAGAGGATTTTTAGGGCAGTGAAACCACTCTGATAATACTATGATGGTGGATAATGTCATAATACATTTGTACAAACCCATAGAATATACAACACCAAGAGTGAACCCTAATGTAAATTATGGTGCTTGGGTGATAATGATGTGTCAGTGTAGGTTAATCAATTGTAACGAATGTACCACTTTCGTATAAGATATTGATAATAGGAGAGGCTATGCATGTTTCCAGGGAGGGGAAATACTAAAAATCTCTGTAACTTCTTCTCAATTTTGCTGTGAATGCAAAACTGCTTTATAAATGTAAGTCTTAAAACAATAAAAGTCCATTTTGCTTACTTCTGGCTAGCCTCAGCTCATATTTACTGAGGCCCCGACTCTAGGCTTGAAGGTAGTTGCATACTAGAAGCTGCAGTCCTTCATTTGATTTTTCACAGGTGCTGTCTCACACTTGGGCATTTTCTCATGGTTCAGAACAGTCAGCGAGAATGACTATCAAATGGGGACTTGAAAATAAAATTGGCTTTAAACTATTTCCTGTCTTCTTTCATGTCTAATGTCTTCTTTCATGTCCTAATGTTGTCATTGCCACAGAGGAAAAAGAGAAGTATCTGTGCACACGTCTGAAATATGACTTCAAGGCAAAGAACTAAAAATTAAATAGATCAATGAAAGGGAAGACACCTTGAACAAGGTCACTTAGATTTGATTAAATATATTAAATTGTTTAATACTATTTTGTAGAATTTATTAAAGTCATTCCTTTGATCGTTGCACTTAAAAAGTCAAAACTATACCATGAATACTTTCAACAAAATAATATTGAGATCAGAAGCAGAAAATCTTTCAAGTCTAATTGGTCACTAGTAAACCTTCCTCTTTCTTGTTGTAAATAATGCATTTGCTCTAAGTTCCAAATTAGCTTTGATTTGCAAGATCTCTGATTGCTCTTTAATAACTATACAAGGGGAAGAAATTGTCTTTATCATATTAGCAAATTTGAAACAACCATTAGTTTCTATTTCTCACCCCATGGGATTCAACTCTCATTCCTAAATGTTTTCTGATGTTTTCCTCATTTCTTTCCATTTTCCAGTTACTGGCTTAGTTCCCATCCCGATTGTTTATCACTTGAATGACAGATAACAAACAACAATATTTCTGTTTTCACTTCTTTACTTCCAATCCAGACACTATGAAATTGTCAGCATGGTCTTTCACATATACAAATGATATTCAGCTTAAGAATCTCTGTGGGTTACTATTGTTTCAAAATAAAACCCTTGGAGTAACCGGGAAGGTTACCCTGATTTGGTTATGTCTCTCCCAATGCCTTTCTTTGAATTCTATGACCCAATTATGTTAAGCATTTGAAGAATGCCTAATAATGTGAGTTAATATTTGGCTCCTTCTCCTTGGTGTTGCCCCTAGTGCCTGGAACATTTTATTTTATTTTACTTTATTTTTTTCTTATGCTGGAGATTTCCTATTCATTTTTTTATACCTCAGTTATGTCAGGAAACACTTCCATGATTTTAGTCTCCAAGTGCTTCTCTTACTAGCTTCATAATGACCCTGCACAAACTTATTTTTTGTTTACTGTCAGTTGTTGGAAGGTACCTACTGTGTCTCAGGGCTAAGCATAATGTTTATCATAAAGCAGGCACTCATCAAAGGGTAACAACCCACTGAAAAATAGACTTCAAGGTAGGCGCCCTGCATGTCTCATTCTCAGTGGATTTCTTGTATATGTACAGTGCCTGGTATAGAGGAATACTCATTAATCTTTATTGAGTGAATGCATGAATTAATGAATGAATAAACTTAATGCCATTTGTTTTATTTTTTCAAAATCTTTTAAATATTAACACAAACTATCATAGGATATTTAAATTAAATATTCTGTAAACAGGATATTTATTTTAAATAGATATAATATTTTATGCATATAAAGTATTAATTATAATAATAGAAAAACTTATTTCTATATTTTCTATTAAACTTCTATATTTCTATTAAACTTATTTCTATAATTTCTAACTTATAAAAAATATTAAATTAGGACTTTTTCTTCTATGATTGTTACACACCAATGTTTAATATGCATTCCCTTCATCACCCATTAGTCACACATATGCATATACAACAAATAGTATCAGCTGAATTTCTAATTTCTTTTTCTGTTT
This sequence comes from Pan paniscus, assembly GCF_029289425.2. Lineage (NCBI taxonomy): Eukaryota > Metazoa > Chordata > Mammalia > Primates > Hominidae > Pan > Pan paniscus. The sequence continues at coordinate 99,629,870 of NC_073253.2, forward strand.
CTCTTTGTTTCACATTTATTTGAAACAGTAGAACAAAATTTAACACTGCATATAATAAGAAGCCAAACTGTATTCTTAGAGCTGTATTATCTGTATACTATTGAGGGAGTAATTTAATATCAATTATTAATTGGAGGATTATACAACAATTTAATACTAAAATAAAATTTTTTTGATACCACATAATTGTACGCTTCTTTCTTCCAGTTAATAAAGCACTGTTGTGGCTATTTTGTTTTTCTATCTCATTTTTCCTATAGAAAATCTGATACCCATTTTGAAGAAAAAAAAAAACTGGGACTAGAGAGGTTAAGTCATGGATTCACTACTATGTAGCTGATAAGTGATGGAACTAAAATTCTAAGTTAAACTGTGAATCCAGAGAATGTGTCCTCTTAATCACCATGGAATAATTTTAACTCAAGTTTCCATATAATAAGCTCTAATGAGTACGTAGTATAGACCACTGGTGGATGCAGCAGAAATAGAAGGAAAGTAGAAATTACTGTACATTGAAGCTCTTGTAAGATCATTTCAAAGTAATAAAAAGCTAGGGCAATTTAGTCTGGGTTTGAAGGTTGAGGTCTACTTCTAGAGAAATAAGAATGCCAGTTAAGAGGACAAAGTTTGAAACTACTTGGTCTGCCTTAGAATAAAGTAGAATATTCAATCCAACCACTCCTGGTTAAGTCCAGACCTTCCCAGTATCCTTGACCCAACTCCAACACTCCATGTCCTCTCTGAGGCAGAGGGGTTCTCACATACTCCCTGCCTCTCCAATATCTAGAGCTGAAGCCAAGCTGGAGTGTCACCACTAGAAATGGATATGAAATGTGGTTGAACATAATATTTTCCCAAACTAGTGTTTACCAAAGATTGTTTTGTAGCAAAGATAATCTTGTAAGAAAAGGCCTGAGGAATTTGGGAAATGCTGCAATGTACATCTTCTTTTTGAAAAATATAATGTGTATTAAAAATAGTTATATAAGATATTCTTCAGCAATATTTGTTGAGCACATTTTTAAAAAATGAATTTTACAATAATATATTTTCTATGCAACACTGATTAGCATTTTATGTTAAGGAATATTGATGCAAACATATTCCCTTCCATATCAAACTTTTAATCATATTTATAACACTTTTTCATTTGTTGATATTTATTTCTTAATCAAATCACAAGTTTACAATCAGATGAAAAAAGTACAAATATGAAATTACATTTTAATATTCTTATTATTTTGTGTTGTGAAGTGCCTTTGATTTCATTTGACAAAACTTGCCTACTCAAAACTTGGAAACTAAAATTTGATCAGTGCAGAGCTAAGTATAAAATATATATATATACACACACACACATTTGTTTTAAAGGTTAAATATATAATTGTTATATAAATATAAACAAATATATATGTAAATATAAAATATATGTATTTGTTTTAAAAGTTACATAGTTGTCCTTCCAAATGCCTAATACAGACACATGCACTATTTATCATGATATGAATGTTTGGGAAGTATCTATGTTTCTGGCAAAATAGCCTGGATTCATAGTTCCAAGTTTTCTATTCATCAAGAAAACCGAATACATATCATTAGAACAGTGTGAAAAGCTAAGCTCAGTTATACTCCTCAGTGTGAGTTATACACAGACCTTCCCAGGTTTCATTTTTATGAGCTTCATTCCATTCAGCAACTGTATCAAAAGAGGATTAAAACCTGAAAGATATGGAGGGTAGAACAGAGCTCTGCTGAGGGAACTCCCTGAGCACTAGCACTTGAAAATGTTTGGCCCTGATGAAAATGAAAATGATTGTCAGATTTCATAAGAACCTCGAGCCTGGAGGTGATAGAAGCCTGAGTTTACTTCTAATTGGAAAAAAAAAAAAAAAGCAAGATCACAAAAATAGGCTTTTCTATTTGAATTTGCTTTAATGTGGCCAATTAAATTATAATATCCTATGCCTTGTCAGTCATTGTTTTACATACAGAGATGTTAAAAATACTACGAGAGTCCTATATTTTCTAATAATTATTATAAAGCCAAAATATATATACATTTTCATTAATCTTCTGTAAATACCATTTCAAAAATGCAAATATGTTATAAAATGCTATGCTTAAAATTATGTATCCCCACATGCTTATGCTGTCCATTTCAATCCTTGAGACTGTGCAAGGGTAGGCTGCCTCTATTAAATCAAACCTACATTTTCTTATGTTTAACACAGGAAGGATTTCCAGAAATAAAGTAGGTGGAGCAAGTGGCACTAGCTCTGTCATTCTGCAATTTATTTTCTCTTGATGTCTTTCATTCGCTTTCTCTGCCATTAACAAGCAGTTTGCCTGGGATGCACAATTCACCATTTAACTGTCTGCCCCAGTAGTACACCAAAACTGCTTTCATAGAAGACATTTTAAACTACCAAAGGACTTTTTTAAAGACCATAAAGAAAAAAAGAGATTTAGGCACAAATCATATATCTATTAAATACTGGGGCTCCCAAAATAGAGTTTTGGCACTTACCATATCAAGCATGCTCCTGGTAACATAAATGCCACCCAGATTTAACTGATTCTCTTCAAACATTTCTGTGTTAAGCTTCAAATTGTGACACGAATTTATAGTCATCTAGCTAACGTGTGTTCCTTCAAAATCCAAACCGACCTTGACATGTAGGATCCTGTCCTGATATGCATGAATTAGGAATTATTTCTTGACTATCTTCACAGCTTCCTGATTGTGAACAATTATATTACTATTCTCAAAGATTTCTTCTTCCCCTGTGGAAAAAATATATTTTCTCACCTTGTAGATGTCAGGCATGGCCACCTTGCCCTGTGACTTATAATGCCCCTTCCTGTGAAGATGATGCTCATCCCACTCCAGTGATACCAATTTTGTCCATGTGACTTGCTAGACAAATGAAATATGAATGGAAGAAATATTTGCCACTTCTGGGCAGGGTGGTGAAGAGTCATCATTTTTTTCTACAATCTTTGATTCCTTCAACAATAATGGAGATAAGATTGTCCCATAGGTCTTGATACAAAAGCATTTGAACCGTGATAGATATATAACATGAGGGAGATAAAAGAAACAAATTCATATACTATTGAATTTCACTAAAATTTTTGAGGTCATTTGTTACCACAATGTAATTTATCTTAGTCTGACCAATACAGTGGTCAAGACGAAGAAAGGCATTTTCTACTCTGGAGGCTATTGGCTCTGACTTATATGTTTTACATTTCCATTTTAAGAAGTTTCTTTGCTATTTCTCCTTCTTACTACTGAAACAATGACAGAAACTTTTTATCATATATGCAGCTAGTATCTATGGGGGTACATTCCAAAACCCCCATTGGATACCTGAAACCATGGATAATAATGAACCCTATAGGTACTGCTATATATTTTCCTCTACATACATACCTATGGTAAAGTTTAATTTATACATTAGGCACAATGAGATTAACAACAATAATTAATAGTAAAATAGAAAAAGTATAACAGTATAACAAAAGTTATATGGAATATGTTCTCTCTCTCTCTCTAAATATCTTATTGTATTATACTCACCCTTCTTGTGATGATGTAAAATTATACAATGCCTACATCATAAGTTGAATGAGGTGAATGACATAGGCATTGTGACTTAGAATTAAGCTCCTGGTGATCCTCTGAGGACATATGCCAAACAAGGGGATGATTCATGTCCTGGACAGGACAGAGTGGGAGGGCATGAGATTTCATCACACTACTCAGAACAATGTGCAATTTAAAACCTATGAATTGTTTATTCCCTGAATTTTCCATTTAATATTTTCAGACCGCAGTTGATGGTGAGTAACTGAAACCACAGAAAACAAAACAGGGGATGGAAGGACTGCCATATAGTAAAATCTGAGTAAACATTATACTAACCATATAAATAACTGTGAGTCAAAAAATACTGTTTTCATACAAAATAATACATTGATTTCACAACTGAGTCATTAAAATTTTGTGCGTAGAAAATGAAACAGCCACTGAGGGAACTAACAGATCATTTTGAGGAGTATCAGCTTAGTGGTAGAGCTGAAAAGCCCACTGACTGCCCTGCACATTCTGGCACGGCATTGCAGAAATCATCCTGCTTGAACTGGTCAGTCTATTCACAGCGAGGTGAGGCTTCCCGCTGATGCATCTGATTGCTCTCTGGTACTTGATGCAGATGTAAAGGGGAATTGATATAGCTTTTTGCTTGCAGTCAAAGCCTGCCTGTGGTTATTGGGCATGCCCAGCTCTGACAGTCGTTTTTAATCTTCTGCACATGATAAGACAGAGGCAATGACAGCAGTAAGGAGATAGTGGTTTCACCACAGGGATTGAACCTAAAAATCAGAAAATCCAGGACAACTATAATTCAAGTTAGTTTGACTTCCACCATCAATCCCTATGACCATTATGAATCAGGCTTATTCTGGCCTTCTAGCCCCTTTCAGGGGCCAAACTTTCTGAAGAGTGAGCCTTCCTTCCGGTCGACATGTTCCACTCTGAGAACTTTCACATTACTGTTTTTCTAGCTCTGCTCAGTGTACTACCTCCTCAAGTCACACATTCACACTCACACACTCACAAACACACACACACCTTTCTAAGTCACTCTATTCATTTTCAGCAAGAAATTATGAAGCAAATTATTCTGAAGATATTTCTGCTTGAGCAATAGATATAAATCACATTCCTTTCATTCATGACAGAATTATTTAGATAATAGAGCAGAAATGACAAAGGAGATGTTTTGGCAGTCATAAGTTGCAATTGCTTTTATGCCTAAATCCTGTGGTTGCAATTAAGAAAAGCATACATCATACAACATTAAATTTAGTAATTATCATAATGAACTACATATTTTGAGTGACTTTCAAATTTATTAATATTTACTCCATGTATACATCAACCAAAATAAAAGTTACAAAGGTTTAACTTTTTAAAAATCATAGTGTCTTTTCTTTCATTTTTACTGAATATTCCCATTTATATCAAAAATAGGCTAAATTTTTGAAGCTGAAGGAAAAATAAGACAAACCTGGTTTCTAATTTTACCAGAATAACTATAGCATATTGTAGAATTTGGAAAATTTCAGTTTGTCTTATTAATTGTAGATCACATTTCTTCAGAATTCGATCATGTTTCTGATAAAGGTGGGGATGACTTACAGTAACTCAGTCTCAATTATAATGCTTTGCTCAATGTTTATTTACTGATTAAATTATTTTACTTCTTTTAAATAAAACAAAAATATTATTTTCTTAAAATTTAATAGGCTGTGTAGAGAACATCTAGCTTAAAAGGTAAATTGTTTCTAGAATTATTCTAATAATATTTGTTATAAATATTTCCCAGAATTATTCTAATATTTGTTATAAGTAAATCCAATAGCAAATATCACACTGTAACCTGCCCCCTTTCAAAATTTATAAGCAGTTAACATAATTTTGATTTTTTAATTTAGAATGTATTATGCATTATCTTAAATGTGCTATTTCATCTCCTGAAATAATAGTTACCAAAACATTTATGAGGCATATATATTTTTGTTTAGATGGCTAAAGTTTATAGCTTATATTAAAGGCATTAGTTTAATTTTTATAATTAAGGCATAAAATGAAAATATGCTATCATGTTCCTCAATGACATACCTCAAGAAAGATCATAAAACTATATTAGACAAATATAAGTACTCAATTTCAAACTTTATCAAACTTAAATATACTGGTATATTAGTTGCCTTGAGAGAACAACATGGGTTTCTCAGAGCAATAAATAAAAGTAATATTTTCATTGATTTTGCAGCAGAATCGAGCAAAATACTGATTAATTGTCCAATAATTGCTAGTCAATCAATTTCTTCATTTGAGTTTCTCTGTGTCTGTGTGCATGTGTGTGTGCATAGGTTGAAGACATGTAGGAACAGATGTCTAAATAAAATAGTTCAGGAAACTAAATTTTTACTAGCTTTTTATTTATGTTTACTTGTCTTAAGGGGGCAGCAAAGCCACACAAAGCATTGGATAGTATTAAATTCATCTTACGTGTCTCGAACTAAAATTATATGCAAGCATTTATATGATAATAGAAGTTAAAGACAATGTGGTGATGTTTCTCATTTCAGGTCTTTATGAAAAAGTGTTTTAGTAGGACAGCATCTTTTCTGGAATCTATTAAAGATGCCCAATTTACCCATTTATCCAAGTATCTGCTATATGTCACAGCAGTTTTGTAGGACAGGTATAAGATGGTTGTTGCTACCATGAACTGTGGTTGCATAAGAATGTTTTCACAAGCATAATTCATATACAATTGCTTTCTTTAGTCATTACTAAAGCCTAGAGAATGTAAAATGTTAAAAAGAAGATGGAAATTTCATTCATGTTTCTTAAGAAGCAGTAGGTTCTATACTGACATGTTGATTCATAAATGACTTAAATACAACTTGGTTTATCTAATACAATTTGATTTCTAAATACCTTCCAGATTATTCTCAAAGTAATTTCAAACATGTGTTTCTATGACTAGACAATAGAAGTTGTAAAGTAATCTACACCTTTTCCCAAAAAGAACTTTACCATTGGAAAATTATTAAACTCTATTAAAATCACCAGGCAGCTATTTGTACTAGTCCTATACCTCTGTATTAGCCCGTTTTCATGCTGCCTATAAAGACATACCCAAGACTGGGTAATTTATACAGGAAAAAGGGTTTAATGGACTTATAGTTCCACATGGCTGGGAGGCCTCATAATCATGGCAGAAGACAAGGAGTAGCAAGTCACATCTTACAGAGATGGGAGCAGGCAAAGAGAGAGCTTGTGCAGAGAAACTCCCAATTTTAAAACCATCATATCTCATGAGACCCATTCACTATCATAAGAACAGCATGGAAAAGACCTGCCCTCATGATTCAATCATCTCCCACCAGGTCCCTTCGACATCATGTGGGAATTATGGGAGCTACTGAATGAGATTTGGGTGGGGAAACAGAGCCAAGCCTTATCAAGCTCTGAAGCATACATTATAATAAGTGCAAATTTAAATGATTATTATAAACCTTTTCAACCAATTCAAATATTTCCATTCAATCTAAAGCAATTCAAACAAAGCATAAGAATATACAAAATTGATGCAAATACACCTGAGAATGTATACTTGGATAACATATATGTGTATATGTACATCTGTATATATCTTACAAAGCAATATAATAAAAATTTAAGCATTATGCCAATACTTCAATAAGATCACACATTTATGTTTACATGTAGTTCTATCAAGCCTCGTGGTTTGGCTTTTAAACCCTCAGTGGATTAAAAGCAATGAATAAAAAATTGTAGGCAAGCCCACAGGAAAACATGAAGTGATACAACATACATTATGTGTCAAATCAAAGAAGCGATTTAAAAAAATCACACATAGGCACTTCAACAAATTCCAGGCAATATAGTGTAAGAATAGTTTTAGAAAGCTAAATAATTCTTGGCTAAAAGCATAATCTGCTTTGCCATCTTATATAATAATTGAAGTTAAAGATCATTATGTTGTCTTCTAGAAAAGCTTAAATTATATTTAAATTAGTACTTAATAAAGCAATAAATAAATATCCTGATGCTATTTTAATAGTTCAAAATTGGGAATAACCTAAATACTCCTTGGTATATCTGCATGTTAGTATAATGTATAATACCCATTAAGTATCAGTTATTTTTCAATAATTGGTTAAATTAAAAATTAATATATTAGGTTAAAATGCAGAATAAAAAGAATATATTTAATAAGAAATTCAGTTTAGTAAAATATATTTCATATTTAATAACTAATTATAATAAAATGCTTTATTTTGTTTATTACAACAGCATCTGGCCTGAGAACACATATGAATGCTAGAGTTTTATGAAACATTATTAATAAATAGAACTTTAGAAGCATTGATGCATTTTGACTTGTCAAATACATGCTACCCGTTCATTCTTTTTTGCTTTGAACAAATTTCTATTGAACACTTACTGTGTACTAAATGCTATTTTAGGTCATAGGGACTTAGTAGTGACAAACATAAGCCCTGAAAGCACTTATAATTATTGATAGAGATCAAAATGGAAACATATAAGGTAATTGTAACAGAGTCACGAAACTGTCTTGAAATAGGAATCCCAGGGAGCTGTAGAACTAAATAAAAAGAGCAAAGAGAACCACACGGAAGAAGGTGTGAGAATGAGAAAACTTAGTGGGAGATACACAGGTAAGAAAAAAGCAGGACTAAGCAGAGGGAAAAACACTTGTGAGGTTCCCTGAGGGAGGGCATGGTGTGATTGGAGAATGAAAAATGATTCCATGTATCTAGATCAAACAGGGTGGGTAAGGAAGGAACGAGTAAAAAATGAAGCTGCATAAGAGTGCCCTGTAAACCTTAGTAATACTATGGCACTTTATCCAAAGGCAAATTGGGGGCTATAAATATTTAACAAGTAAAATAGCATGATCAGATATGAAATTCAGATGGTCATTCTGATGACAGGGTATAAAATGGATGAGTGAGAGACCTGCACAAAGCCGGGAGACTTGTTGCAGTGATGAAGGTATTGCAGTAATTTAGGTCGAAGAATTCTGGGAGCCTGGAAGAAGAATCTGAAAATGAGGACCCACACTTAACCAAGGAATGGAGACATTGAATCATCTGTGGGTCAACTGACTAAACTGAGTTTTATTACCTGTAAAGCCAGGAATAGCTGTGGGATTTGGTAACCCCACAAAGGTCCTCTTGCCTTGTTAGATGCTAGCTGAACAGCCTGCTAGATTTCTTTTCTTCTTTTCTTTTTAAAATCCAACACTCACTCTTTTTAATGCTAAAGAACAGACGTTAAGTCAGGGATTCTTTTTTCCTAGCTGCTGTTGCCGTCACAGGATGATTCAATGAAGCCAGCTGGCCATATGCAGGCCTCCTTGGACTCCTTCACCCGCTAATAATGGAGAGTTGCAGAATTCTCAGTTGAGCACAAAGAGTGAACTGATTCAAAAGGTGTGACTGATCACTTGCACATGCTACTGCCAATTATTCCTTCTTCAGCTAGAGCTTATGGGATAGTTTTCCTCAACTAACTGTATACTGATGGTAGTAACTTGGTATGAAGATCTGGAAAAGGACACATGTGGTAATAAGACTTCCTAAATTTCAGTTTTGAACTCTGTAAAATGTACTAACTGAACCTAGACTAACTACTTTATAGAAACATGGGATCCAGAGGCAATCATACATTTCATATATTGCAGCAGATTTCTTAAATTGGGCTGTCTGCATATTAGCAGTCATTGTACATTTGATACAGTGGGAGACCATTCAGTTGGAGATGAGTTGATTCATTTTATTATTGCTGTGATATAAAATATTTTCCAAAGAATATGTGTTATGCATTAAATCTTTACTGAAAATGGGTTATTGTAATTCATAGAAAATTATCCTATTTTCCCCCAAATAGAAGAGATAGGAATAATGGGAATAAATAATTATTAATCAAGAAAAAGTAGATAAGTGGGCTCAAATTTAAAATGTATTTTGCGGTTACCATTGACAGAGTAAATGGTTTCTTAAATATTTTTTGTTCAGCAATATATAAGAATTGACACTCATACTGTACATGATGGTGGTGATTCTATAATAATAGAGTATTACTTGTTAATCATGCAACAAAGAGAAAGTGACTTAGTAATCAATGGCAATTACATTAGAATTGCAACATATGGTAAATTGAATTTTTTGTACAGTGCCATTTAGTTGTTTGGGACCATGTACCAAATTAATGGGAACATCAGGTAAATTTAACAACTTTACTGTTTTAATTGATCCTAAAGTAGGTAATTATGTTATCTATAAAATCAGTTTGTCCTTTTTTCATTATTTATGATGCACAAATATACACCAGGCATACACTAATCAAAATGGAATTGTAACATACATGGTTGGGGCCTGCTCCAAATACAGCCCAAAACATGAAAGAAAAAGAAGCTGGAAGTTACTCTGAAGCCTATTTTTGTGTTGCACTGAAAAGTTATTTTTCTGTTTTGGTTTTTGTTGTAATATAGCTGGATTAAAGATATAGCAGTGTTTCTAAATTTTTAAAAATATTTTAAAATTTCTAATAACTGAAGAATAGCCTAAATAGTTTTTCTTTTGGATTATTTGGTTTTAAAGCTATCTGGTTGTTGTGGAGTCTTCAATATCCCAATTCCTGTCTTGTTAAACTCAAAGATTTTGCATAATGAATAGTTGTTGAAATGTTTTGAATCCTTCTTGGAAAGATAGGCGGTCTTTTCAATTGGGACTTCATCAGTGGTTCTCAACTCTGGCAGCACATTTGAATTACCTATAAATATGAAAGCAAGTCACAATTTCTAGGACCTACTTGTCAAGATTATGATTTAATTTGTCGGAGTGTGGGCCAGGACAGAGGTATGTTTACAATTTCCCCAGGTGATTCTGTCACACAGCAAGAGATGGTAACCATAACTGTAAATGTGGGTCCTACATCAATAGGAAAATGTAAAAATTTAATTTATATGGTCTTTTATGACCATATTCACAGTACAATTTGGATTTAACAGATAGAAAAAAAAAGAACATAGGGCCTGCTGACATTTGGAAACACAAATCCAAATTGAGCAAGATGGGCAGTTAGTAAAATACTGTTGAATAAGATTAGAATTGAAAGTCTTATAAATATGACAGTGTTGACAAAGTTTCCATTTTGCAACTTAAAAACAAAACAAAACAATGACATTTGGGTCACTAAAGAGTGAATTAAGGAAAGGAAGTGAATAAAAATCATCTCCATTCTAGTGCCTGGTGTTTACATCTTCAGATACTTAAGAGAAACATTCTCTATTTGGGATTGACAAATAATCCTGACATTCACTGAGAAGTTAACTATGGTAGAATGTATTTCACAGGTTAACTTTTTAACTTGTCAGAGCAATGCTAAGAAGGATGCTATTATTATTCCAGTTCTGCAGAGCAGAGACTGAAGTACAGAGGAGTTCAATGATGTGGCCAAGTCTATGAGACTGCTAATTATTAGTAAGTCAATCTGATCCAGTTTGACTCCAAAGCCTACTTGCATGACCTCTATACCTATCTCTGTTTCTATGTCAAGTAACCTAGGTAAAATGCACCAAGGTCAATAACCAATGCCAGGATGTGTTGTGAAGGAAAAGCAACTTATTCTTCTCTCAGTCTTGTAAATCTGTCTCTTCTTCCACATGAGCTTCTGCAATGAGCTTGCTTTATACGTAATCCATGGAGATTGTCTCACTGCCTGCCCTTTGCAGAGGCCAGCTGGGGTCTCTGGAAGGAATAAAGAGGTGTGATGAAAAGACAGCTATTTAAAAACCCATACCTTTTATTTATACCCTGTGAAAATATAAAATGCTCTTTGATATTTACCTACCTAGGTGATAGTATCTTCCTGTGAGAATTCCTAACAATACAATTCAGAAGCATGGTAAAATTAATTTTCAGTTTACATCTTTGTAGATATAGAGAGTAAACTAGTAGTGACAAAAAACTGTACTTTACTTATATGACTTTATAAGTTTTTATGTATAAAAATAAACAAATTATATTTATATAAAATAAACATTTTACTATATTTTAAAACATTATTTTTATCTATCCTCTATAAATGAGATTTAACTTCTTAATCCTAACAATTTAAAATAAAGAAGAGAGATCAAATTCACACACGCAGGCCATGAATAAAATCTGAGAATATGGAAAATATTAATTACATTCCACAGTTTATAGCAAAAGTTACAATGTTGATAGAAGAATTAGTCATAGAAACAAGAAGCTGGTAGGAGCATTATTCCTATTTTGTGTGAAATAAAAGAAGTGTGGCCTTAGAAATAGATACAGGGTGATGACATATTTTAATAAAGATATCTGGTTTGAGTGTTAGGTTAGTCTGAAATAAGTTGAACTTAATAAAAGGATGGACAGAAACACAGAGAAGGTATGTCCACCTGTGGCCCAAATATAACATAGAGTATATATGTGAACAGAGAAAGCAACAGAAAAAACAGAGAGAAACACAAATATAGAGATGATAGGGAAACCGACAGGGAAAGGAAAAAGAGATAAATGAGCCAGGGTCTGCCTATGTGGCTGAATTTCAAAAGAGCTTCTGAAGAAGACAACGTAGAAATAACTGGAAGAGGTAAACTAGGTGAGTCTGTGGTTTCTGAAACTGGAGAAGGTATCAATGACATCATAGTTCCTGACAGTTTCCCTAACTTGCACAGAAGGATTAGAAGGACCCATGGGTAAAAGGCAAGGAAGTGCTTTCACTGAACTCTGAGATTCTTGGGTGAAAGCCATAATAACTTTGAAGGGAAGACTTTGAGTTTCTCAGGATATCAGATGGTGTCATAATCAAAGAAAGCTATTTGAAGCAGATGTATATTCTTTAGGGAGAATATCAGACTCAGTCCCTATGGATGCAGTAAATAAAAACATGCTGAATTTATTTCCTTTCTTTATTTTTTGAAGTAACCATGCTATTTTCCATTTTAAAAACTTTTGCTGTTTTACTCTAAGCTCTTTACTCCATGGTATAAAAAGAGGATTATATATTTATAAAGAAAAGTAAATTTCCTAAGTTCTTGTGAGATTGCATGCGTGTATTCATATAATATTTGTTAAATCAACCACAATAAGTTTAGACAAAATTAGGAAACAACAATACTTATAAAAAATGAACCGCATTTCCTTTTATCATTTCTCCATAACATTATCTTGTGGATTTAATTCACAGACAATAAGTTTTATTCAAAATGGAAATAAATTTAAATGATTTGTTAAAGCTGCTTTATAAGGTACGACATAATCCTATGATTAAAATAAAGTTGCAAAGTAATATATGATGACATGAAACAATGTTGATATATTTTATATAAAAAGGTATGTTAAAAACATAACCATTTTCTTTTAAAATATACCTTATATGGATAAATGGTGAGAAAGAGAGAGAGAGAACTAAAAAATTATACACCACACTATTAATATTATTTATCTCTGGATGATGAAGTTAGGATTTTATGGGAGATTTTTACTTCTTTTAATGTTTCAGTGATTTCTAAATCATGTATAATAACCTCTAAAATAATAAAAAGTTTATTTTTAAATGAGGAATTATTACATTCCCTTTAGGAAAGAAATATGATACTATTGATTGATGAATGTAAGGAACTTTTGTAAAAGGTGTACATTTACGTTTATATCCTTTGAGGATTAAATTACAACATTACTCAAACGTTACATATTTGTAAATTACTATACATATATTTAAATATATATAATATATATAGTATACAGTTAAAAGCATAACTATTTTTAATAGTCATACTTTATGTCTTCACTGTGATTTTCTGCCAATAAGATGAAAGCAGATCACTGTCCTTGGGTATATACCCAATAGAGCATTTTGCGGACTGTTAGAGATGGATTTTAAGGTACCTGTGACCAGTAGTTACCTTAAATGTGAGCTGCATTATTCTTAGCTTTCAAAATCCTTTGATCTATTTTATGATGGGAAGAGGAGGAAGCTAACAGTGTTCCCATTCAATAACTTTTTGGGAAAAGTACTTTGACTAGTATTTTCCTTTTCATTTACCTGCAAAAGCCTAAACCTAAAATTATTTTGGTAAATGGAAATAATTTTAATTATTTAAGTTACAATTATTGACAAATGAAAATTTTATCAGGATTAATATATTTATGTTCATTTATTGAGGAAAGTAAAACTCAGCAGTCAACTAAAATTTTAGTTTACTGAAATGAAAGTTTTACAGTAATTGTAAATAAAATCTGCCTTAAGAAAATATAACAACAGGAAACCAGTTGCAAAATGTGAGAAAAGATTGATATTTTCTGACAATATCTATAGGGCATTTAAAAATCCAAACAATTGCTTCATCGCCTTTTGCATAAGTATAGTTTCTTTTCTTATCAGTTTTTTAAGAAACAAACAAACAATGATATGAGCAAACTCTGTCAGATACTCAACTGACGCTGAGACTCAAGTAAGTTTAAAAGAAAAATGACACAAATACCACCAGTTTAGTCAAAATAGGCAATCTTCTAGCCCCATGAGGACACAACCTAAATGTGCCTATTTAAAGATCAAAGATATACTAAGACAGCTTGGAACTTTGATCTTCACATGAGTGCTGGAGTTTCACGTCACACTTGAATAGGGCCCTTTTGTTTTGTCACTAGACTCATTCTTCCACCAACCAGTGTTATCTGTTAAACCCAAAGTGCAGGATGGATAGTTGGGAATAGTACAGCAATTATGTGAGAGGCCTGGGGCAATGATAGCTCTGGAAGAAACACGCCTGTTTTATATATGAACGATTTTCATACATAAAGATGGATGTTTCTAAATGCTTATGCTCAGTTTAAGAACATTCAAAATACAGATTTTTATTTGTAAAGTAATAGATTTAGGTGCGTTGTTGTAAATACTGCAAGAGAGCATTAACCAGAATGTTCAGGACTTGATCTGTTCTGCAGCAATTATAGTCATAGATATCTTAGGTATTGATTATAAAATTTTTTTCAGCACACAATATAAGCAAGTCATCTCTTTAAATGTTATTCTGTAAAATCTTCAAAAAAAGTGTAACTTCATAAATTCTGTTTTACCAGAAAGACAGACAGGGAATTATCTGATCATATGTTTCGATAGGTATCTTTCAACACACTGGGGCTTATCATTTTTTATATCTTGGTAGACCACTCTTACTTTGTTCCCCACAACAGAGTACAGACTGGTACAATATAAACTATAGATAGGTCTTCTTAGAATTATTTTGAAGTCTGTATCATCTCAAGTTATACTCTCATATCAATACTAACCTACTCTATTTGTATTTATTAATGTTAAACCTTTTATTGTTTGTCATATTTGTTTAGTATTTCCTTCTATCTACTATGGAAGTGGGTTTCAAACTAAAATAGGCAAGGCAAGTGAGGGTAATATGGAAATGATGCCTAAGATAAATAAGCAATTTTTTAGGTTAACTTCAATTAAAAGTTAGATAAATCCCATCTCATTTTATGATGCAATTCTATATAGGAGGCTTATGAATTACTATGTTAAATTTACTAAGTCTTGGAGAAATTAGGAAAATAAACAAATAATTCAAGGGAGAAAAATAGGATACATTATTGATTTACATAGGAAGCAGATAAATCACTAAGTTTACTACTGATCTATATAATTAGTTGTATTTCAACCTGAAAGTGAGTTTTGAGGGAAATGTGCCTCCTGACTATATATAAAAAATTATTATTCAAATTTTCATGATGTATTTTCAGAGAGAAGGAAGACAGATTTTAAGCTTATAGAACTTGCAGAAGGTATGGAAAAAGAAATTTTAGTTGATTGTTTGGATGATGGAACCAGAATCAAAGGAAATTGTTTAGCTGAAATTACATGCTTACTTCTCAAGTTGAAGTATAACTAAGGTAAATATGAAACCCTATACTTCAGCAAACAAACAAACAAGAAAATAAAAACTCAACACAAGTAAAACACAGGTGGCTATGGACAGCAGCAGGTGTGCAGAAGCCTGTGATATATCTTAAAAATTTTGTTTTGAAACAATTGGTATGCAACCCAAATAAACATGGGTCAACTTATGGTCAGTTTCATCATGGTTTTACATTCAAAATAAATGTTTCGGTCAAATAAAAATAAAGCATCTAATAAAAATTTGCAATGCAATTCGTATCATTAGTGAAATCTCTCAAACATGCTTAGCATAGCAAAGTTTGTGTTAATCTCAAAACTTATCTGTCGTGGCAGCTCCTCTCTAAATATATCTCTTTTATTCTCTCTCACGATTCACTCCCCTATCTAAATACATTGTTATTCAACTCTTGGCTTTCTTCACGATAATCTTTCTGACTTCTTTTTAAATCTTGACTCAAATATCACCATATAAGAGGACATTTCCTAACACTTGCCACTTTCTTTTTATTCATGGCACTTATCACTTCCAAAATATTTTAAAATCTATCTTCACCACAATATAAGCTCCATAAATATTTATTGAATGAATGTCTGTTAATCTTCTGCTCCAAAATTTTCATATACTTTTCCTAAAAAGTTTCTATTCCTCTTGTAGTATAAGACCTAAACTTCAGGACAGACTATACTGTTCATCAGACTTCTTTTTCCATAAGTCTGCCCTGATTGTGTTTGCCCCTCAAAATCATGGTCTCTCATACATGGGAGAGGAAATAGAAGTTCACACAAGAAAATAATTTTATTTTCTTTCCTTTTCCAAGGTTATCTCCTTCCTCCTCTGCTCTCTACATTTGCTACAAAGACCTCAATTTTTCTTTTATTGAAAACTATACTTTTCTATTGATGTTTACTTGCAAATGGCCCCTTGAGTTTACACTAAAATAAGAAGTGAGATTTAGGACCAATATATTGCAATATATTAGGGAATTTCTAAATTTCTTTTTGTATTTTGTACTGTTCAAAACTTACTTGAGAATTGCTTTCCATTCAGGGAAACATGCTTGAAGAGTTATATTATTAATAGCAACACCATTAGTTATTATAATAATTAGCTTTGTTAGTTTCTGTGATATAAATGATGATAATTTATTGAGCAAGCAGATCTTCGTGAACATTTGCATGTAAGCATTGGTTCTATATATTTGAAATTTAAGAAATTAAATCAAACGTTCATGAATTATGAAATAGTTAATATTTCTGTAAGATAAGCCTGGAAACTTTCCTTATTAATGTAGAAATTTTTCCTATTTTATTATGCAGTAGTGAGGTTTGGAATTTAAACACAAAATATTTCAGGTATAGGTACTCTTAATTCAGATATAATATTTATATATGGTTCAAGAGGTATCTGCCAAGAGCAGAGTTAAAAGCTAGCTTAAGGGA
Organism: Pan paniscus; assembly: GCF_029289425.2. Lineage (NCBI taxonomy): Eukaryota > Metazoa > Chordata > Mammalia > Primates > Hominidae > Pan > Pan paniscus. The sequence goes on from NC_073253.2 coordinate 99,646,884, forward strand.
GAATAAGAACAACATAGAGTAATATATTTTCATAGTATGTCTCTCTTTTCTTCCTATTAGATTTCATAAATTTTCTTTCTTATTAGATTAAGTTTCTGCTATTCTACCCATGTGGATTCACAGGAGTTGAAAAGCCACTTCTCATTTCGTGTATTATACATGTAGCAACAATGAGAAACTAATCAATAGTCTTGCTATTACAAATTTCAGAGAAATAACTGACTAGTTCACTTGAGTTCAATGAATTATGGTGAGAAATACAGAAAGTCACTGAATAAATAAGACTATCAATTACTGTGAGCCAGCTAGGCCCCCCCAAATTGCCCCCAGATCCTATACTGTTGACTTCAAAGATATACTGATGTTAATGTCTTATTTGCATTATCTTTAGAGTAGTATCTTAAAATTTCTTATTTTCTTAATTTATTATTTCTCTGAAAGTGAAGTGTTAAATTAAATTTGGCTTAAAGCTGCTTCTGTACATAGCAAATTGTAACCTAACTTAATAAGTAAACAAACTACAACTAACTTGAGAATATATTCTTTTTACAAGTTACTGAGTCTTGGTCAATCATAGCAGCAGCTGAGCTTTTTTTTTTTTTTTTTTTTTTTGAGACGGAGTCTTGCTCTGTCGCCCAGGCTGGAGTGCAGTGGCGTGATCTCAGCTCACTGCAAGCTCCGCCTCCTGGGTTCATGCCGTTCTCCTGCCTCAGCCTCCCGAGTAGCTGGGACTACAGACGCCCAGCTAATTTTTTTTGTATTTTTAGTAGAGACAGGGTTTCACCATGTTAGCCAGAATGGTCTTGACCTTCTGACCTCGTGATCCACCCACCTCAGCCTCCCAAAGTGCTGGGATTACAGGCATGAGCCACCACGCCTGGCCCATAGCAGCTGAGTTTTTAAACAAGCACAAGTTACAAACTGCTCAGATGTATTCAAATAAGGCAATGCCAAACTGTAACCAAGTAGGCTATTTGTGTATGTCACTTGCTTTTTCTCTCGGTAAATACTGTTTGCTCACATTGCTAGGTGGAACTCTCTGAACATTTACTGGTTCAGGGTGCTGCCTGATTCATGAACTGTTTCTTTGTTCACATAAGCTCTGCTAATTTAATTTGTCTAAAGTTTTTCTTTTCACAAATTGGCATCAGAAGTCAAATCCAGAGTAAACCCCCAGGGACCCTTAGGAACACTGAGTGAGAAAGCCAAGTTATCTGCCAGGGCCCATTGTGCCCATTAATCTCTATCAAATTTGAGCTCCACAGATTTGTCTTTTGAGCTTTCTGAATATTTGAGCAATTTTTACTGGACTAGGTAGAATTGACTTGGATCTGATAATTAAGCGGATTGAATACAGTTACAGGCCTCAGGTAGGCCATAACTGACTGGACTGGATACAGTTAGAGGCCTCAGGTAATCCATTTTTGAAAATGTGCTTGTCTAAATCTAAGAAATCTGAAACTCCAGGAGTCCAGGACTCCACTTTCTGGACACTGGCTGATTTAATGTACAAAAACTGAGGGCCCAGAACTTGTGTAATTTTGGAAAAATTGATTAACCGTCCTAAGGACAACTTAGAATTACAGTGACTACAATGGGGAATTTTTTCATATAGATAAAATTGTTCACTTGCAAAGTGCTTTAGAAAAGAATGGATCCCAAATATCACCAAAGCAATTGGATGCATTCTTTAATTGGTATACAGAGGCATCTAAAATATTAAATTAACCAAAATGTATCTGTTTAAAAGGTTTCTTACAAAAGGCAAATGAAAAACACATCTTAAAGTGTTTTTTAAAAAATATTACTATGATTCAGATATTCTTTAATAAATTGACAAGCTTGTATTATTCTGACACATGACTAAAATTTAAGAATAAAAGCTATAAGATCTGTTTCTGTTGATATGTTTATGTATGTCTGTATGGATGATATCTATGTATATATTTTTCTATATATTTATGATCTTGCCAAATTAAATGGTAAAAGAGCTTGATTTAATTTGCTTAAGAAAAATAAGTGCTTATGTTAATACAACATTCCCTCAGGAAAATAAGAAATAATCCAAATGCTTTTCTAGTTCACATGACTTGGGTAATTTCTGATAAGAATATCATTGATTTGATTAAAACAGGCATATCTTCAGGGTTTTGAGCCTGAATTATAATATAGACATTTTCTACCTAGGTTTACAGGAAGAAAAGCTTATGATCTTTCTACATTACAAAATTTAAGAAAAATAACTTTAGATGATGTCTAGCTATTTTATGTCTCATCTTTATAAGCAATCCAAACATAATTTTAAAAAATAAGTCAGTTAAATAGCTTTAAGTAAGATAAAATTTTCATGTAAAACTTGCCCTTCCTGTACCAGAAGGTTTTAACACTCTCATCATCAAGAATGAAAATTAAAGCTGTGGGAAATCTGTATAAACAACAATTTCATTCTCAGGCCTAGCATAAAAACCAAAACCAAAACCAAACCCTACGAGAACCAACGTAAAAGTTTGCCTCCTCCACAATTTCTTGTTAAAGAGAAACTGAAGATATTTGGGATTCTTAGTAAACATGTTCTGTGCCATATTGACAAATTTACTAAGAGAAAGCTCATGCTTCTAGAAATTATGATTCATAGATATGCCAAGCTACAGATTTCTGGTGTGATAGACAGTTCGCAATTGTTTGTTTCCTAGTGTTCGCTGGAAGTTAAGATCAGAAGGGTTAAGAATTCTAATTAATATATGTAACTAAAATTACTAGAAATCATAAGAGAAACAACTCTGTATGCAAATGTACTTAGCTAATAGGTATGTTTGGTAAAAAAAGCTATCAGGTATGAAGATGTTTTGTTATGTTAAGAGAAAAATAATAATTTGTGTCCTAAATTAGAATGACTGGTTGTTCCAAAATTAGAAGAGAAAAAGCATAGGACAAAAACTTACTGGGATGAGAAAGTGGTAGGAAGTTTGTGGAAGGTGAATTTTGTGAGAGAAATTGTATGTGTAATCAAAGTAGTCAAACTAAGATAAAAAATTTTTTTTCTAAAAGTTGAACATTCATATAAAAAAATACACTGATGAAAAGCTAGAACTTGATCCTCTCTGTCATAACAACAAGGTTTTCTTGAAGTATTGACCTGATTTTAATAGAAAATTGTGAAGATTTTTTTTTCATCCTTTTAAGTAATTAGTCCAGGAAACAAAGATTCTGTGTTTTACCAAGAAAATTTTCTTTGCTTAATCTTGTCTTTATTAGGCTTTTGATAACTTAAGAAAACTGAGTCCTCTCTAATTAAATTTAAAAAAAAGCTGAGGTTTTTGTGCACTGTGTAACTTTCTGTACTTAAAGTATTTAAATTTATCACTTTGGTTAAATACATGAATATTGTTCACAGTGGCCTCTGATCCTATTTTGATCAAATATTTTAAACCTTTTTCTAGGCTGGCCCTTGGAAAATGTCAAAAGAATATCTCTGTATAAAAAGAGATATGTTAATTGGGCTTATTATATTTTATGTTATGGGAAGCATTATCACATAGTAAGTATAAAATGCTAAATGTTCTTTGAGTTATATTTGTAGGAATGTGGTATTAATATGGGTTTTTAAAATTCTATAAAATTTATAAAAATATAATAGTCCTGGTATAATTCTATCAGTAATAATTCTAGTTATTTTCTTAAAATGTTTTATGTGACAGAAATAACTAAATTTATTGGTCAATTGTGTTATTATTTAATGAACGCTCATCAAATTTTAAACATGACCATTTAAGTCTTATCACTCATAAACAGTTAATTGTTTACTTTGGTACTTTCCTGAACTACAAGAAGCCTAAAGTGGTTTGTCTTCAAGGAGAATACTGAAAAGGTATCTGACAAGTACAGATTTCTGATAACTTTAAGATCATACCATTGACTAAGAATTCTCAGAGCTCTCTTGAAAAAATAAACTGATTTATAAAACTTCTAACCCAATGTCAAGCAGAACAGTAATTAATTAAATACTAAGGAAATGATTTGGCAGATTTGGATGCTAAGTCAGCCAGTACTGAAATTGTTAAGATTTGAACATTGATCCCAGTCAAATAACCTGTGTTAACCTATGTTAACCTATTTAAAAACAGAACTATTCAATTGGAGGAACAAAATTTTTATTTAATAGGATGCAAATTTAACATTAATGTGGACTCAAGTAGAGCCTGGATGGCCACCTGGTCCTTCTTGAGTCCTTAAATCTTCCATTATTATGGAAGCTCTGCACTCTATGATTCATCATGGAAAAGATAAAATGATCCAAATCATGAAAAAAATGGTGGGGTGATTGTTTCAAAATTGCCAAAATGGTTTATAATAACCAAGTTTGGTTTTTCAAACTCATAATTCTGGCAAGACAATTAAAAACCTTAGGTGACATTTCTGGCATTAGTGAGATCACTTGAACACTTTCAGATGGGTACCATTCAATTGCCATCATCAATGCACGTTTCCAATGCAGGATGTTTTCCTATTTACAGGAAGATTTCCTATGCAGGAATTTGATGCTTTATCAGTAGCTAAAGGTTATTAGAAAATGTGTTTCCCTCATAGGACATTTCTGGAGATATCTCCAGTGATATAAGTACTTACACTGGACAATTGTAAAAAGTTAAATAAGACATTACAAGCACAATGGCATTAGGCAAAGCTTACTGAATCCATTGGATTGACTTGTTCAAAGGTATTACTATTTGGTGGCAATCAGATTTACGCCAACTGGAAAACATAGATTGACATCTATGAAATAGTTGCTGGATGTCCTATCCCCGTAACAATAGAACCTCATGTATCTCTCACTCATAAACTCTGGCATGACCCAACAGTGCAAGGCTTTCATGCATTATGCCAAATCATATTTTCACCAGGTTAAAGAAACCCATTGTGACCTACCAACTGATGATAACCAAACCTTTCACAAACTAGAATCCAGAGATTGGGTCTTTTAGAAATGACATCAGAGAAACTGCCTTGAACTCCATTGGAAGGGACCTTTCCAGGTTTTTTCGTAGAAGTTTAGGGTCTGGAGTCTTGGATCCACAAGTCTCAACTCAAAAGACCCATCTATATTCCTGGAACTGTTCATCTGTTGGAGACTTTCAGGTAAAGACTATTAAGAAAGTTTTTCCCAAAAACAGAGATGTCATACTAGACAGGGATAGCTTTTCCAAGATCCTGGATCAAGACTGGTCTGTCATCATGAAAGTCTTTTATTTTTACCTTTAATTCCTATTTCCTGTTGCCCTTATCACTAACCTTTTCTTGCAGAAAAATCTCTGGGACCATAATCTGTGGAAGGCTTTAACAAGAAACCAGAGACTGCTTCTTGCTCTCCTACCACCACTAGAAATAGTACCTTGACATTTCCAATTAATAACCTAATCACTACCAAATATAGAAAACCTATCCAAGTAGTGCCTGAAAAATGTACAATATATTGTACTTTTAATCGTCTAGTACTCAAGACTTGGGGACTACCTGAGATCTTGCTATTTGGCCTGGCTCATTCCTGCATTTTGAACAGCTTTTCCTGCAAGTTCCAATAGTACCTTCCATAATCACAGTTTATAGCAGTCTATAACCAAAATTAGTACCAATCTCAAAGTAAATGAAGATGTTAATTTCCACTGAGGAAAGATTCCAGTGGAGCTCCTGGTGGCTACCTCTTGGCAGTAGTGAGATACTAATAATATGGATCTTCAAGCTAATTTGTAAATTAGGAAAATCTGGGATTCTGTGCCAATGAGACCTCCCAGTGTTTCAGACAAGTAGAAGCCACTCTCCAAAAGGTGAATGAAAACACTGGTGTTCAACAAAAACACTTAATGGAATATTATGCAGCTTGAGATCCCCTTTTTGTCCACGTTGAGGGCTTGTGTAAGGTGTTGAACAAAACTGAACGTTGCATTTATCTTTCCCCTTTTATTACTACTGCAGAAAGCTTAAGATGTTTCTCTAGACAACGCCACTTAATACATTTTTAAAATTTTGAGGTGAAAGGAAGACATAATGTGTTTGTGGGAGCAGCTAAATTTTGGTTTGCAGTCATTCTGAATGGTGAATAGCAAGCTTGACTCTTCTAAAAAGTTTACTCATTTTTATGTTTTTTTGTGTGTGTGTGACTTTCAAAGTTACTACGACTTTCATTACCAGTTTTACTACAAAGATAAACACTTCTTTAAGTCAGGCCATTTTATGGCAAACCGTGATCCTTAATTCTCAAATAAAGACTGTGACCAATTGGACTTGAATACTGCTGAATTCTATTTATTGCCTGAACTTTGAATTTTTTTATTTTGTTTAGTTTGGTTTATGGAGACTCCTGTTAAGAGGTGTACTTTAGTTTCTTAGTATTTATTTACAGACATCATAATAGTCCCCCTGATACGTTGTATCCTCTCAAGAGTCTTAAATGCTTGTGTGCAGCCATTTTTGCACATCAGATAATCTCATTAGGGTTAGAATATCAAAAACATGAAGAAAGCATACAGACTCGTTCACTTAATTTGATATCATAATTGTGAATTACATACTAAGACCAAATACATCCATTATGATGGTGACAGAAAGTGGGGTCAGTGTCCAAGGTTTTCGTCAATGTCTCAAAATTGAGACGTTGATGAAAAGGAACAAATTTTAAAAGTAAATTTGGTCTAAAGCTGCCTCTGTACAGAGCAAACTATAATCTAACTTACATGTAGACAAACTGCAAGCTAAATTGAGAGTATGTTCTTCTAACAAGTCATCAAAGCTTGGCCAATCACAACAGCCAAGTTTTCAGGCAATCACATGCTGCAAACCACGCAGGCATGTTCAAATAAGGCAAACATTGAGCTATAACCAATCAGGCTATTTCTGTATGTCACTTCGTTATACTGTGTATAAGTACTGTGGGTCTAAGTTGTTGAGTGGAGTTCTCTGAACCTTTACTGATTCAGTGTGCTGCCCAATTCATGAATTGTTTTCTTGCTCAAAGTAACTCTGATAAATTTAATTTTCTAAAAGTTTTTCTTTTAACAGAAGAAATCTACCCTAAGATGACAGCTATGGTAAAGGGTGAAAATCAAGAGAAATAGTAATGATTATATGTGGCAGAATAATCTCTTCACTCATCTTAATTCTTTTGGCACTCTCTGGGGGAAAGAAACTGCAAAGAGAACAATAGAGTCAGTACGCCTCCATGCCAAGTTATGACACCAACTCATAAAAGCTACCAGGAAAAAAAACTTTCTCTACCTTATACCCTATGGTATACTTTATTCAATAATGCCAGTAGGCTATAATGGTGAATTAACTGTAGCAATGGGGAAAATGACAGGTGTATGTAGTGCCCTTGATCTATATGATCTTTCTGGAATAATAACTTCAGTTATCCAAAACTCATCCTTTTCATGATGGACTCAGTTCCTGTTCTTTTCTCAAGCTTATCTCAAAAGCTATCCAATTTAGATCTTGTCTTAGATGGTGCAACCAATATGAAAGGGAGAAGCATGATAATAACTGAGATGGAATTTCCTAGCAATCATGATGGGTTGAGTATATAGCAGATTAAATATTTAATTTGACTGTGTAAAATAAATGTAACTGCCTTAGTAAATAAGCTGGTCTCAGTTAGATGCAAGCAGAGCTTTATTCTTTCTCATCACCATACCCGCAAAACTTCTTTTGGTGTGTTACTCCAGGCTCTCACAATGGTATATTATGTAAGTCCTAGAGTTTTTCCAGTCATTCTTGGGTGTTAAACTGACCACCAGACACTACAGTTCTTCCTTTGTGGATGTATGTAGCAGTGTGCTGAAGTCAGCTCATACTGACCCTAGACAGAAACCTCCTCTCTGAAGAGGGTGCGTAGTATCTTGATCACTTTCCTTAGAGTAGTCCATTCTTCTCTATCTCTATATTTCCCAGTGAAATATTTTCTTCTTTCCTTCTTCTTCCTTCCTTCCTTCCTTCTTTCCTTTCTATTTTTAAAATATTTTTTGATTATCTCTAGTGCTGATTGATGGTCTATTGCTACCAGAATACTTTGTTTGTTTGTTTATTTGTTTTTGTTTTTTTGAGACGAAGTCTTGCTCTGTCACCCAGGCTGGAGTGCAGTGGTGCGATCTTGGCTCATTGCAACCTCTGCCTCCTGGGTTCAAGTAATTCTCCTGCCTCAGCCTCCCGAGTAGCTGGGACTACAGGCACGCACCACCACACCTGGCTAATTTTTGTACTTTTAGTAGAGATGGAGTTTCACCGTGTTAGCCAGGATGGTCTCAATCTCCTGACTTCATGAGCTGCCCACCTCAGCCTCCCAAAGTGCTGGGATTACAGGCGTGAGCCACTGTGCCTGGCCCCCAGAATACATTTTTTAAATAATTCTTTCCAAGATCTTCATGGTTAGTTTCTAGAATTTAGGACTGCTTGGTAATAAAATTTTTCTCTTGCTCCTAAAACTATAGAAAGTATCACATTTAGCATCCTTATATATACATATAAAAAGCATGAGGCTGCTTTCGTTCTAGTTATGTTAAATTTTGTAACCACCAGGTACTCAACACACAGTTCTATACCACAAGAAATTCCCATGTGATCAAATTTATCTAGACATTACAATACATTGCAGGTATCCTAATAAAATGTATTACTTGGCCTGATTTCCTACTCCATGCCACAGGGATTTTAAATCTTCTCCACTTTATTTAAACTTTTTACTACATTATTATATCATACCTCACACAGAAAATAGTAGTTACCAGTCATGAAATTCTTTACACATCCCTGCTACCATACCAGCATCTAAACTCATCATCAATTCTGACCTTTCTGTTAGGACAGAGAAAGTATATGTACTCTTATCTGAAGTTAGTTCCTCTGTTTGTATTCTCATAGATCTCTCTGCTACAATCCCCAAAACTCTTACAAGTTCTATATAAATTGAGCTTCTCCCTGACTCTTCCCATACTATGGATCATTTTAGTCTTTGTGCTGCAATCATATTAATCTTCTCCAAATGTGCAATATTGTTATCTTTCATCAGTAGCAACACGAGCTTTTCCTTTTCAGATTCTGAAACTAGCATACCTTTTGCAATCAAGGTCATATTACAAATGAATTATAGCATTTTATCTTTCTTCATATTTCATAAAATAGTGTGACATCTTAAAAATCTAAGGCACTGTAGAATTAATGAAAATGTTATTTCTGGCAAAAGTCTTCACTCATGTTGTTGTTTCTTTTCTCCTGAGCCCATTTCTTACCTAATTTATATTTATCCTTCATGCTTCAGCTTAGTCATATTTCCTCCCAAACATCTCAAATACATAGATAAAAATATAACATAAATTATATTAAACTAATTAAATTAAATACATAAAGTACATTGTAACATGTAAACTGCATAGTGTACTGCAGAAAAACCAGGAAAACAAGTGGCAGAACTGCAGTTAGAATTGAGTAGAAGGCTTATCAAACTTGTGCAAACTTGGATGAGCCCGCAGTGCTGAGTCACATCACCCTGTAGAAGCCAGCTAGTCCAACATCCTCATTTTTACAAGGACAAGAAATATTAAATGTCTCACCAAGAAAACCCAGCTACTTTGTGACAGAGGGCAGAACCTTAGATCAGATATTGGCACTTTTATGTGAAAGAGCAGGACTATTTTAAGCATTGTAGATCATGCAGTATTTGTTGTATCTACCCAGCTTGGGCATGGTAGAGTGAAAGTAGTCATAGACAATCTATAAATGAATAAGCATGGTTCTATTCCAATAATATCTTCTTTATAAAAATAAGTAGCATTTGAATTTGCATCATCAAATGTAGTTTCTCAAACCTCACCTTAGAGTATAAGACAGAGAGTCTGCACCCTCCATAATATAAAGGCAATAACATGTTTTGCAGATGACAGTAAAGAGGACTGGGCATACACTACCTAAAATGCAAGAAAGGAAGATGAGTTGAATGAATGTAGCATGTGAGGTATTGTGTTGGCTCCTGGATGGGTATTCTAAAATACATACAAGTACAGTGAATTTTCAACATGAATTTCCAGAGAGTTTCCTTTTTTACACTAATGTTTCATATATAAATTCACACTTTATTGTATAACTCAGTAATAAAACGGTACTAGTATTTTTAATTGAATATCTTGATTTCTGAAACTTTTTAAAATGCATGAAGTCTGCTATGATTTTAAAATAAATTTTTTTCAGAACCATTACAAAGATCATAAAGCTAGGCAAAACAAAGAAAAATGGAAAAATTGCCTTGAAGATTCATAATTTCTCTCCTGTGGAAAAAGTTAAGATGAACTCTAATTTACAGCAACTACCTTTCTTTTTTTGTTTTTGTTTGTTTGTTTTGAGATGGAGTTTCACTCTTGTCACCCAGGCTGGAGTGCAGTGGTGCGATCTTGGCTCATTGCAACCTCTGCCTCCCGGGTTCAAGTGATTCTCTTGCTTCAGCCTCCCGAGTAGCTGGGATTACAGGTGCCTGCCACCATGCCAGCTAATTTTTGTATTTTTAGTAGAGATTGGGTAGCTAGAATGACAGGCATCTGCTACCATGCCTGGCTACTTTTTTTTTTTTTTTCCGTATTTTTGGTAGAAACGGGGTTTCACCATGTTGGCCAGGCTGCTCTTGAACTCCTGAGCTCAGGTGATCTGCCCGCCTTGGCCTCCCGAAGTGCTGGGTTTACAGGTGTGAGCCACTGCGCCCAGCCAGCAGCTACCTTTTACCCATCAACTTCCTCCAAGTGTGGTTCCTCTTCTTTCTTTCTCCATATCAGTTGTTGACACTTGAATGGAACAAGATTCACTTATTTTAACTAAATAAGAAACAGTCATAGTCATGGAATCAGGAGCTTTCCATTGACTATGAAGATAGAAAATGTAATGATAACACTTAATCTTTTCACAAGCTGATTCTAGAAACTAGGTCCTAGGCCGTGACTCACTTGAGATGTAAAGTGACAGAACAAGAGTAACCCAGTGAAAGCTCTCATAAATGAAGTTTTTATGTATATAGGACTAGTGAAAACAAGAATAAGGTATAAGAAATATTCTTGAAGAATGTGAGGTACCTGAGCTGCACACTGAGAAGCAGTTGTCTCACAGTAAAATGAATACAGAACCCCCTTGTGAGACTGGTGTTGACATTCGATGTTACAGGTTGTGTCAAAGACAATCTACGAGGGAGGCTGTCTACCTGCGGAAGGTCATGGAGTTAAACTGTCCGCCATGCTGACTCGGCACAGTGGCATTCATCACAGCACACAGGTTTCTTCCACGGCAAACAGAACTTCCTCAGGCGTGAGAAGAAACCTGGCATTTTCTGCTACCTGCGGGCTTCTGCTTTTTGAAGCCAGGAAGGACATCTGTAAAAGTTGGCTGCCTGCATGGCAGACCACGCAAAATGCCAAGGAGAGTGATTTATGTCCCATCCTCTGAGACTAAACAGGAAATACACCCAGATTTTAGTAATGAAAGGTCAGGACAGGGAAACACTTTTATTATACTGCTTTCAAAAAACCTAAAATAAGGACACAAAATTATTTCCACAATTTACACATTTCCACTTAATGTAGCACTTCTATCCCTAAGTTCTGAATTGTGATAGATATTTAAATGTAGTATCACTTTTTAAAAGCATAAATCTCAGAGCTTCAATGTATTTCTCAAGGGTAAAAATGTACAGTACATTTCCTTTCTTTAACTCATCCCTGTTTTGTTAAGTAAATTTGTTAAGTAATGAGTCAGAACATATAGCTCAGATAACCAGTGGACTTAAGAATCATAACGTTTTAAAGTTGGAAAGAGACATGATAATCATTAAGGAGTCGAATTCCTTCTTTTTTAGAAATATGTGAACTTGTGTCTGGGAAGTCAGATTAATTGCTAAAATTTCCCATTGAGAACATAAAAAGCAAATAAAAGAAACAATGGACTGTTTCTATATAATTTTTAGTTTTCATAATATCTTTAAGATAGAAAATTGAAATATGAAGAGAATGGCTAGTGACAGTTCATTCTTATCTAACTTGGATTTGAAAAACAATATAGTGTTTTTGTTTTTTTTTTTTTACTTGTCCATGTGCTCTGGTATTATTGCTTGACACTCTCAATGACACTATGCTAAGCATCATAAGAGGAAGTTAAAGTGGGCAAGACAAAGAAAGACCCTGTCCTTAAAAAACAAAACAAAACAAAACAAAAAATCTTCTGGAGCTTAGGTAATTTTCTCAGAAGTCATTCATCAAATTTAGTCATTTGAATAATTTATTTGTTTATTATTATTCTTTTTTTTCAGTTTCTGAACACATTTACAAGAGAAAAGAATACAGGGAGATTCTGCCACTGTGGCTTATAGTCTAATGGACGAAAAAGCACATGTATAATCTCACACATGAATGTATTTTAATTCTTAAGTGGATAATCTCTATCTGGAGGAGCAGAGAAAATAAACAAAATGATATATCAGTATGTTCACTGTTTCAAGTAGACCCACACAAAAAATGTTTTGCCTTAAATAGATAGAAAAAAAAAAGAGAATCGTCATGATTTGTACCAACTCAAACAATGTAATGGTCAGAACTTAATGTAACTTTATTTTAGTTTAGGAATAATGTACCCACATAAAATTTTTAAGTTATAATATAAATTATTTTACATCAATTTTTTATTATTAACCTTACTGGATGTCTTATTATTTCAGTGAACAAAACATATCTAATACACATATGCTTTTAACAGCTCCTTTTTGTTTTCCAGGAAAAAAAAAATGCCAAGGGAACAGATACATTGAATTAAAAGCAACAACAATGCATCTCATGTGTATTTCATAATTACAAGCTAATTTATTTTATTTGGCAATGATTTTATTCTTAAATTTCAGCAACTAGGACTAAAAAGTCAAACAAACCCACCAGATTCTTTTAAACTGTCCTGTAAGCAGAACACTTTTAAAGCTGATAGTGCATGTTTCTTACTTTGGACGCAGATAACCTAGTGTTTCATACTGAAAAACTATACTATACATTTTTGAGATAGATGCAAATTCACAAGAAAAAGTGAATATTAAGGTATAAAATAAGAAAAAAATTCTGATATAATGGTGGGAACAGCAAGTTATTCTTCTTCTTAGGCTCTAGTTGTATTTAAGCTGAGAGGACTGCACTATCACTGAAGCTGTAGCCAGTCCTAATATGTGTTTTAGGATTTGCTGTACTAGTTTCCTTTGTTACTGCTCTCATGTTTCCTTGTGATTCACCCAACATTTATCCAAATTGAAGTTACAACTCTGAACTGAAAACGTTTTCATTGCTAATAACAACAGTAAGTCTAAGAATGGCCATAGATATCTGGCAGTAGTGTAGGCTAAAAATTAGAAAGGGACCATTACAAGGTGGAAAAAAAATACATAAATGTAACAGGCAAGAGAAGAAGGAATGATCAGGAAAACCATATTAATTTATTTTATGAGCCTCTATTGACATTCAATAGTAGAGAAGAGAGGAAAGGAGAAGAAAGAGAGAGAAAGAGAAAGAAAAAGGGTTTACAGCTCAACTCTCAAAATCTATTTAAGATTTTATTTTCAAAACTGGAAAATTAAATTTAAAGAATAACTATTAAAATGCAATTATCAGACAGGAAAATTAAAGTAACAATAATAAATATATAACTATGCATATATACTATTGAAAAAAGTAGATATCAACAAATAATGTAAAAAGCGAGATAGAAATTCTAAGAAAGCGTGAAAATAAAATTTTAGAAATAAAAATAGTTATAATAGAAAAGATATGTCAATGGGCCCGTAATTATGCCATATATGGCTGGAGAGTCAGTGAGATGAAGATAGGTTGATAGAAACTTCCCAAACTGAAATATAAACAGGAAAATAATTTTTTAAAAAAGGAACAGAAACAGAACTTCAAAAACTTGTCAGACAGTATCCAAAGTTGTAATGTACATATAATTATAAATAGAGAAAAGTATAAAGCAAAATAAATATTTAAAGTTATCATATATGAGAATTTTCCAAAATTAATGACAAACATGAAGTAACTAATAGTGCAAATACAGGGAACACCAAATAGTATAAACAAACTAACAAAACAACCGCAAAGAAAAATAGCAAGCGAGCAAGAAAACAAAACAAAAACAATAACCAAGACCTAATCCTAGGCTTACCATATTCCACCTAAAACCAAGCAAAATGGAAATAGTGAAAGAGGCTAGATGTGGAACGTTGATATGTTACCTACAGAGTTACTAGCACATAAATTACAGCACACTCCTTGTCAGAAACAACGTGGACAAAAGAGAGGAAGGAAAAAAGTGCTGACAGGAAAAAAGAAAGCTAACATAACAACCCAAAATTCTACATTTAAGAATATTGTTGTTCAAAATTAAAAGAGAAATAAAGACAATTCTCAGACAAATGAAGAAGCAAATTTTATCCTCAGTAGACCTACACCATAAGATATATTAAAATAAATTCCTAATGGAGAAAGAAAATGAGATAGGTCAGAAATTCAGATCTGTGGAAAGACAAGAAAATAAGAAAGACATTACTGTATTTTGCACATAAAATTTTAGTGGATAGATCTCATGTTAAGTGTGCTGACCATAATATTAAAAGAAATAAAAATAATGTGGAAAAATAAAGGTAAAGTATTATATTTTATTATAATTACATAAAATAACCGTTAACTTTAAATAATAATACCAACAATATATTGGGTGATATAACATGCAGGTCAGTAAAATAAATGACAGCAGTGGGAGGGAGAAATTGGAAATACTCTAAGTTTCTTTACTACAGGTGATGCAGAATAGTGTTAATTGAAGGTGGCATTAATTAAATTGTAAATATATCTTGCAAAATTGTAAATATATCTAAGGCACCAATATTTTTATTAAAATAAAGTTAATATGCTAATGGAGGAGATACATTGACATCATATAAAATATACATTTAAAATCAGAGAAGCCAAAAATAAGGCAAAACAAAAAACAAAAAAAGAAGTACAACAGGTACAGTGAATAAAAAATAATAACAGATATTAACAGAAATGGTAGGTGTTAATCCAACTATATAAATAAAAACTTTAAATGGGAATGGTCTGTAGACAGAACCTGTTATAGTTGATAACATACACACACAAACACACAAGACCCAACTATATGCAAGACCCAACTATATGGTTTCTCCAACAAAAAGCAACCAAACAAAAAATATATACATATACAAAGACTCAAATAGGTGAAATGTAAAAGGATGGAGAGAGAAATACCTTAACAAGCTATAGTAGTTATATTAATTTCAAACCAAAAAGTATTCAGAAAAAAATAGTTTACATTAAAGAGAGACATTACATGATAATAAGGGAGTCATTTCTCCAAAAAATATGTGGCAATCCTTAGATTATACACATGTAACAACAGAGAATCATAGTACATAAGATAAGAACTGATAGAAGAGTTAAGAATAATAGATAAATACACTTATAGTTGAAAACTTCAATACTACTCTACCAGCAATTGACAGATCAGGTAATAATTAAGAATATACATGAACTAAATAACACAATCCATCAGCTGTGTCTGTCATTTACAAAATGCTTCATTCAACAACAGAACACACATTCTTCTAAAGCTCATGTGAAACTCAGCTTCTAGTGTTCCAAGAACAGCACGTGATCTCTTCTAAAGATAGATCACATGCTTGGCCATAAAATACACCTTCCTAAATTTGAGATAATAAAAACCGCACAAAGTAACTCTCACACCATAATTAATTAGAAATCAATAACATAAAAAATTTAAAAATCCCTACAATTAGAAATGAAACAACATAGTTTCAATAACACATAGGGCAAGTAAATAGCCTCAAGAAAATCTTTAAAATAATTTTAGCTAGAGAAAAACCAAAAATACACCTA
Source organism: Pan paniscus (assembly GCF_029289425.2). NCBI lineage: Eukaryota > Metazoa > Chordata > Mammalia > Primates > Hominidae > Pan > Pan paniscus. The sequence continues at coordinate 99,662,846 of NC_073253.2, forward strand.
TCAAAATTTGTAGGATGCAACAAAGTCTGATTTTGGAGGAAAATTTATAGCATTGGAAACATATACTAGAAAAAAATAAAATTCTAATATCAATAAACTAAAGTAAGCCTAAATCAAGAAGAAAGTGAATAGTAAAAATTAAAGCAAATTCAATGAAATTGCAAATAGAAAATTAGGAAAGACATTAAATGCAATCAAAAGCTGTTTATTTGAAAACAGCAATAAAATTAATAAACTTCTATCCAGGACAACCAAGCTTAATAGACAAAATTTAATTGCTTTGTAATATACCAGCACTGGATAATTGAAATTTGGAATTTAAAAAAAGAAATACTTTTGTATATATATCTAATATATACAGGACCTATATGAGTATAAAACTCTAATGAAAGAAATTTAAAATGATCCAAATATGGAATGTTACTTATTAGAAAGTTTTAATGTTAAGAGGTTAGTTCTTTCAGTCTCAGTTGAAATCCCAGCAAGTTATTTTGCAGATATCAATAAATAGATTTTAAAGTTTATATAGAAAGTTGTTATGGACTGAATTGTGTTCCTTCTATATTCATCTGTTGAAGTCCTTGCTGCCAATGTGACTTTATTTGGAAATAGGGCCTTTAAAGAGGTGATTAGGGTTAAAAGAGGTCATAAAACTGGGGCCATAATTCAACAGGACTGATGTTCTTAGAAGAAGATAACAGAATTTGCATGCACAGATGGCCATGTGAGGACACAGCAGGAAGATACCCATCTGCAAACCAAGAAAAGAGACCTCAGGGGAAACAAAACCTGCTAACGCCCTGATATTGGATTTCCAGTCTCCAGAACTGTGAGAAAATTAATTTTTGTTGTTTAAAGCAACCCAATCTCTGGTATTTTGTTATGGCAGCACTAGCAAACTAATACAGAATTCAAAGGTCCTGAAGAGCCAAAACAATATTAAAGAATGGTCAAAGGACTAACCAAACCCAAACCTCAATACTTACTGTAAAAGCTGCAGTAAACAAGTCAATGTGGCATTTGAGAAATGAGAAGACAAATCGATCAATAGACCAAAATGAACAGCACAAAAATAGACCCACACAAATATAGTCACCTTATAAAGACAATTCAATGGATAAAGCACAGACTTTTCCGCAAATACTGCTGGAAAAATTGGACATATACATGCAAAAAAGAAGAAGAAGAAAAATAAAAAAGAAGAAAACATCAACCTTTCAGTTTGCACAAAAATCAATCCAAACTAGATCATAGACCTACACGTAAAATACAATACCATGAAATTTCTATAAGCTAATATGGAAAAAAATGTAAGTTAGCTTGGGTTTGCTAATGAGTTATTAGACATACTATCAAAAGCATGATGCATGAAAAATATAAGAATCTGGGCTTTATTAAAATTAAAATCTTCTGCTCCCAAATACACTGTTAAGAAAATAAAAACAACCATAGACTGGGATAAAATATTTACAAAACACATTAAAGACTTATAGACAAAGACTGGGATAAAATATTTACAAAACACATTAAAGACTTATAGACAAAGTTCAGGAATAATGATTATAACTTACATAGTAAGAAAACAAGCAGCCTAATTAATAAGCAATAAAAGGATCTCAACAGAAATCTCACCAAAGAACATATACAGATGATATAGAAGCATGTGGAAAGGTGTTCAACATCATTTTTTCACCAAGTTAAAACTACAATGAGATACCACAGGCCACCTATTAGAATGTCAAAAATCCAAATTACTGACAATACCAAATGCTGCCAAGGATTCAGAGAAATATGAAATTTCATTTATTGCTAATGGGAATGCAAATAATAAAATAAAATTAAACCTAAAAAGTGGGCATGGCACTTGGGAAGACAGTTCAGCAGTTTCTTACAAAGAAGAAAGCTAGGGACTAAAGGCTACAAAAACTATACATAAGCACTGTACTCTCCTTGTTAACATTGTTCCCTCAGTCCATATGTTTTAGAGTATTTTTAGAGTATTTTATTAAGAATGCTTAAAGGGGTCAGCTAAAATACTTATATAATATAAATTAATAATAATATATCTCTAAATGACGAATAATGCAGGATAAAAACATTTTCATGTCTTCAGAATATGACTATTGGTTATGGTTTAAAAATTTGCATGCCCACAATATATTTATATTGGATTTCAATAATTAAGTAAATGGATGGCATATTCTGGCAGGCAGTGTTTTCAATTTGGAGTGGGAGGGTATAGTCAAAGAGAAGAAGGCTTTAATGATGTATCTGGTAATGGAATAGCATTTGAAGCATCAATATTAATTCATGTTTAGCTTAATATATATATAGATGAATGCAGATATATATAGACAGAGATATATGTCTGTCTGTGTGTGTGTGTATATATATATATATATATATATATATGAGTAATATACATATATTTGCTTGCTCTGTAGGCTGAGGGGGCCTAAAGGCAATGACACTGTACTAGCAACGAATATTTCTAGCATTCAAATCTTGACTTCTAAAATCATTCCCCAATAGAAGGAACTAGGAGTTCTTGGAAAAATACTAATTCTAGTATTCAGGAAAAATGTATACAAGATGGCTCTGGAGCTCCTTGTAATGCCAAAAAGTAGTAAGGAATTGCTAAAAACACAAAAACACAATGATAGGGCTCTGTGTCAGAGGGAAACAGAGCTGACTAAAAGAGCTCCCAATGGCAAAAGCTGGAACAATTTGAGAACGAAAATGAATTAGTATTGGATTGTAACAATACTAATTGTTATAATAATATATAAATAAAAATAAATATCCATGATTCCACACTTATTTTAATAAATGATTGAAAGAATAAAAAGTGGAGCAGAGAGACAAACCTACATAGAAAAATTCCCAAAACATTTATATGGATAATCTACTCTTCAAGACATCACTACTATTCTTTAAATGTGAGCTGCATATAAGGCCTTCTTTTGAAAGACTAGTATATGATCAAGGACAGAAGAGTAACTTTACAGTGAAGAATCCTGACAAACACTATCTCACTCATGTGATTAATTTTCACATCAATAAAACTGAGCAGGAGGCAGGACTTGACTGTGGAGGTGGGGCTTGGACACTAGACCAAATTGAGAACTAGCTAAAACAGGGATAGTGTGGAAGTACTTTTCCATAAGACATGCCCACTAGTGTGCCATGACAGTTTACCATTTCCATGGCAACACTCATGAGTTACCACACCTTTCCATAACAACAACCTTACCACCATCTTTCTAAAAATTTCTGCATAATCTGCCTCTTAATTTGCATATAATTAAAAGTGGGTATAAATATAACCACAGAACTGCCTCTGAGCTCCTACTCTGGGCACACTGCCCATTGGGTAGCCCTGCTGTGCAAGGAGCAATACCTGCGGCTGCACACTGCCACCTCAATAAAAATTGCTGTCTAACATACCAGCTCACCCTTGAATTGTTTCCTGGGTGAATCTAAAAACCCTTCCAGGCTAAGCCCCTGTTTGGGGGCTCACTTGCCCAGCATCAAAACCATCAGGTGGATGATATATACCTTTTATGTGTTTTAGCAATTCCTTACTACTTTCTAGCGCTACAAGAAGCTCCAACACCACCTTGTGTACTTTTTTCCTGAATACTAAAATTAGTAATTAATATTTTCAGGTCTCTAAAGCATAAATTGACTAACCAAAAAAAAAAAAAAAAAAAAAAAGAATTATCAAGCCAAAGTCAGTTGAAGGCATTGACCCAGTAAATGGAAGGCGTACTACAATTAGTTTTCTATTGGGGGAATTAACATAATCTTTTAACATAAATATCTGATTCCCTGATTCTGGAAATGAAACTAAGCCTAGGGTCAACATAAAGTACTCAGTTTTATAGCAATTTCTTCATGTATGAAGTTGAGACCCAAAACAGCTACCTCAGGTTTAATAGTGAATTAGCAATGTAATCATTCCCTAGTTCCCTAAGAACCAAATAAGAGTAAGCAACCCTCATGAGGATTTGCATCTAAATTCACACTGGCAGTCATAAAAATGATACCCATTTAACTTAAGGTATTCCTAAATTACTAGCGTCCTTGGTCAGTGTATTAGTCCATTTTCACACTGCTAATAAAGACATACCCGATACTGGGCAATTTACAAAAGAAAGAGGTTTAATTGGACTTACAGTTCCACATGGCTGGGGAGGCCTCACAATCATGGCAGAAGGCAAGCAGAAACAAGGCACATCTTATGTGGATGGTGGCAGGCAAAAAGAGAGCTTTGTGCAAGGGAGACTCCTATTTTTAAAACCATCAGTTCTCATGAGTCCCATTAACTATCACAAGAACAGCACAGGAAAGACCCGCCCCCATGACTCAATCATCTCCCACCAGGTGCTTCCCACAACACATGGGGATTATGGGAGCTACAAGATGAGATTTGGGTGGGGACACAGAGCCAAACAATATCAGTCACCTAAAATAAGCAAACATCTGTAGAGGAAGCATCTTCATTCCAGATCTCAAATAATCTCAATCTACACAAATATTTCCCCAATGAAAGATAAAGTAGCAGACAAATTCTACAAAAACACAAGAAATCGAGGCCCTGTGAGTGAAAAAGTAAATACTAGAGGGAGCATACAGATCTCCTGTCCCACCCCCGCAAAAATTCAGATTTTACAATTTTCAGTAATATAGAAAATGAACTTTCCCATGTTTTTAGTGATGAAATATAGCTTAAAAATGCATTTAATGAAACTAAAACAATAACAACAATACTGTTAGCAATAAGCAGATCTGAAGAAAAGATTATAATAGAATATCTTAAAATGTATGCATTCCATTTTTCAAATAAGATTTCAGTGTAGAGAATCAGAGCAGAAGACATAAATGAAGAGATAATTAATAAACAGAGATAGACATGAAGAAATTATCTAACTGGGTATATATCTTTTCTAAAGTCCACTTTCAGTGACTTCACATTAATAACTTTGAACGGACATGAATAAATGTTCACACCACAATAAATTAGCAAAACTAGATATTAAGGCTTCTTCTTCAGAGGTCTGCTTTACCAACTCACACTGACTTGAATTACACAACAGACTGACAGCAGAAGCAAATGTGAGAATTCCGCTTTTTTCAATTAAGCCAGGCAGGAAAGAGAATTGCCAACATGCAAAATAAGGTCACACTTTGTATTATTGTTTTTGCGTTTCTTTGTTTTGAAAACCACAATTATTTTTCACATGTATATTTTCAAAAACTAAAATTATTTATGTTAATAATTTCATTACTGTTATTACTTTTTATGTACTGTATTATTTAACTTCAGTGAGGTTCTAGAATGGGCAACCAAATTTATGCTAAAATATGAAAATGAAACCTGGCTGCTCCTTGTGCAACATTGGGATGGAGCAGGCAAACTTTCTGGTGTGATGAAAATTGGCTGTGTCTTAATACAAATGTGGACGACACTGGAGTATTCATCTGTCATAGCTGTATCGTTAAGATGTATACCTATTACTGGATGCATGATACCTTCCAAACCATCACACTTGTGAGAAAAGAGGGAAATTTAAGTTCCCACACTTTGGACTCAGCCAGCTGGGTGGTTGGTATATCTGTGAGACTCTGTATCTTCCAGGTTGAACACTGTGCACAAAAGTTTCTTTATATAGGAAGTTCAGCTTTTCTGATGAATTAATAATTGAAGTCAGTTCCTGTGTCCCAGCCACTCTGCCCTCCAGTGTGTGCCATCTCTGCAAGTCTTGAGTGTGCTGTCTCTGCACTAGTCCAGATAGTCAGGCTATCATGATGGTCACTTTGTGCAGGTACATTGTCCTGCCATGACTATAAGGCAATGGGTCTGTCCTGAGTGGTCTGAGCATCGTAGACATCCATTTATGTTACAGGTTTGCAGAGAGCTCCTGAGTGTGGTTGATATATTACCTTTACTTGTATGTGTCATTCTTAGGATAAATGAAATTCTCTTCCTCCACATGCAGCCTTCCAGTTGACAATTGACTTAGGGGTGGAATCCCATCAGTGAGATCTGGCTGGTCTATGGTGTTTGAGAGCCTTGGACTTCAATGCCTGCAAAGTGGAACCACGTGCTTTCCAAGTTGCTGTTGACATGGCTGCCTTCTGTCCTCTGATTTCTGCACTTTCTTCCCTGATTCTTTCAAGGATGCTCCTGAGATGACACTGAAAGGCAGCTCCTAAGTTTGCCTCCAGGCCAAAGGAAGTCTGAAAATTCAGAAGAAAATAAATAGAAGTTCGTAACTCAACTGTATTAAGTGTTGGAGTCAATATGATTCATGGAGTGGTACATACAACCTGAAATCTAAGAAGTGAAGACAAATTTTGATCTGTCTTTCATGATGCCATTGAGAAAGTACATTATTATTGTTTATTTATTTATTTTTCCGCTTTTATTTTAGATTCAAGGGGTACATGTGTAGGTTTGTCACATGGGTCTATTGTGTGATGCTGAGATTTAGGGTATGAATCATCCTGTTACCCAGGTACCTAGCATAGTAACCAATAAGCAGCTTTACAGCCTTTGATTCCCTCCCCTGTTCCCCTGTCTAGTAGTTCCCTTTGTCTATTGTTGCCATCTTTACGTCTATGAGTACCTTATGTTTAGTTCACACTTACAAGTGAGAACATGTGGTATTTGGTTTTCTGTTCCTGTGTTAATTTGCTTAGGATAATGGCCTCTAGCTGCATCCACGTTACTGCAAAGAACATGACTTTGTTCGTCTTTATTGGTTTTGTTTTGTTTTGGTTTTGGTTTTGTTTTTTTGAGTCACTCTGTCGCCCAGGCTAGAGTGCAGTGGCATGATCTTGGCTGACTGTAACCTCTGCTGCCTGGGTTCAAGCAATTCTCCTGCCTCAGCCTCCCAAGTAGCTGGGATTACAGGCATGAGCCACCATGCCCAGCTAATTATTTTTGTATTTTTAGTAGATATAGGGTTCCACCATGTTGGCTAGGCTGGTCTTGAACTCCTGACCTCAGATGATCCACCCCGCTCAGCCTCCCAAAGTTCTGGGATTACAAGTGTGAACCACTGTGCCTGGATGACTTTGTTCTTCTTTATGGATGTGTAGTACTCCATGGTGTATATATACCACATTGTCTTTATCCAGTCCACCTTTGATGGGTACCATCACTAATCATAATATAAATTCAAATAGAAACCGCAATGAGATATCATCTCACACGAGTCAGAAGAGCTATTATTAACTAGTCAAAAAACAACAGATGTTGTTGAGGTTGCAGAGAAGAGGAAACGTTTATACACTGTTGGTGGGGTTGTAATTTCGTTCAGCCATTGTGGAAAGCAGTTTGGAGATTTCTCAAAGAACTTAAAACAGAATCACCATTCAATGCAATCCAGTTACTGGATATACATTCAAAAGAAAATAAATTGTTCTACCAAGAAGACACACACACTCATATGTTAATCACAGCACTATTCACAATAACAAAGATTATTATTTTTAAAATAAGAAATATTTTAAAATTTTCTCAGCTATAACTTTGGTAAATATTAATAAATATTATTCACACTTAAAAAGTCTCTGGGGTTCTCAGTAATATTTAAGAAGAAAAAGCATCTGAGACAAAATAGTTTGAGAACCACTTTACTAAGGCATAGAAAAAAATAAAGATTTTATTTGGATAGGTAAAGAGTAAAAATATGTGTACTGATTTCCTCTCAGCATTACACACACACACACGCATGCACACACACACACATACACTCTTCCTCAACCCTATCTATCATATAAGTGTTATATTATGTTTGTTTAATCAATGTTTAAAGTTTACATTTTCGGATACATTATTCAATTTTCTCTTTTGTGGTTCTCACCCATTCTTTGTATGTTTTACTATCTTAGTGATTGCAACATATTTTATTATTCATTTGTCTATTAGCTTTAAAATTATGCATTTTTCTTATGAGTCCTTTTCTCCTTTTCCATCTCCTCTTCCCTCCTCTTCCTACTTATTCTTCTAAATATTTTGACAATAAATGCTATATTTACCACATATTTACTCTTCATTACTTTTCCTTTCTTTCTCTCTTTTAGCTTCCTGTGTGATCAATATCCTTCCGCCGGAACAACTCCCTTTAGAATATCTTTTAGTACAAACCTGATGATAATAAATTATTCCAGATTTTCTTTTTCTTTTCCCTTATCTTTATTTACTTTATATTTTCATTATCTATGGATATTTTTACTAGACATAGAATTCTAGATGAGGAGGTTTTCTTTTTATTCCGAATTTTGAAGATTAACATTTCATTGTTTCTGGCTTGTGTTTTTTTTTTTTCTCTTAATGAATTAATTTCAGTCTAGGTTTCAGTCATTTGAAGTTACCCTGTTATGTTATTTGTCCCTGGCTGCTTTTAAAATTTTCTGTTTGTATTTTATTACAGTCATTATGCAGAATATGCCAAATTTCATGTTTCTTTCCATATCTCAGTTATAAATTCCCTACCTTGTGGACATCTGTAATCTACTTTAGTAAATTGTTAGTCTTATCTCTTCGAATATTGCTTCTGATTCTTTCTTAATTCACCTCTATCTAGAATTCAAATGACCACAATATTACCTCTTATTACTAAGTCCTTGGAGATTCTTATCTTTTCTTCTCTATCTGCCAACCATTTGTGCCTCTTTTTCATTTTGTGTATTTTCTTCTGACTTATATTCTCTTTAGCTGTGTCTAATATAATGCAAGATTTATGTATTGACTTCTTAACTTTCATTTTCTAATTTTCAGTATTAGTGACACAGTATTTCTTTAATTCAAAATCAGGGCTTGAGATCATTTGAAGCTAGATTTCATCACTGTGGATAGCTTGTCTGTTTGATTTACTCTTACTTCTTGGAAGTAGAGAAGGGTCATGATGTGCAATCTCTGTGAACCTGTCTGACGTGTGACACGTCTCAGCCTTCTGCACAATGACCCGGTGGTTTTAACACGAAAGGGCCCAGACTGTAGGATCACATAACTTGGCTGCTGTTTAAGGCTTAGTAGTTCTAAGACATTATCTCAAACATTTTGATGTTTACTCTTTTAAAACATGTCTTTTTCGGTTTCCCTTGAATCTGGGCAGGTTTGTCATTACTATTTGATAAAATATAAAGGAAAGTGGAGCTACATGACTTCTCAGGCTAGTTAATTAAATGTCATCCTGTCCATCTTGTCAGCTGGTACAGTCACTTTTGGACACTGAGCTGCTTTATAAAATTATTACAATCCAAATCCATCATGCAAGAGAGACTATATTAGACACTCCAGTCAATAGTCCCAATAGCTACCAGCCGTCCATACATCCTAACCAGGGCACCTGACAAGTGAGAGAAGATGATTTTCTTGAATCCTCAAGAGTAGCCTATCATCCAGCTAAATAACATCAAGCGACCTCTGTCAAGGCCAGGTGAAACAAATTAATCACCCAGCCATATTGTTGTTTTATGCCACATGGAACAGAAAAATTATGATGCTACAATTCCTGATTCGGGTAATTGAGAGACATAATAAAATGGTTGTTGTTTTAGGCCACTAAGCATTAATTAGTTCATAATGAATCGAATGGCAAGTGAACACCTCTATATTTCCATGGATTCTGGTCCAGTAATTCTTGGCTATCTTTTTAGTTATTTAATTCCTTCAAGATTTGGACTGATATTTTTTTCTAGACATCCAGATATCTTCTATTGGATAATTGACCCAAACTAGCTAGTTGGCAAAAATAATTCTACATTGCATGCATATTTCTTAAGTTATATCTAATTGTGTTCCCACAGATAATACGTTCCTTGTGAGCTCTTCAACTCCACATGCTATCTTCTACTGTTTTCTAATTGTAGTTTTGCTTCCTTTTGTCTTATTTAAAACATTTTTCCTATAGTTGCAGTATCTAAATAAATATAAGGAAGAGTTCCCTGTTACCTAACCGTCATCAAGAAACAATCAGAATTTGTTGGACAACATCATCTTAAGTCTGAAGGATTCCACTTCTACAGTATAAAATAAACAGTGATACTTTAATTAATTTTCATTAATGAATTAAAAAGGAGGAAAAGATAATGAGTCACATAAACATTGAAGGCATTTATTTAAGCACATTATTCTTGGGACACCTTGCTCTTCACTAGACTGTGAGCTGAGAGTCATCACTTACACTTAATTTTGAAATGACAATTTTTTGGAATAGTCAGTATTTGTAGTTATTCAATACATCCTTGGCTTTAAAACTTTAAAAATTTTATTCTGAATAGTATGCTATACAGAGCCTGGTCAGGAATAAATTTTTGAGAAGTGTAGCATAAATTGATAGCAATATTACTCTAAATGCAGAATAATTGAAATCAAAACAAAATTTGATGTGTGGAGTAGAAATTCCTTTTTTTCTGAAGTAAATACTTTATTAACACCAATGAGACATCATTGTTATTATACAAGAAAGAAAATAAAACATTATTTTAGGTATATATTTTATGTAATCTAAGTCTGGGAATGCAAGTTCATGAGATTCCCACATAAACCTATGGGTCAATTTTTAGGGAAATATTTCTATTTCTATGTAAAGCTATCTGATACCATGTTAAGCAATAAATTCAAATCTCGTTTTACTGTTTATATTGATGGCCACAATTTCTCACTTAAATATATATTAATATTATACTGTATTACACATAATGATATCAGTAATATAAAATATATATAAACTGACCAAATTATATTTGCTGTGTAATTATTTATGCATGTAAAAGATCGCTTATACATCTCTATTTCTTCCCTCCTTTTACTTCTGGTAAGAGTAGAGTATTTTTAAGAGCCATGTAATGCAGATCAGGTAGAGCAGTTAAGATGAATTTTTGTGTTTGAATTATCACTTCATCATAATGGAAATACAGTCATCTCTGTACTATTGGTTAAACTTCATTTTTTCTCAATAACAACCACTTTCATGTGAAGTATTTTTATTGTGATAGGATTCTTTAAGATGAAATTTCCATATTGGAAATATGAAATGGTAGCATAAATGTAAACTTTGGTCCCTGAACTAAAATTTCAGAAAGTGTTTTTTCTACTTTGTAAATTACATGGTGTAGAAGTACCAGAAAAGAAAATAATTTGTTGTGTCCTCTTTAGTCAAGTGGGTAAATTTTCTCAGGGACACAAGAATATCTTTAAATTTTTGAGTTGAACATGAGAGACAACTTGACTGACATTTTAGATAAAGAAACAATAATTGTAATGTCAAACTCAATCAGTCACATATTAGTTATATAATCCTGAATGTTACCAGTGTGCTCTGTGTCTCAGTTTTTGTGGCGATAATAAAGACTACGTGATGGGGTTCTTTGAAATTGCTGAAAGATAGTGTATGCAAAGTGCCTATAGCTCCTGATATAATCAATAAATATAGGAGTCATTTCTGCACATGATTCAATATAAAAGTTTCTTGTAAGGCAAAATGAATGACTTAAAGTACTTTAATGGATTTAGCGCTATTCCCATCTAATATCTGACCAAATCATAATTTAATGATTAAGTTCATACTAATGTAACTATTTTGAACAGTTTCAATATAGTGATGAATAAAGAAGAAACAATTGCTCCAATCATTGTGTTTAATTGTGTTTTGTGGAATCACCACTTTTTATTGATTAATAACATTTTTGATAGATTTCATCTTTTCTTGTTCAATTGTAATAATCTATATGTTTACAATGCTAAACTCAAAGTTGATTTAAATCTTAGTTTCTCTTCTCTTCCTAGGTGCAGACTTCAACCTTAGCTCCAGAAACATGCACTGAACGTAGTGCCATAATTTACTCTACTCTTCCCTCTTTCCCATTCCAGGAACTTGATATGGAAAGGCGTGTCTGGTGGGGTACGCCTCTGAGGATAATATACCCTGCCACATATGGGCTCTATCTCAACCATTCTCAATGATTGGAGCAGCAGACATCTTTTAGTAAACATTCTAGAAATTCATGGGTACTTTAAAAAATCAGTTATCACAATTACTGGAGGGCACTATGGGCAGTAGTCAAGGTTGGAAGAAAGCCTGACATTTATGAAATACTTAGTCACAATAATTATCCTGCATAACTTCATTGGGACTATTTGCAACACAAATACATATTAGTAGTACTTTAGCACAAAATAGCATTGAAAGTTTTACAAGAATATGAATGAAAATCCAATACTTGAGGAGAAGATTGTTGTGAAATACAAGAGTTAAGTATTAGAAAACCATTCCTGATTTTATTGAATAAATTATTAATCCTGTACATTCTGTCTCTTCAATGTGCAATTGCAGTACTGACATATTGGCTCTGCATCAATCATTTCACCTTTGTTTTATATTTTTCCTTTATGATTGGTGATACATTATAGATATAGTCTAGTGTCCCTTGATGTTTTGTTGATAATATTTGTAAAGAACACCATGTCCTACAAAGTGTTTTGAAAATCTATCAACTGTAGTGAACAATATTTACTACTTATTTTCAAGATTCTTTTTATTTTGAATATTTAATTTTTTCTATATGTTATTCTTATTGCAATGAAATATAAGCCAATTTCAAAGTCATAAATAAAGGATTATATACTATTTTTAATAAAGGATATTGCCTATCACTTTCCTAGTTCTACAAGTGTTAAGAGTTTAAAGGTAAAATAAAAATTAATAACTGTAGGACTTGCTTTATGAATCTGGGTACTCCTAGACTGGATAAAGAAAATGTGGCACAATGCACCATGAAATACTATTCAGCCATAAAAAAGGATGAATTCATGTCCTTTGCAGGGATATGGATGAAGCTGGAAACCATCATTCTCAGCAAACTAACACAGGAACAGAAAACCAAGCACTGCATGTTCTCACTCATAAGTGGGAGTTGAACAATGAGAACACATGGACACAGGGAGGGGAACATCACACAGCAGGGCCTGTTGGGGGCTGGGGAGGTAGGGGAGGGGTAGCAACTGGAGAAATACTTAATGTAGATGATGGGTTGATGGTTGCAGCAAACCACCATAGCACCTGTATACCTATGTAACAAACCTCCACATTCTGCACATGTATCCCAGAACTTAAAGTATAATAAAAATTTAATAACTAGGCATTATTGCAATCATTTTCTATTCATTGTCTCTCTTTCACAAGCTATCACTATTTTGTCAGTGTTCCTATTACATAATGCTTAGTAGAAATACAGCTCAAAATTTAGTTTATTAAAACAATAATTTGTGTTATTCTTATAATTCTTTTGGCTATGAATTTGAGCAGAACAATGGGAATGGCTTATATATATTAATATTCCATGGTATCCTAGCCTTAGCTAGACTGGCTTATAAAACTGGAAAATGCTATCGTGAAACAACCAGTGCCATATATCTAGTATCTTGTGGTTCTGGTCTTTGCTGGGAATCTTATTTCTTCTCCATGTGGCATTTACTGGAGCTGGGATATTCAAAATGGCTTCTTTATTCACTTGTCTGGCACCTCCACTGAGATTAATGGAGCAGCTCTGGGTTGGCAAGGAATATATGTCTTGCTGTACGTATTCTCCAATGTGTCTAGCTTAGTCTTTCTTACAGCATGGCAGATCCAGGATATTCAATCTTCTTACATAGAGTCTGACATCCACAGAACAATTCCAAGAGACCAAGAATTCGTGTGTGTTCTTATGATCTGTATTCAGAAGTTACTCAGTTTTACTTCTGCTATGTTTTACTGGTTAAGGAGAACTGTGCTGGATTCAATGATGAAGGGAACAATAAAGAGCATGAGAACAGGAGAAAAGTTTCATTGAGGTTGGAGGGGAGATGGAGAAGGTGCACCTTGAAAAGTACTACCACACCATCCATCTCTATTCTGGCTTTCTCATGGGGAGAGTGAGTGAGGAGAAACTTGCTTAGCCACCTCTTTACACAGGACACTGATTTAGAAGATCTGGCTATCTAAACATTTTCCACTACTAATCATCTTCTTCCACCAAGATGCTCTGTTGCATTTCACTTTTTATAGAATTCTATTATTGAGCAGGCAACCTGTTAAGTGAGATACCAGTGAGATGGTTCATAGCCATCTTTTGACGTCCGCCTTAACCAACGGGAAACTCATGCATCCTTTCTATGCCAAACTGGGAAGCGCATCAGTGGAAGAGCTTTTCTTTCATATTCTTTTTCTCTCATTCCAATTGAACTATTTTATGTAGTTTTGTCCTGTTTTTTTTTCCTCCTCCTCAACCAATACCCACTCCATCTAGACCCAAAGGCAGAATAAATATTCTACTTGAGACAACACTTTATCTCTAGGAACGATTTTTTTTAATAAAGCTTTCCTCATTTGTCCTCCAGGAAAATAAAGCACTTTTAAAAATCCCATTTAGAAGGAAAGCAGTATTACTATATAAGAATATTGTACTCACCAGATAGCTGAGAATAATAACTTCTCTAACCTCTCTCTTCTCTTATTTTCCTCCTTCTCCTCATCTTCTGCTTTCAATATTTTGGCTAAATGTTGTAAGTAGAAGAAAGTTGATTATGTATTGTGATTGTGATAGGGTGAATTCTTCTACCTCTTAATACAACTTGAATGAGAATTATCTGGCCCCAGATACAGGTGGCTTGCTTTAGAATGCAGATAATTGGTGTCCTTGGTTTTCTTTTACCTAAAGGCTCTAGTGGTAATTCCAGGGGGAAAAAAATCTACTCAAGATTGTCTTAGACAAACAATATGAACTTTTGTCTACTCCATGAAACTAAAACAAAAATTGAAAAGAAAAAAAATCAAAAAATAAAATATGATTTTAAATAGTCACCTTACAAAAATCTCTTTGTAGGCTCCCAGAATTATTATGGTCTCCAAGAGCAAAATAAAATGTCTTTGTTGTTTTCCATTTCATGGGTCATAATGGTAGTTGACTTTCCAATTTCCATCCTGGTCATTTATGATTTCTAATTAATGCAATATTTTGAAGTATTTTGCATTGTACTGTTTGAACATGAAACATCTTGTCTTCACTCTTCACTTTGATTAGATTAGAATCTAATCAAAATTAGATTCTATGTGACAAAATAAACTGATAACTTTTAAATTAATCTTGACTAGTTTATTTTGTCAAGATAGGCTTTTCTTTCATGATATATTCTCTTCAATCATTAAGGAAAGAATGCTGTCACAAATAAAATGAGCATGTATTATAGTATCAAAACCTATTTGTGAATCTTTTAGAACTGGTGTTTCTGTGTTCTTTTGACCTTGAAGCCAAGAGTTCTGCTCATTAAATTTCTGGGTCTAAAGTGAATTAGTTTCATACAGTAGACCATTTTCTTAAAACTTTATTAATGTCAAATTTTATATAAGTTAATTAAAGGTGCTAGTTTTGGGGTTCATTCTTAAGTTCATCCAAGACAGAAAAATAATGTGTTTTTTTTTTGTTGGTTTTGTGTGTTGGGGGTGGCAGTGCGGGTTGGGGATGGCACACAGGGATTTTAATTCTTCTTATGTTAATGCAACGTCTGGTGAATAATATTTCAGGGAGCAGGACAGCATACAAATCCCAGTAGGCAGAATGACTACCAGGAATTTACTTCTACTCTCACCACGGCCTAACTTTCAGTATTGCACCCTACTTAAAAGAAGATATTATGTTCCGTAGCTGTAAATAGATGGCCCAAGCAGGGCCTCAAAAACACTTCTAAATCACTGAAGCATACAACTACAATCATTCAGACATAAAAGTAGACTATATAATACTTAGGTTGGTGATATATAGATGACTTTTTGTACTCCTTACAATATGCCAGCATTCCGACAAGTGATTTATTGATGTTGTCACATTAACATATTAATTATCATTTGTGAAAAAGAAGACAATGAATTAACTTAATTAATGTACCCAAGGTCACATAAATAATACATGGCAGAGGCAACATTGGACCATGATATAAAAAGCTTAAAACCTCGTGCTCTAAATTACATTGTTTTATCAGCAAACAACTCTAAACTGTGTAAATTTATTAATGATACTACTCTAATTTATCTCTAAATTAAAGTGACCATAATATTGAAATTTTTGTGACTATCCTGAATTCTGCTCTCGTTTCCAATTGTATTTATACTGATAGATTTATTTTTTAAGTCTATTCAACAAATGTTTATTAACTTCTATTTTCAAAAACTGCCCAAGGTAGTGTGAGTGTAATAACAAACAAAACACTTTTAGTCACATTTATACCTTGTCTTCAGAGAGTTTATGTGAGATAAAAGAATGATTAATATTATTGTAATTGAACATATGCTTTATTAGGGACTATAAATACAGGACAGAGAAAACTTTTTTGGTAAACAGGAAATAAAAAAATTATTGATGTCTCAGAAGGGCTCGTAATCTATGAGATTATATGGGTATTTTAATAAGCATTCGGTGACCCAATGAATTCAACACATGCCTTCACAGTTAGATGAAAAGTACAGGCCTGAGGCAAAAGCAGTAGCACATTTAGAGAGGGGTGCTCTGCAGTAGAGACTATTGAGTGACAAGAGATAGGAATGGATTGTATAGGCCTTGCAAAAGGAGCAAATTTGGTTATTATTCTGAGTGAAATGGGAAGCACTGGAAGGTTTTCAGCAAGAAAGGGGCATAATCTCATTTTTGTTTATAAAAGATCGCTTTAGCAACTGAGTGAAGGTGCTGTAGGAGGACAAGAATGGGGCAGGAGATCCAATGAGCAGATTTTTGTAATGGTTTATGATTAGCGCTACATGGCAATTGACAGAGTGGTAATATGAGGAAATTTTGTAAAAGCCACTAATTTTTTTAAAACTAAAAAAACCTTAAAAACCCAAATTATGAAAAATAAAACTGTGTGGTCAGGGTCCTGGATTTTGGCCATTCTATAATAATATGTGTGTACTGATATCTCAATGCTATTTTCATTTCCATTTTCCTGGCAACTTATGTGGAATATCTTTTCACATAATTATACCAAATAATGACAGGGATATGGAGGAACAGGAACTCTTATTCTTTGCTAGTGTGAATACAAAATGGTACAAACACTTGGGAAGACAGTTTGGCAGTTTCTTATAAAACTAAACATATTTTTACTATAAGATCCAGCAATAGTGCTTCTTGGTATTTACCAAAAATATTGAAAATCTGTGTTCAGACAAAAACCTGCACATGGAGGTTTTTAGCAGTTTTATCCGTAATTGCAAAAACTTAGAAGCAGCCAAGGTGTCCTTCAGTAGGTCAATGGATAAATAAACCATGGTACATCTGGACAATGGGATATTATTAAGTGGTAAAAAGAGATGAGCTCTCAAGTCTTAGACATTTAAGATCCTTAAATGCATATCACGAAGTGAAAGAAGCTAACTTGAAAAGGCTATGTACTATGTGATTCCAACGATATGGCACTCTGAAAAATGAAAAACTATGAAGACAGTAGAAACTCTGTGGTCGCCAGGGGCTAAAGTTGAGTATGCAGAGCACAGGATCTTTAGGGCAACAGAACTATTCTATATAATATGATACAGGTGGATGCAAGTCATTTTACATTTGTCCAAACCCATACATTATGCAATATCAAGAGTAAACTTTAGTGTAAACTATGCAGTTTGGGTTATAATGATGTGTCAATGTAGGTTAATCGATTGTAACAAATGTACAACTCCGGTGAGGGATGTTCATAATTGTGGAGGCAATTCATGTGTAGTGATAAGAAGTGTATGGGAAACTTCTGTACCTTTCTCTCAATTTGCTGTGAACAGAAACTACTCTAAAAGTAAAGTCTTTAAAAATCAATCAATTATTCAATCAATCTGCAGAAATATAAGAATCCAAAATTTGTACTAAAATATAAAAATCCTGGGCTTTTTTTTGTTGGTAGGCTATTAATTACCGCCTCAATTTCAGAACTTGTTCTTGGTCTATTCAGGGATTCGACTTCTTCCTGGGAGGGTGTATGTGTCCAGGAATTTATCCGTTTCTTCTAGGTTTTCTAGTTTATTTGCGTAGAGGTGTTTATAGTATTCTCTGATGGTAGTTTGTATTTCTGTGGGATCAGTGGTGATTTTCCTTTTATCATTTTTGATTATGTCTACTTGTTTCTTCTCTCTTTTCTTCATCATTCTGGCTAGCGGTCTATCTATTTTGTTAATCTTTTCAAAAAACCAGCTCCTGGATTCATTGATTTTTTTGAAGGGTTTTCCCTGTCTCTATCTCCTTAAGTTCTGCTCTGATCTTAGTTATTTCTTGTCTTCTGCTAGCTTTTGAATTTGTTTGCTCTTGCTTCTCTAGTTCTTTTAATTGTGATATTAGTGTGTCACTTTTAGATCTTTCTAGTTCTAGATCCTTGAGGAATCACCACACTTTCTCCCACAATGGTTGAACTAATTTATGCTCCCATCAAAAGTGTAAAAGTGTTCCTATTTCTCCACATCCTCTCCAGCATCTCTTGTTTCTTGACTTTTTAATGATCGCCATTCTAACTGGCCCTGACTTTTAGATGGAAAACTGACAAACAGAAAGCAATAAAATCAACAAACAGGATGCCCACGCAAAAACCCCATCCAAAGGTCATCAGCATCAAAGATCAAAGGTAGATAAATCCATAAATATGAGGAAAAACCAGCGCAAAAATACGGAAAATTCCAAAAACCAGAATGCTTCTTCTCCTCCAAAGGATCATGACTCCTCACCAGCAAGAGAACAAAACTGGATAGAGAATGAGTTTGATGAACTGATAGAAGTAGACTTCAGAATGGGGGTAATAATGAAGTGCTCTGAGCTAAAGGAGCATGTTTTAACCCAATGGAAGGAAGCTAAGAACCTTGATAAAATGTTCTGGGAACTGCTAACTAGAATAATCAGTTTAGAGAAGAACATAAATGACCTGATGGAGCTGAAAAACACAGCGTGAGAACTTCATGAAGCATACACAAGTATCAATAACCGAATCCATCGAGCAGAAGAAAGGCTATCAGAGATTGAAGATAAACTTAATGAAATAAATCATGAAGACAAGATTAGAGAAAAAAGAATGAAAAGGAAGCAACAAAGCCTCCAAGAAATATGGGACTATGTGAAAAGACCAAACCTACGATTGATTGGTGTACCTGAAAGTGATGGGGAGAATGGAACCAAGTTGGAAAACCCACTTCAGGATATTATCCGGAACTCCCCAGCCTGGCAAGACAGGCCAACATTCAAATTCAGGAAATACAGAGAACACTACTAAGATACTCCTCGAGAAGAGCAACCCCAACACACATAATCATCGGATTCACCAAGGTTGAAATGAAGGAAAAAATTTTAAGGATAGCCAGAGAGAAAGGTCAGGTTACCCACAAAGAGAAGCCCCTAAGTCTAACAGCAGATCTCTCCGCAGAAACCCTACAAGCCAGAAGAGAGTGGGGGCCAATATTAAACATTCTTAAAGAAAAGAATTTTCAACCCAGAATTTTATAACCAGCCAAACTAAGCTTCATATGTGAAGGACAAATAAAATACTTTACAGACAAGCAAATGCTGAGGGATTTTGTCACCACGAGGCCTGCCTTACAAGAGCTCCTGAAGGAGGCACTAAATATGGAAAGGAAAAATTGGTACCAGCCACTGCAAAAACATACCAAAATATAAAGACCAATGACACTATGAAGAAACTACATCAACTAATGTGCAAAATAACCAGCTAGCATCATGATGACAGGATCAAATTCACACATAATAATATTAACCTTAAATGTAAATGAGCTAAATGCCCCAATTAAAAGACACAGACTGGCAAATTGGGTAAAGAATCAAGACCCATCACTGTGCTGTATTCAGGATACCCATCTCATGTGCAAAAATACAGTAGGCTCAAAATAAAGGGATGGGGGAATATTTACCAAGCAAATGGAAAGCAAACAAACAAACAACAAAAAAAAACAGGGGTTGCAATCCTAGTCTCTGATAAAACAGACTTTAACCAACAAAGATCAAAAAAGACAAAGAAGGGCATTACATAATGGTAAAGAGATCAATGCAACAAGAAGAGCTAACTATTCTAAATATATATGTACCCAATACAGGAGCACCCAGACTTATAAAGCAAGTTCTTAGAGACCTACAATGAGATTTAGACTCCCACACAATCATAGTGAGAGACTTTAACATCTCACTGTCACTATTAGACAGATCAATGAGACAGAAAAATTAACAAGGATATTCAGGACTTGAACTCAGCTCTGGACCAAGCAGACCTAATAGACATCCAAAGAACTCTCCACCCCAAATCAACAGAAGATACATTCTTCACAGCACTGAAATCATAACAGTCTCTCAGAACACAGTGCCATCAAATTAGAACTCAGAATTAAGAACCTCACTCAAAACTGTACAACTACATGGAAACTGAACAACCTTCTCCTGAATGACTACTGGGTAAATAACGAAATTAAGGCAGAAATAAATAAGTTATTTGAAACCAGTAAGAACAAAGACACATTGTACCAGAATCTCTGGCACACAGCTAAAGCAGTGTTTTGAGGGAAATTTGTGTGTCCTGGGGTTGCTCTTCTCGAGGAGAAGGTATTGATGGAATACATACCAAAATAATAAGAGCTATTTATGAAAAACCCACAGCCAATATCATACTGAATGGGGAAACTTGGAAGCATTCCCTCTGAAAACTGGCACAAGAAAAGGATGCCATCTCGCACCACTCCTATTCAATATAGTATTGGAAGTTCTGGCCAGGGCAATCAGGCAAGAGAAAGAAATAAAGAGTATTTAAATAGGAAGAGAGGAATCAAATTATCTCTGTTTTCAGATGACATGATTGTATATTTAGAAAACCCCACTGTTTCAGTCCGAAAACTCCTTAAGCTGATAAACAAATCATCTAAGTCTCAGGATACAAAATCAATGTGCAAAAATCGCAAGCATTCCTATACACCAATAATAGACAAACAGAGAGCCAAATTATGAGTGAACTCCCATTCACAATTGCTACAAAGGAATAAAATACCTAGGAATACAACTTACAAGGGATGTGAAGGACCTCTTCGAGGAGAACTACAAACCACTGCTCAAGGAAATAAGAGAGGACACAAACAAATGGAAGAACATCCCATCCTCATGGATAGGAAGAATCAATATCATGAAAATGGCCATACTGCCCAAAGTAATTTATAGATTCAATGCTATCCACATCAAGCTACCATTGACTTTCTTCATAGAAATAGAAAAAAACTAGTTTAAATTTCATATGGAACCGAAAAAAGAGCCCATATAGCCACGACAATCCTAAGCAAAAAGAACAAAGCTGGAGGCATCACACTACCTGACTTCAAACTATACTACAAGTCTACAGTAACCAAAACAGTATGGTACTGGTACCAAAACAGATATATAGACAAATGGAACAGAACAGAGGCCTCAGAAATAACACCACACATCTATAACCATCTGAACGTTGACAAATCCGTCAAAAACAAGCAATGGGGAAAGGATTTCCTATTTAATAAATGGTGTTGGGAAAACTGGCTAGCCATATGCAGAATACTGAACTAGACCCCTTTCTTACACCTTATAAAAAATTAACTCGAGATGGATTAAAGATTTAAATGTAAGACCTAAAACCATAAAATCTTAGAAGAAAACTTAGGAAATACCACTCAGGACATGGGCATGGGCAAAGACTTCATGACTAAAACACCAAAAGCAACTGCAACAAAAGCCAAAACTGACAAATGGGATCTAACTAAACTAAAGAGCTTCTGCACAGAAAACAAAATCAAAAACAAAAACAAAAACAAAACTATCATCAGAGTGAACAGGCAATCTACAGAATGGGAGAAAATTTTTGCAATTCATCCATCTGACAAAGGACTGATATCCAGAATCTACATGGAACTTAAACAAATTTACAAGAAAAAAATAACCCCATTGGAAAGTGGGAAAGGGATATAAACAGACACGTTTCAAAAGAAGACATGTATGTGGACAACAAACACATTAAAAAAACCTCATCATCACTGTTCATTACAGAAATGCAAATCAAAACCACAATGAGATATCATCTCACGCCAGTTAGAATGGCAATCATTAAAAAGTCAGGAAACAACAGATGCTGGAGAGGATGTGGAGAAATAGGAATGCTTTTACACTGTTGGTGGGAGTGTAAATTAGTTAAACCATTGTGGAAACAGTGTGGCGATTCCTCAAGAATCTAGAACTAGAAATACAATTTGATGCAGCAATCCCATCACTGGGTATATACCCAAAGGATTATAAATAATTCTACTATAAAGACACATGCACACATAAGTTTATTGCAGCACTGTTCACAATAGCAAAAACTTGGAACCAACCCAAATGCCCATCAATGATAGACTGGATCAAGAAAATGTGGCACGTATACACCATGGCATACTATGCAGCCATAAAAAAAGAATGAGTTCATGTCCTTTGCAGGGACATGGATGAAGCTGGAAACCGTCACTCTCAGTAAAGTAACACAGGAACAGAAAACCAAATACTGCATGTTCTCACTCGTAAGTGGGAGTTGAACAATGAGAACATACGGGCACAGGGAAGGGAACATCACACACCAGGGCCTGTCGGGGGGCTCGGGGGAAGGGGAGGGATAGCATTAGGGGAAATACCTAGTGTAGAAGATGGGTTGATGGGTGCAGCAAACCACCATGGCACATGTATACCTATGTAACATGCCTGCATGTTCTGCACATGTATCCCAGAACTTAAAGTATAATAATAAAAAAATGCAGAATAAAAATAAATGGAAAAAATATATAAAAATCAGTCTTCTTGCTTGCTTGCTGTCTTTACTTTCTTGATTTTTCATTTTCTCACATTCTTGCATCCATCTTTGTCATATCATACAAAGTAGTTCTGCTGACCTAAAAATCCTGTGCTCTGAATATTCAACTTTAGCCCCTGGCAACTAGAGATGTTTTACTGTCTTCAGAGTTTTTCCTTTTACGGAATACCATATTGTTGGAATCATATAGTACATAGCCTTTTCAAGTTAGTTTCTTTCACTTAGTGATATGCATTTAAGGCTCCTAAATGTATTTTCAAGACTTGAAAACTCATCTCTTTTTACAACACAATAATATCCTATTGTCTAGATGTACCATGGTTTACTTATACGTTGACCTACTGAAGGACAACTTGGCTGCTTTTAAGTTTTTACAGTAAAACTGCTAAATCCTCCATGCGGAGGTTTTTGTCTGAGCATAGAAGCACTATTGCTTTCTTGATTTTTCATTTTCTCAGATTCTTGTTTTCTTGCATTCTTCTTGCTTTCCAATAAAGAAGTCAGGGGCACTTTGTAGCTGTCATAGACTCAGGGTCCATTTGTTATAATTCACCAGTAGTGTAATTCTTTAAAAATGTATAACAGATAGGCTGTGCAATCCACTTCAAACAATTAAGTATAAATCGATCATTTCGCTGGGAGAACCAACTTGGGAAATAATTGTGCAGTAACATTAGTCAATTTTGCTAATAAAAATAATATTTCACTAATATATTTTTCTTCAAAGGTGGCATATATGGGGTTTCATAAAGTAGGCAACTTCATTTTTTCCTTTATTTAAATGTCTAATCTTTGCAAGGCTTTAACTAGGGGACTTACCCAAAATGAGTTTTCAGATACATAAAATTCATACCCTTTCTTTTGCTTATACCTGACTATTTAATCCCATGGAGACATGAGCTCTTAATTAAAAACAAAGATAGATACGCCTTGGTTCAAAATTGTTTTCATTTGAGTGAGCACACTTGTGAAACTCATTTCCTCAATAGCAGGGCCAGGTGGAGAGATGGAGGTCACCTCTGTGTAGCAGCATGCTTCTCCCAGATCAATAGGAAGCCGGCAATGCTGTCTTCCTCAGTGACCAGATGGGCCAACTCCTACAGAATTGTCCACAGCCATTATTCTGTGCATCAGGCTGTGCAATTGATTTCACGATAACAGACAAGAGGGAAAGGGCTGTCAGGCTTGACTGCCTCCTGTCAATGCAGGAGCCCTGGAAGAGTGTAATTCAGAAAATTTTTGTCAATTTGGGTGAGCTAGGGTGAAATCCTGACAGGGTGATTCTTTAGTTGTCATGCAGTTTGAAGGTGCAGTGGGGAATCTTCTCTTGGGCACCTAGGCAGTGACTGGCCTGGTTAGAACAGTATGTTACGACGCATGGTTCAATTTCACGGACAACTTCCATGGAGTACTGTTTTCTAAGCAGAGAAGAATAGAAAAGGTGGAAATAAAGCATTGAGTTTATTTTAAAAGCCTACCCAAAATATTCCATTTCTCTCAGAATTCCTTCCTTGCCTTTCATATTGTAAACTTATTTACCTGTCAGTTTATAAATTTCAATTACCTACAGAATACAAAATTTCCTCTCTGCTTGTAATCAAATAATCAATGGGGGAAATGAAGAAACTAATGTCTCAGGAACAAGAATGCATACTCTGTAAGCATCACTGCAGTTGTATTTTGGCTTGCATAGGGTAAATCAGTTTACAACAATTGTGTCGTGTACAGATGGATTTAAAATCATGAATCAGGCTGTGCTAAATCATGTGAAAAGTGTTTGAATGAAAACATTAATTACATCTCATAGGTAAACATCAAAGAAACTAGACAAGTCATGCTTTTGTTTTGTTTAATACTAGAAATGTCAGAGCTACTTGACTACAAATTCCCTGGGGCTGCTTTGTTTTGTCATATTTCATCTCCTGTACAACTTCATGAACATTTAGGTTGTTGCTCTATGATTTAAAAATAATGATGAAGTCAAAGTGTTTTTTTTTTTCCCAAGCTCTTGCTAAAACTTTAATATAGCAACTTAGGGGCCCACTGGAATAAAAGGTAGTGTCCTGTTCAATATATTGTGAGTGCTCAGGTGCCTATTGGATAGAATTAAATCCATGGAATAAAAGATAAGCCAGCAACAAGTCACAGACTAGTAAACAATACAAGATGCAAGTGAGGTTTATTCTAGAATTAAATGGATTTTCTATTTGGAATATTTTAAAAAGAATCAAACCAAAACAAAATAAACAAACGAAGTTGTGTTATATGGTTTTAGATTAAGCTGTAGCTTTAAAATCGTTCAGTACTTATGTTGTTTTACAATTAGATAGAAGGTTATAAAAGATGCAATTTGTGTCTTCAAGGAGTTTACATTATAGTATTCATTTAATAAAGCTTTGAGCTCCTAGTAGAGGGATATGTTGAGCCACCCTGGCACTTTATTGGTATTTCTGAAAATTATGTTAAATCTGAGACATTAGGATTTTTTTTATTTCTGATATTTGGTTATATATCATAAAAAGCTTAATTTTCTCTTTTGGCCTTAATAAATATATGTTCACAATTATATTTGGTTGAAATATTTACTGTTGTTTACCATCAATGGTTTCAAAATAATCATGAATGATTCATACTTTTAGTATATTTTAAAGCATAATTATAAGTGATTAATATTTATAATAACATCCTGCAGACCCTAATGAAATTTGATTTAAGAGTCACTAAAAGTTAAAGTTAATTTTGAAAATTACATGAAAATTTCAAGTACAATAAATAAAATATTAATTAATTAATTTACATTACACTTGCTTATTTATAGATAGGTCATATACTTTTCATGCTATTTGTTAAATTTGGCATTTGTCAAGGTAGAGTGGTCAATTTGGTGAAATGTTTTTTTCTGCAGTTGCTGAAATAATAGTTTGACTTAGTCAAGATGTATGATATTTTTATATATTGTTGGATTAAAATTGCTAATATTTCATTAAGGATATTTGCATCTGTGTTCATAAAAAATATTGACCTGTAGCTATCTTTTCTTTCAATGACATCATAAAATGAGCTAAAAGTAGTTCCTTCTTTATTTTCCAGAAGATTTTGTGTAGGTTTGGCACTATGTCCTTTTTTGTGTTGATAGACTTCAATAAAAAAGCCATCTGGACTCAACGTTTCCTTTGAGGGACTATCATGAATTGCAGACTCAAGTTTTGTAAAACATATAAGGCAATTCAGCTTTTCTATTTATAAATTTTGTTGCTTTTTTAACTATGAACCTGTTTTAGTTTCATTTTTTTCTTCTCTATTGCTTTTCTGTTTTCCATTTTGTTGACTTATACCCTCAGCTTTATTATTTCCTTCTTTCTACTAGCTTTAGATTGACTTTGATCGTCTTATTCTAGAGTTTCATGATGGAAGCTTAGGACATTGATTTTAGACTTTTTGTTTTCAGATATAAATATTTAAAGCTGTAACTGTCTTCTAAGCCCTGTTTTAGCTGCGTTACACAAATATATCTTGGTGAATATTTTCATTTAATGCAAAATGTTTTCTAATTTTTCTTATGATTTTCTTATATGAAATGTATTATTTGAAGGGTATTAATTTCTAAACATTTGTGAATAATCTAGATTCATTATTGTTTCTGATTTTAATTTGTATTCATTTCGATCAGAGAGCATGCTTTGTATTATTTCAAACTTTGTTCTCTGACTCCAAATATAATATACTTTGGTAAATGTTCCATATGCAATTGAATAGACTGTGAATTCTGTTGTTAGCTATGATGTTCTACAAATTCAAGTAGGTCAAATTGTTGATAGTGTTGTCTAGGTCTTCTATATGTTTATTAGTTATTGGTGTACTTCTACTGATTAATTTTGAATTGTTCAACAATTATTACGGATTTTTCCATTTCTCCTGAAAGTGGTCTCGAGTTTTTCTTCTTATATTTTGCTTTATTGTTTTGTATACACATATTTTGTATTTTTACATATTTTAAGAGTATACTTTTGAAACTAGTTATTTTATCACTAAACACTCCTTTATCTTGGTACTATATCATAACTGCCACTTTGTCTGACATTAATATGGTGAGTTTGGATGTCTCATAATTTTTCTTCCATTTGTAAAGTCTAAATTTTAACTTAAATAATAAGTGCATTTAATTGTAGACATCATATAGTTGACTTTTTATTATTTTTACTTTTAAATTACTAGAAAATCCCTTTGTTTCTCTTTTTCCAGGTATTACACTCTTGTAATACCCAATGTCCAATGTTATTTTTAAAATTGTGTTCATTTATCTATTTTTTTAATGATAAGAGGACAAATCTCCTGGGAGTTACTTCTTCATGACAGAGTAGAAGCCTTGTGTTTTATTTTTTAATTATAATTCAAGTAAAAATGTACTATATAATATTAGAAAACATATATTGTGAGACAAGTGAGGCAGAAATATGAATTTATGAGTAAAATATGGTGCAAAATTCTAATGATTAGGGAGAAACATATTTATATTTAAAATGTGTAAGGGTGGATTTAAAAATCAATAGATATTTAGATTACTTTGGATGCTCTTTAAATTCTTACCTCAACATTTTATTTGACAATAGCAACACATACGATATTCTGGAAATTCTATCATTTTCATATATTTGAATTTATGATGACTTTTAAAATCAAGTTTAAATGTACTGTGGTTACATTAATTTTCCTCCTTCTTTTAAGGATCCTTAACTGAAGACCACTGTGTATAACAAAATGTTTTTGACAGGTAGCAACAAGATGACTTGTTGGAGGATCTTTTACTTAAAGAATGAGTTGTAATCAAAGACAAGACAAAATGTGAAAATGAGTCTTTTACGTTCAGAGAACAGCAATAAGCCCCAGTGTTCTGGTTTGAATTCACTGACTATGAAAGCAATAGAGGTATGTATACACACTCAGACACACATAAGATATACACATTTATATATTACACCACTATATATAAAAAAATCTATATATCACTCATGTGACCATTTACACATGATTTTAGATTTTATTCTGTGATAAAGTGGATGCTAGTATAGGTCTTTGGGCAAAGAAAATACCATGATAAGATATTATCTACATAAAGATTAACTTAGTGATATACAAAAATGAATGTTGATGGGAAGAAGTGTAGGTAGAGAGATTATTGCAGTTATATAAGTATTGAGCTCTAGATCTGGGAGGAAGGCTAAAGAATGAATGACAAAACTGTTTTGAACTTAAATATAGAAATTATAGATTTAAACTCAAGATTTTTTGTTTCTCATTTGAAAAATTATTATGAATAAACATTTCTAGCGGAATTTTATAAGCAAATAATTTTTTGAATATTTAGAGGAGGATAGCAAATTGTTTCTAAAATTACATTTTATTGTATCTTGCTGTTCCTTTCATACAGTAAGCATAAAAATGTTTTGTGGCCAGGCACGGTGGCTCACGCCTGTAATCCCAGCACTCTGGGAGGCCGAGGCGGGTGGATCACGAGATCAGGATATCGAGACCATCCTGGCTAACACGGTGAAACCCCATCTCTACTAAAAAAATACAAAAAATTAGCCAGGCGTAGTGGCGGGCGCCTGTAGTCCCAGCTACTCGGGAGGCTGAGGCAGGAGAATGGCATGAACCCGGGAGGCAGAGCTTGCAGTGAGGCAAGATCACGCCACTGCTCTCCAGCCTGGGCAACGGAGCAAGACTCCGTCTCAAAAAAAAAAAAAAAAAAAAAAAAGTTTTGTTAGCCTACCCAGGCGACAGTCATTTTTCTCAGGTGACCCTGATTTATCTGGCTCTTGTAAGGCTTCAGGCATCAAGAAAAGTTTTGGTAGGCCTGAAGCCTTCTGGTAAAATTCCTGTGTGTTTGGTACTTAAATGCTTCAACTAAAATGAATTGAAGCAAATTTTTAACTAATATGGTAACTGTATCTGTATTTTTTCTCTATGACAATTGTTAAAGTTTTTCCAATCCAAAATTTAGTAGCTTAAAATAACAATGTATTATTTATGACAGTTCTTTTGGATTGACTAGTGAGTTCTACTGTTTTATTGCATCATTTCTGCTGAGACTGTGGCATGAAAGGAAAGTCTAAAATGTCATCACTCACATGACTGATAACTGATCCTGGCTTCTGGCTGAGAATTCAGCTGGTGCTAGTAGCAAAGGGCTTTAGTTCCCCACCATTTGTAAATCACCTTGCCACTGCCTGAGCTTCCTCACAACATGGTGATCTAAGGGTAGTTGAACTTCTTACAATATGGCTGGCTTTCAAGAAAAGTGGAAACTGCTAGACTTTCTTAAGTTTTTATTCTGAAACCGGAGGAGTGTCAATGTTGCTGGATTCTATTGGTAAAAGCTGCTCACAAGATGTGGCCAAAGTCACAGAGACAAGTGTCTATCAGTGTGTAAACACCAGGATGTGGTTCAATGAGGAAAACTAAAGATGCAGTCTAATGTTCTATAAATAAAGATCATCACTGCTTTCTTTCTTTAGCGACCTCTCTAGCTTTTTGTTACAGTCCCAAAAGATCATACTTGTTTTGTCATCAATGCCAACATTATAAATTAACTAAGCCTGACTTTTCAGAAATGTCTAAGGTAAAACACTTTTCCCAAAAATTTTGATTTCATGAGGCATTATAAATCACAGACATTAGAATATAAAGAAATCAATGTTCTTTACATGAATATAAAAATATATTTTTGAAATATTGAAGCTAATTTTTATTAAGAATTACATTTTCATAATCTCCTTGAAAACTGCTTTAAATTATGTATTAATGCTTTTCACTGCAGAGAGCAAATAATTCATCACATTGTGGTGTGTGTGTGTGTATATGTGTGCATGTGTGTGTGTGCACACGACATAGATATTATTATCATATATCATGTATGTATTTATATAATTGTGATGTCACTGAATTATATAAATACAAGTGAAAATTTAATTAACATTGTTAAAAATAAATGTTATCAATTTTCTTCAATTCATGGAAAGAATGGTATTAGAAGTTCCTAAGAGAATAAAACAGGAAAACTTTTAGCCTTTTTTAGAAGCTCACAGATTATGATTTTGATTTTGCAGATGTTATTTTTTGTATTTTTATATTTATTATATCTCTTTGTGAAAGAAAACACAATTAGTATGAATAGTAAGTAGAAACAGGAAACACTCCAAAATCTTTGTCAGCTAAATAGTTTATACTTTTCTACTTGCTAATCTCTATTCTCATAAAAGCAAATAAACCATCTTCACCAAACAATCAGGCCACAGAAGCACGGAAATGGCAGTCAGTCTTTTATTTTTATATTCAATACAACTACAGACAAGGGACCTGTATTTTTGTACCTGCTTAATATCACATGTATGAATAGTGAATGCAAATGCTGCTGACAAACAGTTTACAAAGTTAAGTATATCTTGAGAGTTTTACTTTGTTTGAGGATTTTTCAGTTTACTAAGACAAAAATTGCTTTCAGCACTTTAAATGTGGTCACATTGTTTAGATACACATCCTCAAGTGTCCTAAATCACAAATATGTATCTTAAATGTCATTGGGGACTGTCTGTGTTAATCCACCCTTTTTTAGACGAACATGCCCTTGGCAGTTCTATTCAGAATTCAGTGATGCTGTTTAATTGACAATTTAAAATTTGCAACATGCAATGCCTCTATCCCTAATCCCCAAACCATATTTATATCTCTTGTAAGTCATAAGCAGGCCAAGGACACTGAGGTCTTTAAGTTTCAAGAGCCTGTGGGATCTGCAATGTATATCAGCTTGTACATATGTAACCTGCTGAGAAATAGCAGTGGTGCAGAAAAATATGATTCTATTCCTTGATCAGTATAAGTTAAATGGTTCTTTATTTCCTCCATTTCATTACGTATTTCTAGCTCAATGCTGTGAAACCTACTGACAGTAAATCCCTAGAAACTAGGGTATGAGAGAGAAGAATTTGTTTACTTGCAGGGAAATTGCAATTACCCCCTACAGTTTTTTGGGATACAATTTGCAGACCACTTGCATTGAATGTAATCTTTACCAAGGACAAATTGTTTTTGTTTGTGATGGAATTTAAGAGTCTTTCTGAATATGCAAGAGAGGAGGAATTTTGTGACAGAAGAAATTTGCTGTTACCTTAATAAATAACAAAAATAAAATAACTATAACAATTTATAATGTCTTAGGTTGCTAATAGCTGGAGGGATAAAATAAAAGAAGGAGCAGTTCATGAAAATAATAAAGACAGAAAACAACTTACTAAGAAAAAATAAGCAAAATATATGGTCATCATCTCAAATTTCATACACAAACATGAAGATTTACCTTTTCAATAATTTCACATTTTTATTAGAACACTAATACAGTTATTTTATTTTATTTCACTGTAAGAATTGTTTAAAAAGAAATAAGCATCTCTGCCTGTACTGTGTGGTTCAATAATTATTGTTTCTGTCAGAGACTTAAAAAATAGAAAAGTTAAAAAAGTGATAGTGAGAAAGCCAGCATTTTAAGGATGCCTTAATTATATACACATTTAGAAGAAAGTAAGAAGATTAAGTAAAAAGTTCAGCAATTGAATGTTTAAAATCATTTTTGATGAAAATGTTAACATTATGATTTGTAGATGACAGTGTGTTGCACATGTAGAGAACACTACGGTGTACTAGATAAAGCAAATGAAGATATGAAAAAAGTTATGGATTAAAATTTAAGAATTTTAAGAAATGTAAGAATTTTATATGTATTGGAATACTATCTCTAAAACAACTCTAATGGCCTCTCCATTTTTTAGTCTTGAAGTAGAGGTATATTAGGGAAGGAAATCTGTCTTAACTCCTTTGAAAATTTTCCTAAGGAGCAGGTGAGATATTTAATTAGAGCCATTTTTTAAAACTCAAAAACGTAGTTCACCTTTGCCTAAAATAGAATAACTGATACACGACTTAGCCACTCAAAATTTTTTAAAATACTGCAGAAGTAGACAAAATATATGTAGCTACCCTTTCTTATGCATTGGACAAGAGTCAACATAGGACCGTAATTCCTTATATAGGGGAAATATGTGAGATTTTTTACCCAGCTTTGTGCCTGGGAGCACTTTTCTGACTGTGGCCCCTGGAAGAGAAGCCCAAGAGAATGTGATGATCTCTCTGATGTTAGTAGGCATAGAGAGGATTCCCCGGAAACTGAAGCAGCTGAAACTCATAGGCAGAATTCTGAAGAGAAAAGAGTTGCTGAGGAAGTTAGGTTAGATAAAAATTCAAGAAGGGCTTCCACATAAGTTCATGATTAATGTCTGCAGTGTTCGTTCACAGGGTGAGGCTCTCTGCAAGGTTGAGGAGAGAGTAGGTGTTGCTGGGATAAAAAATAAATCAAGATTCCTGAGGTAACATGTTGCTGAAAGAAGTTGGAATTTTAGGCCGCCTACCATGTTCTGAATAAGAGAGCATTTGGCTGAGACCAGAACTTTAAAAATAAGGAACATGCTATAGAGTAAAGGCAATATCACAGAACTAAGCAGAACTGCGGAGAACTAAGCAAGACTGCATGCAGTAGACTTGCTCTAGAAAAAAAAAAATAATATGATGATGACTAACAGGATAAAGAAAAATCTACTGGTAGTTCAAATTCAATTCCTGCTGGAGCAAAAGTAAATACTTTTCAAAAAAAGGTAATAAAAAATTATCTGTAATGTATCATCAACAATGTCTAGTATGCAATTAAAATCTACTTGACATGTGAAGAAATAAATAAAATATTATCCTTAAACAAGAGAAATAAAAGTCAATAAAAGCCAATTCTGTCATGACTTGTAAGTTAGAATAAGAAGACAAGAACTTTAAAACGCCTGTTTTAAACATAATCAAGTAAAGAAGAAAAGGTAGGCATAGTGAAGGATCAGATGAAAAATCTCATAGAACTAGAAACATTAAATAAGAAACAAATAAAAATTCTATAGTTGATTAGTACAATATCAAAATGTTTAAAAAGAATCACAGAAGATCCTTAGCAAAAGATTGTGGACTAAAAAAAGAAATCGGTGAACTTGAAGACAGATTAATAGGACATAAAACATTAAAGAAAAATATTAAACAGAGCTTTATTGACCTGTGGGGCAATATCTCTTAGTTTAATACATGTACAAATGAATATCACAAGAAGAAAAGAGAAAAGTGGGACTGATAAAAATAACTGAAAAATAAGCCAAAGATTTTTTTTTAAATAGTGAAAAAGTTACCTTTTGTGGTATAATGCATCTGCAAATGCACAGATCATAGAAGGTCACGCACACGGCACTTCCAACAGAATAAACACACAAACACACTGAGAATCTGGGAACACTGTAGTTAAACTAGTAAGAATAAAATAGAACATCATAAAAAGATGATGTTACAAAAAGGTGCATTACAATTTGAAAACAGTTTGCTTTTTGTCAAACTAATAGAGGCCAGTGAATGATGGAACATCTTTCGAGTGTTGGGAAAAGAAAAAAAAAAAACTGCCAAACTAGAATTCTACATTTAGCAATATATATCTATTGAAAATGAGGGTAAAATAAAGATAGTGTCACATAATCAGAAGTACAAAGGGTTCATTTCTAGCACCTTTTCATTACAGCAAATGCTAATTAATGTCCTTATGATGCGAAGAATGGGATGCTAGATGGAAACTTGGCTATACAGTAACAAAACTGAGCAAAAGAATTGTTATATATATGGCAATACATAAGAGACCTGTTTGTACTTTTAAATCCTTTAAAACACAATAATAATTTTAAGAGAAAGTATTTTTATTGCATTTTGGAACTAAAAGGTATAATTGGATTGTTTGTAACACAAAAGGTAAATGCTTGAAGTGGTGGATACCTCATTTACCCTCATGTGATTATTATGCACTGCATGCCTGTATCAAAATATGTCATGTACTACATAAGTATATACACCTACTATGTACCCACAAAAGTTAGTAATTGAAAATTTAAAAAACGTATTTGGGGAAGAGAAAGTATTTAAAGAAGTTAAATATGTCATAATAGCACAAAGGATACAGAAGTATAAATGCAATTACACAAATGAAAGTTTCTTGCATTTTATATATAGAGTTGCAATATTAACTTTATATTCAAAAATGTATATTTTATTTCCTAGAGTAATGCCAGAAAAGTAATACAAAAACATAACAATAAAAAAATAAGTTTATTAAAACACAAAGAAAAAAGAAGACCTTATCCCACAAAATTGCAGAAATAAAAAACAAATGACCTAAAAAATGAACAAGACAAATACAAAACAAATGGAAAGGCAGTATTCTTTAACCTAAATATCTCAATTTTTATATTAAATATGTATTGACTAGATACCCCAGATAAAAATAGAAATTGTTAGACAGTATGTAAAAGTAGTCCCAATTATATGTTATCTGTATGTATTTAAACATAGATACACAAAAAGCTTAGAGGCAAAGGGATGGAAAAACATGATATGAAAATTATTTATATAAAGTCTGCATTAATATATTAACAGAAAAAATGTGGCTTTTAGTAGAAATAATATTCACAGAGATTTAAAGGCCTATACCAGAATGACAAAAAAATTAATTCATCAAGAATTGACAATCTGAAATATGCAGTCACCTAATAATGAAGTCTTAAAATGTATGAAGCAAAAACTATCAGTTCTATTGAAAGAAATGGGAAAATACACATTCATAGATTTATTTTTTACACCCCCCTTTTAGTAACATATAGAACAAATAAATATAAGGATATAGAAGATTTGAATTACACTATTAATCAAATTGACCAAATTAACATTTATAGAAGCCTGTAGCCAATAAATATAGAATATACAATGTTTTTAAGTACACATAGAATGCTTAAAAACTAAACTTAAAAAGTCACAATATTTTAAAAGCAAATCTTACAGAATATGATGTCTGACCACAACACAATATAACTAGAAAGCAATAATAGTAAGATATCTAAAAATTACCCGAATCATTTCAAACTTCTAATTAATACCAAGATAAATGAAAAAAAAAGTACAGAGAAATTAGGAGACACTTTACATTACTAAATGAAAACCCTAATCTAACCATAACCCTAATAATAGACAACATAAACTTTGTATGGTACAACCTAAGAATTGCTTAGAAGAATATTTATAGCTTTAAAAGATATCTTAGAATATACTACAGTGTATATCTGAACTGATAGTCATGAGTCCTGGGACTGGAGTATAATAAAGAAACAGATCACATTACTGCCTCTCTAAGATGTGGAGCCAGCTCAGTCCCCTCACCCTCCATGAAGACCTCAGTGCATTTCACCAGGAGCTCCCCCTAGCCATACTCATTAGGCCTGGTGCCTGTGTTTGTTATTGGGGTATTCATGAGCAAGCCCAGCTGTGTCCCCCTGCCCCACTGAAGAGGGAGCTCAGGGCACCAGGCACTCCACTGTCCTGTCCATCAACTGAAGCAACAGAAACCACCCCGTAGTAGACAAAGATCAAGTACATACCCATCTGCTTGTGCCACAGCTGGCTTTTGCCTATAAGTGCCACCTACTGGCCTGCACTTTGAACAGCACAGGCTAATATAAAACCTGCTGAAAGAGGCATGTAGGGCTACAGAGGCAAAGACAAAAGGCCCTACCCAACAAATTCTATAGTCACTCCCCTTGAAGAGGGGAGAAAAGAGGAGGACAAAAAAAAAAAAAATGGAAAAGGAAAAAAACCCTGTCTACATGAAAATAATATAAAAAATTTGAAGTACCAGCCACTCCACATGGGAAGGAAGCAGTATAATAATTCTGGCACCATCAAAAACAGAATGTTCTAGCAGTGGATACTAACCAAAATGAAAACTGAGAAATAAAATATTAAGAATCCAAAGTATGGATTGCAAGGAAACTCAATGAGATCCAAGACAAGATTAAAAATCAATAAAAGAAACCACAAAAGCAATTCAGGAAGTGAAGGAAGAGATAAATTTCTTTAAAATATCAATCAGAACTTCTGGAATTGAAAAATTCACTTAAGTAATTCCAAAATACAATCGAAAGCTTCAACAATAGACTATTTCAAGCCAAAAAAAAAAAAAAGAACTTCAGAGCTTGAAGACCAATCTTTTGAACTAGCCCAGTTAGACAAAAATTTAAAAAAGAATGTAAAAAAAACACAAAATATGGGATTATGTAAAGTGATCAAACCTATGACTTATTGGCATTTCTGAGAGAGAAGAAGGAAAAGAAAGCAAGCTGAAAAATATTTGATAGAATAATTCAAGAAAATTTCTCTAATCATGCTAGAGAGATAGAAAATCAGACAAAAGAAATTCAGAGAACACCTGCAAGATACTATAGAAAATGAAAACCACCAAGGCATATAGTCACCAGACTATCCAAGGTCAATGTTAAAGAAAAATATCTTCGCGCCTGCATTTAGCAGCTAGAGAAAAGAATCAAATCATCTACAAGGAAAACCAATCAGATTAAAAATGGACTTCTCAACAGAAATCCTAGAAGCCAGAAGAGATTGAAGGCCTGCTTTTAGCTTCCGTAAAGAGAAAACAGTGAGACAAGAATGAAATATCTTGCCAAAATAAGCTTCATAAATGAAGGAGAAATAAAGCCTTTCCCAGATAAGCGATTGCTAAGAGAATCTTTTACCACTAGACCAGTCTTACAAGAAATGCTCAAAGGAGTTGTAAACATGCAAATGAAAAGATGATACTCATCATCAGAAAAGAACACATAAGTATAAAGCTCACGGATCCTATAAAGCAACTACATAGTTGAAACTCCAAAACAACAAGCTAACAACACTACATCAGGGGCAAACCATCACAAATCAATATTAACTTTGAATGTCAATGCCCTAAATTCCCCATTTAAAAGACACAGAATGGCAAATTGGATCAGAAAAAAAAGAAGACTCAACCATCTGCTGTCTACAAGAGACCCACCTACCGGCTAAAGACACTTTCAGATTCAAAGTTAAAAGTATGGAAAATATACATCACACAAATGAAAAACAAAAGTGAGCAGAAGTAGCTATTCTCTTCAGATAAAACAGACTTTAACAACAGTGAAAAAACACAAATGTATTATATAATGATAAATGGTTCAAAATTACAAGAAGATTTAACTATTCTAAATGTATATGCTCCAAACATTGAGCACCCAGATTCATTAAACAAATACTACACTAGACATAAAAAGCAGGTTGATAGCAATACAATAATAGCAGAAGATTTCAACACCCCCACTGACATCACTAGCTTGATCAACAAGGCAGGAAATCAACAAAGAAACTCTGGACTTAAACTGGACTATAGACCAAATGGACATAATAGGCATCTTCAGAGCAGTCTATCCAACAACTTCAGAATATACATTCTTGTTATCTGCACTTAGAATGTTCACCAAAATAGACCATATCCTTGGCCATAAGGCAAGTCTCAAGTCACAAAAATCAAAATCATATCAAATATCTTCTTGGACTACAGTGGAATAAATTAGAAATCAAAACCAAGAAGAACTCTCAAAACTACCCAAGTATATGGAAATTTAAAAACTTGCTCAAGAATGACTTTTCAATGGACAAGAAAATTGAGGCAGAAACCTTAAAAAGTATTTGAAATGAGTGAAAATAGAAAAAATAATCCATTCCAAAACCTCTGAGTTACAGCACAAGCAATGCTAAGAGGAATGTTTGTAACACAAACATCAAAAAAAACAGATCTCAAATTAACAAGCTAATGTCATATCTCAAACAAATAGACAAATAAGAAAAAAATAACTAAATCTAGCAGAAGAAATGAAATAGCAAAGATCAGACAAGAACTAAATGAGACTGAGATCAAGAAAATCATATGAAGGATTAATGAAAAGAAAAAGTTGGTTTTTTGAAAAGATAAACAAAATTGGCAGGTCACTAGCTAGACTAACCAAGAAAAAAAGAGAAAATTCAAATAAGTACTATCAGAAATTATAAAGCTGACATCATAACTGATACCAGGTAAATACAAAAGATCATCGGAGACTACTACAAACACCTCTATGCACACAAACTAGAAAACTTAGAGAAAAGGGATAAATTCCTGGAAACATATGGCCTCTCAAGATTTAGCTAGGAATAAATAGAAATCCTGAGCATACCTGTAATAAGTTACTAAATGGAATCAGTAATAAAAAAAAATCCTTTCAACAACAAAAAGCCCAGGACCAGATGGATTCACCGCCGAATTTTACAAGAAATACACAGAACAGCTGGTATGAATCTTACTGAAACTAATCCAAAAAATCAAAGAGGAGGCATCCCTCTTTAACTCATTCCACAAGTTCAGTATCATCCTGATACCAAAATCAGCCAAGAACAAAAAAAAAAAAAAAAAAAAAAGAAAAATACAAGAAAATTACAGGCCAGTATCCTACATGAACATAGATGCAAAAGTCCTTAACAAAATACTGGCAAAACAAATTCAACAGTACATTGAAAAGATCTTTACCATGATCAAATAGTCTGCAACATGCACAAATCAATAAACTCGATCCACCACATAAACAGAACTAAGAACAAAAACGATATGATCCTCTCAATAGAGGCAGAAAAGGCATTCAATAAAATCCAATGTCCCTTCAGGATAAAAACCCTTAATTAAGTAGGCATAGATGCAAAATATCCAAAATAAAAAGAGCCATATATGACAGACCTACAGCCAACATCATACTGAATGGGGAAAAGTTGAAAGTATTTTCCTAAAAATCAGAACAAGATAAGGATGACCAGTCTCACCATTCCAATTCAACATAGCACTGAAAACCCTAGCCAGATAAATCAAGTGATAAAAAGAAATAGAAAGCATCCAAAGTGGAAAAGGGGAAGTCAAATTATCTTTGTCCACTGATTACATGGTTGTATACCTAGAAAATCCTAGACTCCTGTGGACTTGATAAGTGACTTCAGTAGAGTTGCAGGACATAAAGTCAATGTACAACAACCTGTAGCATTTATATAAACCAATAGCGTTGAAGCTGAGAACTATATGAGAACTGAAGTCCATCATTCAGTTCCAATAGCCACACAAAATATAAAATACCTAGGAATAGGTTCAGCCATGGAACTGAATAATCTCTAAAGGGAGAAATACAAAACACTGATAAAAAAAATTAAAGATAAACAAACAAATTGAAAAGGATACCAGGCTCATGAGAATTACAAAACACTGCTTAAAGAAATCAGAGAATACACAAACAAATGGAAAAATATTCCATGTTCGGGGTTCGGAATAATCAATGTCATCAAAATGACCATACTACCCAAAGCACTTTACTCATTCAATGCTATTCTTATTAAACCACAAATGACATTCTCCAGAGAATTAGAAAAAAACTATTTTAAAATATGAAACCAATAAAAAAAGAGCCCGAATAGCCGAGGTCCTAAGCAAAAAGAACAAAGCAGAAAGCATCAGGCTAACTAACTTCAAACCATACTACAGGGCTAGAGTAACCAAAACAATATAGTACTGGCACTAAAATAGATACATAGACCAATGGAACAAAATGGAGATCCCAGAAATAAAGCTGCACACCTACAACCATTTGATCTTCTAAAGCTGACAAAAACAAGCAATGGGGAAAGGACTCCCTATTCCATAAATGGATAGCTATTCCATAGCTGGGATAACTGGCTAGCCATATGCAGAAAATTGAAACTGGATTCTTTGCTTACATCATATACAAAAATCAACTGAAGATGGGTTAAAGACTTAAATATAATACCCAAAATTATAAAACCCTGGAAGACAACCTAGGAAATACTATTTAGGATACAGGAACTGGCAAAAGTTTCATGATGAAGGTGGCAAAGGTTTCATGATGAAGGTGCCAAAAGCAATTACAACGAAAGCAAACACTGACAAATGAGTTCTAATTAAACTAAAAAGCTTGTGCATAGCAAAACAAATTATCAACAGGGTAAACAGACAACAGACAGAATGGGAGAAAATTTTTGCAAACCCTGCATCTGACAAAGGTCTAATATCCGGCATCTATAAGGAACTTAAGCACATTTACAAGAAAAAAACAAACAATCCCATTAAAAAGTGGGCAACAGACACTTTTGAAAAGAAGACATAGTTGTGGCCAACAAGCATATGAAAAACAGCTCAACATCTCTGGTAATTAGAGAAACGCAAATCAAAACCACAATGAGGTACCATCTCACACCAGTCAGAATGACTATGATTAAAACGTCATAAAATAATAGATATTGGTGAGGTTGTGGAGAAGAGGGAATGTTCATACACTCTTGGGAATGTAAATTAGTTCAACCATTGTGGAAAACAGTGTGGCAATTCCTCAAAGAGCTAAAAACAGAAATTTCATTCGACCTAGCAATCCCATTACTGGGTATATACCCAAAGGAATATAAATCATTTTATTATAAAGACACATGCACATATATATTCACTGCAGCACTATTCACAACAGCACAGACATGGAATTAACCTAAATGTTCATGACTGTAAGAACAAATAAAGATAATGTGGAACACATACATGGAATACTATGCTTCCATAAAAGAGAACACAATCGTGCCCTTGCAAGAACATGGATGATGCTGGAAGTCATTATCCTTAGCAAACTAATACAAAAACAAGAAACCAAATACCATGTGTTTTCAATTAAAAGTGAGAGCTAAATGATGAGAACACATGTACACATGGAGGGGAACAGCATACCCTGGGACATATCAGAGGGTGGAGGGTGAGAGGAGCAGAAAAAAGAACTACTAGGCTTAGTCCTGCATCATGAAATAATTTGTACAACAAAGCCCCATAACACAAGTTTCCCTATATAATAAATCTGCACATGTATCCCTGAACCTAAAATAAAAAGTTTTTTTATTTCTTTTTTCTGTTGTTTGTTTTTTGAGACAGAGTCTCACTCTGTCGCCCAGGCTGGAGTGCAGTGGCACGATCTCAGCTCACTGCAACCTCCGCTGATAATATTCTAAAACAAAAAACAAAAAACAAACAAAAAACAGAAAGCTAAGCAAAATTGTTAGATCTAAATTGAATTGAATGTTTCAAAATGTCCAGAAGCACTTGGACATATTTAATAAATTAGTTTGAAACACAAAAACAGAGCTGAAATGTTCAAAAAATGGAAAATAAAAGCTTTAAGTATGCAGTAGCACATAAAATAACTTCTACAGTACAATCAAAATTGTTGTGATAAAAACACAATTTACTTTTCTGAGATATATTAGAACATTAAATACACAAGAATAATAACTAAATTGTACCAAAATAAATACATAATCTTATTCAAAAAAACCTAAATCCCTAGAGACATTCAACTTAGCATCATTAATAAGAGGAATTAGATCAAATGCTCAACAGAAAACTTATGAAGAGATAAATTATTATTACTGATTTCTTAGTTGATTATCATGTAGATTTTCAAGATAATATTAATATTTCAAACATGAAAAATGCTTTTGTTACGCTAGGTGACTTTAGTGAAATGTATTATACAAAGTTGGGCTTATCTGTTAAAAAGGAAAAAAAAAGGAAGAAAGGAAGGAAGGAATTAAGGACTTAAACCCTCAGAATAATACGGTAGAAATGCAGGTGAGTTATATTTATTTTTTTTTCCATATTATCACATTGTTATAAGCAGCATATATTGCTTTGGTAATGTGTTTTAAAATTGTATTTCTTGGAATCCTGCTTTCAATTTTTCACTTCGGTGCCCTTTTATAATTCTTATATCAAATGTTATTTTTAATTAAGTTAAAATGAAATTATATCTGAAAACTTGAGAACAACTTTTTCGTAAATGGGATGGAGGAAACCATAAAGAGCCATGACCAATGGGAAGCATAGAAGCAAACGCTTTGACATTAATATATGATCAAAATCGTTCCTACTTAGAGCCATAAAATATATTATTGAAGCCGTTTAGGTCAGTTTATGGGAGCAATGAAACTTCTGTCCAGGTCCTTGGAGAGGGTCCCTGCCACTCATGCTTTCCCAAATAAAAGTGACCCCCTTAGACAAGCTTGCTTTAATTCAATGTAGTTACATAGGTACATACTTCCTTTTTGCAGTTT
Source organism: Pan paniscus (assembly GCF_029289425.2). Lineage (NCBI taxonomy): Eukaryota > Metazoa > Chordata > Mammalia > Primates > Hominidae > Pan > Pan paniscus. The sequence continues at coordinate 99,704,871 of NC_073253.2, forward strand.
GAAGGGCAGATTTAATAATTAAATAGTTACTTTTATTATATAAGTAATTCAGATATCTAAGTGGTTGTGGTCAAAGATGTAGGTGGAGGGCAAGAATGCAATTGGAGGGATTTGGCCTGACCGGCAAGGTAAAATAAATGTCTCTTTGTCAAAGACATCATGTTGTTGATTAATATTTTGCAAGAAATTTCTTCTAATATAGTTGTTTTATACATTTATATAAATGCATTTACTTATTTATTTTTTAGTCATGCATACATAATCCTCTTCTACCCCTTATCCTATGTTAATATTTAAGCTATTGATATAACCAAAGATATATAAAATATTGGCATAGTTTGCAGGAACTTGTAATCACAAGCCTAAGTTTGTCATTAATTTATTTGTATATCACTCATTTACAACACACTTTATATAAACCAAAGTATGCTGGTTGATACAGAGACAAGGTTTAAAATTTCTGTTCTTAAAAGTTTAAGCCCATTATAGAGGACAAATTGTAAACCAATGATGGCATTTTTAGATGTTTTCCTAGAATCCTGTGTTAAGGCAGAGAAGGACGAGATCATCATTACATCAGTTAGGGATGGCTTCACAAGAACATGCTTGAGTTGAGTTATGTGGGAATAAAAGATATATCCATCAAAGAATTAAAGAAGTACAGTATAGGCAGAGGACCTATATTACATAAAAACCTTGAATCTTAAAATTGAATGGCAAGTTCAGAGGCGTGAAAATGATTCCATATGTAGGAGAATAGAAGAGCAATCATGAGTCAGAAGGAATTGATCCACAGAGGTCCTTAAGAATCAGATTTAGGAGGACCTTATGTGCCATAACAAGAAAATCAGTTTTATTCAGAGAGAAATGTGATCTGTATATTCTGAATAATAACTAATAATAATAACAGATATAACATTTACTGTTCATTTAATATCCAACATTGACAAGAACTTTTCTTTCTTCAATATCTTTATTGTCACAACAATCTTATACTAAGGAGATAGCAAGAGCATATTTCAGTTAGTGCCTTTGAAAACAACTTTAGCATTACTTTGGAGACAGTGTGAAGAGAAGCATGCCTAGAAGTACAAATAATAACTACTTAGGAGGCGATTGCCACTTTCCAGATACATGGAATGCAGAGACAGTGGGTTTGACAAGGAAGGCAAAAAATCCAGTTCTGATTCAGATTTTGTGGTGCTGGCTACTTTTACCTCCTGGTGGGTCTTTAATTTCTTGCCAGTAGAGGAGGGAAATTGAACTGGAAGGTCTTCAAAAGACTCTATTATTTAATTAAGTTTTTCTTGAAAGCAGACCTTGAGACAATGATTTGGGTGCAGGCAGTATATTTGTAAAGTAATTCTAGTGGGAAAAGTAAAAACAGGAAGAAAAGAAAAAGGTCAGCAAAGGATATGTGGCAAATAGGTTTTTGCCAAGGGCAACTAGAACTTAGTTCCATAGGGATCTTCTGAGGAATCTTATACACCTCAAAATTACCCCACTGTGGAACAGGAAACTGGAACACTTATCTACTAAATTCCATAGCTTACTATTTGAGGATTGCCCCTGGAGGAATTCACTCTTCTGCACTTGTGAGTTACCCTGACCTTGGGTTGATTAAGCTACCATGGCATTGGAGAGAGCCTTCAGGAAAAGAAGTAGAAAGACACCTGTGTTTGAGGTGGAAAGAAATCGTGACTGGGAACTTTTCTGTGCCGCTAGGGAGACAAAGGGGCCCCATAGGTACTCCATGAAAAATGAAGAACACCAGCTATTTGTTCTTCCAATGTTTCAGTGGCCTTGTTGGATCTTTACCTCTTCAGCATAGCTTTCCCATAGCCAACAGTGTCAGCCATAGCACTCAGAAATTACTCTCCATTCCTGAGTAGGCAATAGTACTCTGAGGTTTTAGGACGATACTATCACGCCACATTCTTAACTCAAGCTATTTGTGGAACATAGATTCTCACTGTGGGCCCAGGGGAGTAGCAAGTAATCCTCAGCTAAGTTTATCCACTATTAATTCAGAGTCAGCACAAGAATTAAGCTCTCTGCTATGATCTGAATGTGTTTGGCTGAATTCATGTGTTGAAACTTAATAGCTAATGTGGTAGTATTAACATGTTGGGCCTTTAAGAGGTGATTAAGTAATGAAAACAGAGCCCCTCAAGGTTAGGATTAGGGTTCTTATAAAAGGGTTAGAAAGAGTGAATTTCTTCCCATTCCTTTCTTTTGACTTGTGAGGACGTGACAACTTGGTGCTATCTTGGAAGTAGGGAACAGGCCCTCATGAGGCACCCTACTTGCTGGTGCCTTAATCTTAGACTTTACAGCCTCCAGAACTATGAAAAAATATATGTATTATCTTTATGCATTACTCAATCTGTGGCATTTTATTACATAGTAGTACACAAATGGACTGACATCCTCCTAAAGAAAGTGAATTTCAGGATTTTTGCTTGGATTAATGCAACAAAATTGATTTCTTTTATTCAAATTTACAGCAGAATTATCTTGCCTTGAGAGTTGCTGGTTACCATCTTGCAATGTGAATAAAAAGCTGTCAGTATTCGCAGGTAAAATAGAATACAGTGACCCTTCAACAACATGGAATTTAGGGGCACCAACCCCTCACACAGTTGAAAATCCATGTATACATGTGGGTCCCCAAAAATTTAAATACTAGTATCTCATTATTGAGCAGAAGCCTTATCCATAATATAAGCAATCTGATTAACACTTATTTTGTGTGTCATATGCATTATATACTTTTACAGTTAGAGGAAAAGAAATGTTACTAAGAAAATCATAAGGACGAAAAAATATATTTACCATTCATTAAGTTGAAGTAGATCACCATAGGGCTCTTCATTTTTGTTGTCTTCACTTGAGTAGGCTAAGGAGAAAGAGGAGGGGTTGGTCTGGCTATCTCAAGGGTGGCAGAGGTAGAAGAAAATCTGTGTATAAGAAGACCTGCACAGTTCATACCTGGGTTGTTCAAGGGTCAATTGTATACAGAACTTATAAATAGTTACTAGATTTTGATAGTAGAGATTAATGATACTTTAGCTGTACTCTTAACAACCTAAGTTTGTCTTGATTAAAGGCTGGACACTTCAAATATAGATATGAATCAAGGTAACATCATTTAAATCTCGAATCAAGCTATCTCAAAACATGTCTGCCATAAATCGTTTTTCTCACGTTTGTGAGGCAATAACTTCCCATTTAAGCAATGCATTAAGGTTTTGTTCCTGAAACTAAAAAAAAAGTTTAATGCATTAATGTGTTTCATATTTTAAATTAAATCTCTTGTTTATTAAATCTTAAATTTTCAAAAGTCTAGATGTATTAGAGTTTGAGATTAAAAACTAATTAAAACCTTCTCCCTAAGAGAAAAATATTTTTTATAAAAATATTCTGTTGCAAATGATTGTCTATAAACAGTGCCTATTTTTATCAATTCAGAACTATATTTTACATGATCATTGACACTAAGAAGACATTATTCTACCAACCAACCTAGTTCTATTCAATAGGTTAAGCTTTCCTCAAAAAATTGTTCTGAGGTAATCATCTTTCTAGAATTTCCCATTTATAACCCTATTTTAATTCATCTTTAAATTAGTTAAGATTTTCAAGATTTTTTAAAAAAATCTCATACTTAAGATTTCATTCTACCAAATGGGGTAGGGAGGAGGACACGTTAGTCTCGATGTACTTAGAAGCTACCTTTATATATATGTAAGGCAGTTTCCCTTTCATTATTTTTAGTTCTTGAGATTTTAATTTATATTTTCCTATTCTAAGTTTTGGTTAGTGAGTTTTAAATGCATCTAGATGTGCATATTTTTAATTGTTTTTGAACATAATTTGTTTAAATAAAGAAAGAATAGAATCAAATTTAGACATGCCATTTTTACCATCTTTTAGCAGAGAAAGTTCTCAGCTGGACTTTTAGATTTTATCTAGACACTCATATTGCCACATATGTATCATAACTTGGTGTCTGAGATTATTACTACAAGACCTAAGGAAACATAGAGAAAGTGTATCTTCTGGAAAGAATAAATTACTTAAATTTTCAGTCTATAATGTTCCAAAGTAGAAGGATATTTACTAGAATAAATTACTCTCATTTTGTAGAACATATGTAATTGTTCTAATATGAAATTAATTTAAAAATTTTGAGTTCTAAATTTACTTCTAATTTTAATATCGGAATGGAAAACTAAATGGAAGAATGTTCTGTGAGTGATTCTATAGTTTTTGTAACAAATGTATTAAAATTGTTTGTATATCAATTTCAGATATACAGATACAGGTATATCAGATTATATAATTAATAAAAGAGATGTCAGAAATCTCCTTATCCTTGTACTTTAGTAAATTTAGAAATGTATTTTTAACTCCATAAAATGCATCACAGAAGATATACATAGTTACTAGATTTGAATGGTAGATACTAATGATATTTTAGCTGTTTACTTGACCACATGTCAATAAAATGTATGTGTCAATACAATATGGATGACTGCACATTTTTATGAGGTTTAAAAATTTTATCCTAAGCATTTTAGAGATTAAAAGTATGAGATCAGGATGCAGGCTGTGTGGGTTCGCCTTTCGGGTCCACCACTTTCCAACAGGCTGACTTTGGGTAAACTCATAGAGTAGTTTAAAGGATTAAATGAATTAATACATTCAACCATACAAAAAATAATTACTGAACACTAATACTGTAAAAAGTGATGTGCTAGGTATTAGGCATAGAGCGGTGAACAGGTGAAATACCTGCTTTCAGATTTTCATTCTAGAAATGGGAGACAGATAATAAACCAACAAATATAAAATATGGCAGGTAGTGATAAGTGTTAGGAAGAAAAATAAAGTAAGGTTTCAAGATATCAATAGAGCTATTTTGAGACTGGGTGGTCACAGACTCTGAAGAAGTGAGCACCCTGGCAATGCAGCCAAGTGGGGGAAAGGCATCAGAGGAAATGCAGAGTCCCTGAGCAGAGCATCCTGGGGAGCTCAAGTAGACTAAGGAGGCTGGTGTGCTGTGCCTTGAGCTGAGTGAGCAGGGGCGAGAGTGTAGGAGAGAAAGACAGAATGGCAGCTAAAAGGAAGTCTATATTAGGCATTGTAGGCTGTGTAATGAATTGGACAGTTATTCTGGGTAAAATAACAGCAACTGAATGGTTTTTGATAAGAAGAACAATGGTTCCAGGTTTTATTTTAAATGAATTACCTCACTGAAAATCTATTTCAGCAATTTTGAAATGTGCAATACATTATTATTCACTATGGTCACCATGCAGTCACCAAAACTTATTCCTCCAGTCTAACTGAAACTTTTGTAGTAGTTGATCTATATCTATATCTATATCTGTATCTATATCTATATCTATATACACACACACACGTACATACATACATACCTCGAAATATCACATCATACCCCACAATACCCCATATATGTACAAACAATTTAAAAATAAAGTTTTTAAAAATTATTCTGGCTCCTGTGTAGATAAGAGAAACCAGGTCAGAAAGCACAGAAACAGACAGACCTGTTCAGAAGATATTGCAGTGTGTTCACTGAAAGTTTCTGTGATGATGATATTCTAACCATGAGCTGTACAATGTGGTAGTCACTAGCCATATATTGTTATTGAGCACTGGAAATGTGGATGAGGGGTTAAAATTTTAATTTAATTTAATTTTTAAAATTTTAATTTAAATAACCAAGTGTGGCTAATAGCTACTGTGTTGGATGCCCCAGAAACATCTTAGAAGAATGCTTAGAAAAAGAGTTGTCATATAGTAAGCATTAAATAAGCATGATCTTTTTTCTTTATAAGCTCATAATCAATAAAACTGAGTAATATTTATATTTGAATCATCCAAGCCTTTTGCACACAACATAATGTTTGTAATAATAATTGATAGTTTTGAAACCTTATATATGTTTTCCTAGAGAAACAGAGCTAATAGGTTATGTAGGCTATGTATACACATGTATACATGAGTATACATGTACCTATATGTATGAATTATAAGGATATGTCCCATACAATTATGGAAGCTAGTAAGTCCAAATTTCAGCAGGGGTAGGCAGACTGGGGACCCAGGGAGAGCTGCTGTTCCAGTTCAAAGTCTGTGATTTAATAGAAACATAAATTATTTAACAAAATATTTACAAAGTTGAGATTAAACATTTATAGAATGAAGTTTGTGTAGATTACTTTAGTGTCCAGGGTCAAATACAAAAACAAGATAAAACCCTAAATCAGAAAGGAATGGTCTGGGGAAACTACAGTTAACTTTTAGAATTTTGAGGCATTTTTGTAGCAGACCAGGGACAAGAACAGTTAGTGAAGATAATTTTGTACATCAAGAAAAAAATGTAGTGGAAATAAATATAAGGATTGTTTCTCATATTTTGTGTCTGGAATGGATAATTATTGTAGGGTAAGAAGAGTTCAATACTATGATGACTAGTTGAGATACCAGAACGTGCAGTATTGTAATATAAGAAAGATAATTTGAATATACCACATCTACATACCTCTGTGGATATTTTATAAAACACTTCTTCAGGATGTTAACTGTTCTATAGGTTATGTATCCCATAATCTGAGACTTCATCTGCTGAACCAGCTCTTATTTACCAGTAGTCTACCTTCAGACTCAAACTGCAACTCTTCTGAATCTCCAACCTGCCGGCCTCCCCCATCAGATTTTGGACTCACCAGGCCTCCACAATTGTATAAGCCAATTCCTTAAACTAAATTTTTACACACACACACACACACACACACACACACACACACACCCTCTTGGCTAGAGGGTGTTTCTCTAGAGAATGCTAATACAATATGCAATTATTAAATAAGATAATATGTGCATTGAGGAAATTTACATGAATGTAGTTTACCTCAAGTAATGTTTAAATTACAATTATTAAACTGAAGAATATTGAACTATGCTTGCTTAAATGAAAGGTAGAGTAAAAAGCTGCAATATATTGTTAATTTTGCCATTGAATTTTTAAAATAATTTCATATATGAAGTGTAATTTAGAAAAGTAACATATATGAGTTAAATAATAAATTTCATACTTAATAAAATTACACATTAATTAATTTTCTTAGCTTCCTAGGTACTTAAGTATTTATACTCTGTATTTTCTTTTACCTGGCATCATAATTACATAAATGAAAAGTAGATATTTGTTAGAATTTTTTCTAATATCTTAACAGAGATATGTTGAAACTGTGAATGGGTGAGATTTTATATGAGAATGAAATTTTATTTGATATTTTAACATATTGGCTTAGAATATCTATCGCTTTGACAGAAAAAAAAAAAACTTCTACATACTCGGGTAAGTATCACTTCAGTACTTTTACATAGATCATTCATCCCAGTGTATATTAGAATTATTCTTTCATAGAAACTGAAATGAATAACCATCAATTTATTTGTCTATTTTTTTGAGAAATATGGCTTCAAATCATATTCTCATGAATGTATTTATTCATGGAATATTAATAACTGGTACTGTAGAACTTCGATTTCTATGAATACATTTGTTCAGATGGTCTGCTTTTATATATAGCAAAAATAATTATTTCCTAATGATTACAGCCTGTGTGAGTGATATAAAAATATAAGAAAACATGTGTGGTTTAGAAATTTACTTTAGATATTAGAGTGGATTGCTAAAATATGAAGAGAAATTAAAATTATTTAGTTAAATTCAATGGCAATGTGTCCTTCAAATAGCATAAAAACTTAAAGAATATCTCAAAACAGTAACACATTTTCCTACTCAAAGCAAAGAGAAGACTAGGATCAGGTTTAAGTAAATTTAAAATACAAACTATATCTGATGAAATGGCTTGTGTACATTAGAGAAATTGGAGATTTCTCAAGGACACAAGGGATTATTCTGGACAGACTTATTTTATTTGTTGTTTGGAATGTTTGGAATTCTTTTAACAGTGTGGCAGGCATTTTAGTGCTCCAAGAACTTTGTTGTATTTTTTGATAGGTACCCAGTTTTTTGAGGAGGAAGTGGGGACGACTTACGTGCCTCCTGTGGTTTGTTAGCCTGAGGCCCCATGATGCCTTTGAGGGTCTGGGAAGCATGAAGCTTGCTGGCAATAGTGGCAGTATTTGCCCCAGTAAAGAGGACAGGCAGGCCACTTTCCTCACCTGAACAACACAAACATGGAGATCAGGGTGCCATTTCTTCACCATTGGGCAGCCCAGCCAACACTTTCCTCCATAGAGGTCACTGAAAAGACATAGACGAACCGGGGTTCTGCCCTCAATAATAAAGAAACACCAACACTCAAGAAGTGACAGAGCCCTGGGATAGGTCTCTGCCAAACACAGGTTGTGACGTGAAACATACTTGAAAGTCAGATCTGAGAAAGTGCCGCTTATGTGGCCTATTGTTCCTACTGACCAAACGTGAGCCTCACTTGGACTAGTATCTAGCCCATGGAGTTTAGCCAAGTAATGCTATTTTTGTTGAATATTCCCATTTGGATAAGGAGAAAAATGACAACAAAGCCCACAGGAGTTCTACCCCACAATGCTTTCGTGACGGTTTGGAATCAGTTAGTAAGGCAAAAAAGCGCAGTTCTCCCATGAAGCTATCCGGGAGTCAGTGGTCGTGGCCATGCCATCCTGGTCACAGCTGTGGGTATTTTATAAGATTTAAAGATCATCTTATGGGAGAACACAACACAATGAATGACACTCATAAAAGAAAAGCAAGACTCTGTTATTTACAGTTCTAAATGAAAGAAGATTGGCAGACAAGGCCACAAAGGGGGTTGTACCCAGGGAGAGGGTAACAGCAAGCTGGAGCTATAGGGAGTAGCTCACGTATGCCAAGGGGTGTAGGTTGAGCTTCTTTTCTTGGAATCTGATGGATGGGCTAATTTGAACAATTTCTCTTGGTTTCAGGGGCATAGGAGCTGACCCTTGTTGTCTGGTACTTGACACCAGGGTGTTTAGAAATGATGCATGGTGGCCCAGGAATGTGAGAACCAGATATAAGGTTAAGTGTGGACTTAATCAACTATTCAAAAAGGGGAACTGACCAGCCTCTCTCTAGCAGGGCCTCAACACTAGGTCAAGATGGCATTAAAACAAGTTGTGTTATAACATATGACATTATTCGGTAATTTTTCAAAAGCAATTTTGTATTAGGAGAGGTTGCCTGATGAAGCATGCCTCAATGTAAATGTAATAATTAGTAAAGTACATGATTTGCTGAAAGATACATAGATGTGCTTGATTCTTTGGTTTGTTGACTGTGAATATTCAACATTGAATTTGTTTAGATGGTTATCCACTCTGTTAAAAAAAATTAATTGCCACTTGATTTTTTTCAGTGTAGACTTAAGGTAGGTGAAACTGAGATTATAGATGTTAGCAAGTAGATATAAGACAGAACATTTTACAGCAAGATGTGACTTCAAGATCACTTTGCTAGATATCCTTATTTTAAAAACAGAAGAATGTATGGCATGTGAAGTTGTTTGGGGACTTAGCCAAAGTCACAGATTTATAAATGTCATCATCAGAATTTGAAACTAGGTCTCTTGACCTCCAGACTTGCTTTCATTTATACTCTATTTTAAATTATTCTCTAAGCTTTATGAATCAAGTTTCTTTAATCAAAACTGGTTAATTTTAAGCAAATCCTTAATCTCTGGGAATTGGATATTGTTCATAAATTGCAATTGCCTGACTTTGTTTCTCATGTTTACATTAAAGGCATTAAAAGCCTTAAGAAATGTCAAATAATAAAATCAAATTATCAAACTACTGTCTGTGACAAAGTATAAAATAATCCTAACCATGTGGAATACATGTAATATTATTGGGGAAACTTATAAGAAAACAGTATAAACATCTTTGGGTTTGTATAACTTAGCTTTACAGAGTCAGTTGATTAGTGTTAAACAATTTTAATCAAATTATAGTTATATATACTTATACACATTATGTTTTCTGTTATACTTTACCTATATCCAAATATATATGTTACCTTCAAGTAACATATTATTAAATTTTAAATTAGATTAAATTTACTTTCAATTAAGATATATATTTGGATATAGGTAAAGTATAGCAAAAAACATGATGTGCATAAGTATAGCTAACTGTAATCTGATCTAAATTGGTTAACACTAATCAACTGACTCCATAAAGCTCTGATTATTAGGCCATGAGTATGTGTGTAGAAAATATTTCATAAAAGATAATATAATGCCATTCTCAATATCCCCCTTCTTAATATTTTTATTATCAGAGATAACAGCATTTCAGCTACCTCTTTTTTTTCTTCTCCTGTCCAATTGAAATGTGTGTTACTGATTGTTTTGCAGTATGACAGCATGAGTTACTACTCCTAAACAATATGATTCCACTCAAAATGATGGCTTTGGGCTATCAATCATAGGCAAAGCACAGCATGAGAGTAGTAATGGAAGATATGAACTCTACCTATGATCCACAAAGACATGCTTTTTCTATGTATCTTAGTAATTTCCCATAAAAATTGGCTTCAAAATATAGCTCATATTTTAAAACTCAAAAAATGTTAAAAGAAAACTTCTACAATTCTTAAAGTCTCTTTTGAACTGCCTAATAGCTGCCATTGACTAATTAACAAAACAAAGATGGATTTTCATAGGTTTTCTTTGTGTATATATTTTAGCACAATAACCTATCTTTTAATATAAGGAGTGGAACAAGATGGTTATGTTGCTAGCTGTGTGCTTGTTTTCAGATTTTTGTTTGTTTGCTTGTTCGATTTTTACCTGGAGTGAAGCTTTGTGAGTAAACTAATCTTTAATAAACACTTTAATTTAAGGAAATTTTGAACTTACTTCCAATTCATTGGTGTCATCTAAAATGACTCTGATTATAACAAAATATTGAAACAGTACAGCAATAAAAGTAGACTGAAGAGTCAGAGTATAAGGCCAAAGAAATGTTCATCCCCTCAACAGTATTTAGTATTATTTTTAAGAACAAAATAAATTGTCATATTTTATGTTTTCTGTTTGGCAAAAGGCAGTCTATGGTTAACTGTTTTAAAATATTGCTTACCCAGGTCAGGTGCAGTGCCTCACATTTGTAATCCCAGCATTTTGGGAGGCCAAGAGAGGAGGATGGCTTGAACTCAGGAGCTCAAGACCAGCCTGAGCAGTATAGTGAGACTCCATCTCTACAAAAATTCAAAATATTAGACAGGCACAGTGGTGCTAGCCTGCAGTCCGAGCTACTCAGGAGGCTGAGGTGGGTAGATGTCCTGAGCCTAGGAGGATGAGGCTGCAGTATGACCGAGCATGAGAGAATGGGGTGGCTAATGAAAAAGGAATAAATATATGAACTTTTAAGTTTTGAAGAAATAAGTATAACTCATCCAACAAGTATGTATTGAACTCATACATCGTGACTATACAGAGATAGAGCCAGATGTTATGACATATATGGTGAAAAAATGTAGACCCAGCCATCATGGAGCTTAAGTCTCATGGGAGAGAAAATCATTAATCAAATGGAGTAGAAATTCAGAATCAACCTCCGCTTAACTAAGGAGTGTGCCTTGGCTATCACGTGAAAAAAAATCAAAATATTTTTCTTTTGGCGTATTTTAAAGTAAAACAAAAATAATCTATGTTTTTTAATTGAAAACACAGGACTGGAATGCAACTTATTATGATCAAACAAGCATGCTGTTAAAGGGTGTAAAAACATGTATTTACAGGTATTAGGGAGTACTAAAGAGTGACTCAATCCAATCTGGGTAATAAGAAAAATTTTATCTGAAGAAGTAATGTAGGATATAGTATCAAAAGAATAAGAAGTCAATTATGCAAAGGGCTTAAAAATTATAAAATATATCGCAAAATTGCAATAGTTTAATAATTTTATTTGCTTTTATTTATTTAACACAACTTACTCTAGTTCTACCACATTCAAATACTTTGGTAGGCCCTGAAATTATAAAAATTAATTAGACACAATCTCTATCGGGGAAACCAACCTCTCATGAGCCATTTGCCACAGAAGAGCAGCAATCAAATTTGTGTCTCTCACCCTCACAATTCTACTTTTCATTTCCTGTTCCTTCTCTTGCAAGGCGAATAAAAGCAAATGCTTGTTTCAGTATCAAATGATAAAATAATACACTGAATATTTTATTATTTCCAGTTTTTTCATCTTCCCTGGTGTTCAGAGGGCATTGAACATTTTTGGCAAGTTTTTAGCACTATTTTAGCCAGGTCACTCATCACTGGTACTGTAATAGCTGAACAGAAGTAGAGCACACTCTTTGCAGCTGATTTTTTTCAGGTGTTCTCTTTATAGCATCCCTAATGGGCAGACAGTTCACTGCATCTCTAGCTGTTGGCATATGGCATCCAGGAGGACAAGAGAGCCCAGACAGCCCATCAGATTAACCATGTAATAGACCCAGAAGCTGCTTTAAAGCCGTAAAACAAAATTGCTTATGGAGTCTGCCAGCACGCCAGATGCTGCTATTGGAAGAAATATCTTCCAGTGCTTAGCATCTGGGTTTCATGGTTGCCAGAAAAAAAAAAAAAGAGAAAAAGAATTGGCAACTTACTACCAATGAGATTGCTTTTGCAATATAAGACATTTTTATATTTTTTAAATGTCAAAGGCAGTAGGTTACAGCAAAGTTTAAAATTAGGTATCTCCCTGTACTTGTAGATATGTCACTATTAACCGACATCCTCCATACAATCCCTAGGCAGCTGGTTGGTTATTATCTAAATGAATCAGAACACTGAGAATCTTGAATTCGAATGTGAATTTTCAGTCTGTTTTCAATATGCTTATTTTATTGATATTTTGCATGATAACATCCTTGCCAACTGAATATAAATTCTACATTTAAACAAGGTAAGAAATAATGTTTTTGTATTAGCAATCGCTGGTTTGTTTTCTGACTGCCAATTATATAATTGAGTATTATAACTAAAGATATAACTCCCAAATATCCATCAGCTGTTTTTCAGTGGAATTGTTTTTTCCTAAGCCAAATAAACAATGGATTTGACTAACATAATTTAAAGCCAATTAGATTTAGGATTTATGCCCGCACAAGGTGAGTAATTTCTTTTCGGTTATATAATTTATCAATATTGCCTAAAATGTGAAGAATAACTCCTAGCCTATTATAGCTCTTAAAATTGATATAGTATGCACCAAAATCGACTCTCTTCTCTGATCATAAAACAGCACATTTTACTTGACTCAAGTGATTCTTTCCATACTGTTCAAACCAAATTTGTTGAAATAGTGAATATGAAAGATCTCCCAAATTTAAAATTTTCTGTGGTTGAATATTTAGCACCTTAATATTAAGGCAAATACAAAAACCTATTAATTCTCCAATTTGACCAAAATGGTTAATTATGCACCCTAAATCTGTTATAAAGCTACTAGTTTAAAATACTTTTAAATCCAAACACCTGATTTTATACTATCAATACAGTCAATAGCCAATTTCATTAAATATGAATATAGTGTAATTTTAGTTGTTAGTATACTATGAGTCAGTAATAATGAAACTATGCTTATTTGAATATTACATTATGTAGACTTAGATTATTTGGGAGATGGGAAATGCTACTCACCTCTTGAAATGTAATTATAATAATCTTTTGCCAGTTTTCTTGGGGCAGTGAATAAGAAGAATTTTACTGAATGTAAGTCTTTTCCATTAATTTATTTCTTAAATTCTTTGGTTGTAATGAACAGATATTTATTTATTGATTAAAATTTGAAGAATTATATAGCATTGTGTATCCAAATTGTAAATGCATGCTCTTAGGTGTAATAATTTCAGTTCCAGAGATCTAAATTTTGTGTTCACAATGTTGCAATTATACATGTGTGTGCATGTATATATATAAAGATATTCACAGTAACATTATTGTAGTAAAAACAATAGAAATGATTTAAATGCTTATTAATGGAGGATAGGTTTAATAAGTTAAGCTAATTACATAGTATTGGTTATGTTTCTGGTTAAAAAGAATGAGGTAGATTTATTTATAATCTTATAAGAAGAGCATTAATATACAGTTTTGAACAAATAAGAGCAAGATACATTTTCTAGAATATGTTATTTGTATAACGATTTAAATGAAAATCTAAATCTGTGGGTTTATATAATTATTTATGTATAGCAGTGTCTCTAGGGATAGAAATAGGGTGGGAATATTATTATTATTATTATTATTATTTTTTTTTTGAGACAGAGTTCCACTCTGTCGCCCAGGCTGGAGTGCAGTGACGCAATCTCGGCTCACTGCAACCTCTGTTTCCCAGGTTAAAGCGATTCTCCTGCCTCAGCCTCCCGAGCAGCTGGGACTACAGGTGTGCACTAGCACACCCAGCTAATTTTTGTGGTTTTTTTAGTAGAGATGGAGTTTCACCATATTGGCCAGGGTGGTATCAAACTCCTGACCTCGTGATCCACCCACTTCAGCCTCCCAAAGTGCTGGGATTACAGGTGTGAGTCACCGCGCCTGGCCGGAATATTCTTTTCTTACCTAGAATAAGCATACATTTTATACTATTAGTTTTTTTTAATTGAATTTTAAAGTATAAACCCACTTAACCAATTTCATTCATTTGCTCATTTACACATTGACTAAAACATAACCTCTATAGTTGCCATGTCAGGAGCACTGTGCTAGAAGTGAATACATATGGCCTGCAGCATCATAAAGTCTGGGTAAGGTGAAAAAAATCATGAACATTCAGGAAAAATAGTAATAAAATGCTACAGTTGATGAAGGTATTAAAAACCTACTGACATAAAGGGAGAATAATTAATGCTGCTTAGTCAAATTAAGGAAAACTTTCCAGAAGAACAGAATAGAGAGATTAGTCTTGATGGATGCACAGAAATTATTTTAGGCAGTTCAAGAAGATAGTAAAGATAGAGGGACAATTAAATAAAAGAGAAAAACAGCTGAATGGCTTTTAGGGAAAAACACCAAGTATGATTTGGCTTTGAGTGATGAGATTAGTGATGAGTCCCAGGGATTAAGTTTGAGAAGTCAGGAGAGCCAGATTATAAAGATGTTTGTAGGCCATGCCACAAAATTATCCCATCTTGTTATCTCATGAAACTTTCTCTAAGTTCCATTAGAAATTTTTAAAAATTAGGTTTTAACCTAAGAGTAAGAATCAAATATACGTTATTAGAAAGATTACTATCTTGACAGTTTGAAAAATAAAGTTGATTAGAATACATATGAATACATAAGAAGGCTGATAACAAGGAATATATTTAGGAGGATATTTCAACAGTCATTATGTAAATAATTTGGGTCAGTCCTTTTGTCAGCTACTATTTGTAGTAGTAATAGTGTTGTTATTTAACAATTTTTAAAGCATCAATAAAATGTCTACCTTCCTATGTTTTTACAAATATGTATGCTTTTACATACTGTGCATATTTCTATATGTGTGTATATGTATGCATGTGATAGGTTTATGTATTAACTTCATAAATGTAAATATATATGTTTTGTGCTTTATGTATATATATTCAACTTCATGTGTTAACTTTATACGTATGCTTTTTGTTTTAACATTATATATGTAAATACTTTATCTGTTAGCTTTATATATGCAACATACATGTATGCACATAGACATACACATATATAATAGCTGTGTACATTTGCTTACATGTGTATTTGTATACAGTTTAATATATATAAAATAAAATGGGCATGAAGTTGTAAATGTTAGAATTAAAACTGAAATGACCTAATGGTGATTTTTTTGCTTTATTGTTACAATGCATAACACCATAACAAAGACTGATACAAAGAAAGATCTTTAGAGTAAAAGGAAAAGAGTAAGAATGGCTCTCACAAATGATATGAGGTCAGAAAAAATAACATGAGTTTAAAATCTAAATACTGAATGTCCTTACAATCAAAGGAAAATTAGATTGATAAATGGCAAATAATAAAACTAAAAAACATACTGAGACCATTTAAAAATTGAACCCAAGGTCTCTGTATAGACAAAACTGTATATTACATAGAAATGTGCCTAATACTTAGTATCTAATTGCTCAGATAATATTATTTCCTAGCTTAATATTTAATAATATATCTGTCTCTATCTCTTTATTTTCTCTGATTTTCTGTTGATTAACCAACTTAATGCTCTACAATTTGTCCTTTTCTTTCCACTGTTAAAGGTAATTGTGACAAAACCTGCTATCATTTACTTAAAATATCACTGGGTCAGACAGCCACTGTTGGGGACTATAGAGTTAAATATTATTAATTCAATTTTATGGATGAGAGAACTAAAACTTAAAAAGCGGAAGACATGACCCAAAACTTACAGACTACCAACTGACCAAGCCAGGATTTAAACCAACATCCATCTGATTCCAGACCAATGTTCTTTCCATTACTCAGTGTTAAGTGACTTAAAAAAAATTGAAGTAAGAGTATGATCACACATTTGCATGACAAAAGCAACTAGATCCACATAAAGTAAAAACAGTTTGGCATGTTCGTCTAGATTATTATGTTTTTGGATTGAAAGCTTTCATTCTGACACTAATTTAGACATCTAGATTCAAAATAATAGGTCAGGTATGTAGAATTAATGTGATTAATGTAATATTTCTTATCTGTAGCAAGACTTTTATATCATACTACTTACATATTAATAAATCTGATAAAATACAACTTGAATTACATAACTACTAGCCAAAGGCATTATTAAATACTGTCTTTTTTTAGAAATAGTATTAAAAAGTATAATTAGAAGGATGCAAAAAACAAAAAACAAAGAGACACGTGGTGTCAGAAATTATGTGAGCTGATCAGGAATCTCCAAGCACAATTTTTGAATAATACATCAAAAATAACGAAACATAAGAACAGGTACACAATTGTGAATGGTTAATACTGTGTCAACTTGATTGGATTAAAGGATGCAAAGGGTGTGTCTGTGAAGATGTTGCCAAAAGAGATTAAAATTTGAGTCAGTGGGCTGGGAAAGGCAGACCCATCCTTAATCTGGGTGGGCACCATCTAATTGGCTGCCAGTGCCCCTAGAATATAAAGTAGGCAGAAAAACTTGAAAAGACTAGGCTGGCCTAGCCTCCCAGCCTACATCTTCCTCTCATGCTGGATGCTTCCTGCTGTTGAACATCAAACTCCAAGTTCTTCAGTTTTGGGACACAGACTGGCTCTCCTTGCTCCTCAGATTGCAGACAGCCTATTATGGGACCTTGTGATCATGTTAATACTTAATAAACTCCTATATATATATATATATCTCATATATATATGATATGATATATATATATCATATATATCATATTAGTTCTGCCCTCTAGAGAACCCTGACTAATACATCAATCATCTTATTATATCAAATATCTAGTTATTCATTTGTATGTTAACTTGTATTACTGTTATATATACAAATATTATGTGCATATATATACAAGTCTTTCAGAAGTGTATTATATTTTTGAATGGATATGTATGTGCATATATATTTGCAAATATGATAAACTGTTTCAAAACAGCACTAAAAGTTTATATTTTAAGAAGTTATAAAGTGCATATTGTGGTAGTCTGTACGATGGTCCCCCAAAGATGCTTATGTCTTAATTTCCAGAACCTTTGAATATGTTAACTTCATGGCAAAGGGCTTTGCAGACATGATTAAATTAAAGATATTGAGATGGTGAGATTATTCTGAATTATCTAGCTGGGTCCAATGTAATCACAAGGGTACTTATAGGAGGAAAAGCAGAAGGATGAGTGGCACAGAGGTAGATGTGACAATAAGAGCAGAGGTGAGAAAAAGGAGGAAGAAAGAGAAAGAGAGAGAGACAGATTTGAAAGTGCTACACTTTCAAAGTGCTTGCTTTGAAAGAGGTCAGTCCAGGAGCCAATAATGCATGTATCCCCTAGAATCTCAAAAAGGCAATGAAAAGAACTTTCCCCTAGTGGGTGACAAAATCAGCTAGAGCTATGATGACCAATATAGTAGCCACTAGCCACATGCAGCTATTTAAATATGAATATAGATTAATTAAAATTTAACTAAAATTGAAAATGTATTGTCTCATTTGCACATTTGCATTAACTACACTTTAGGTACCTGAAGGCCACGTGTGGCTAGTGGAGACCATATTGGACAGCATAGTGGGACATGTTCATCATCACACTGTCCATTTCCATATCAGACAGCATTGGTCTAAAGGTTTGATTAAGTATTAAATGCATATGAAACAAGCCATTTAGAGTCTATTAGAAACGTAAAAACCCATTTTCAATCATAAGAAAAGTGTTATGCAGAAAGAGGACACTTTTCCTGAAGAGTCAGATATTTAGGAGAATAATAATAAATTCATTTGCTTAATAAAATGGGTTTAATTACTAATTTAAAACTTCAGGATTAAAAAACTAAATGTCACAAAAATATTATACAAAAATACTGACTTATAATAAAATGTAATTTTATGGAATAATGGTAAAAATTCAAAATTGTTTGAAGCTAGATTACATTTCTCTGAATAAAATGCATGGGATAAATTACCTCTTAAAGGCCTTCTCCTGCTTGTAAGAGAAAAATGAAAAGGCTATTTTTGTTCAAAAGGTGTGTGCATGTATGTTTGTGTGTGTGTAGCTGGATGAAAGGCAATGTGGAAAACCACGAAGCATAAGGAAAGCTCTAGAACAAAGAGAAATAGCATACATTTCTACTAACACATTAAAAAATAGACTGCTTCCTTGGAGATATATCCACTTAGGTTGGAAATGCTTTTATAGGAGAAATATAATTAAATAGTTGCCTCCTGAACTGGAGCAGAAAAGAACCTTATTTAATTACCTTTAAATGAAAACAATTTTGGTAACAATTGCATAGTGTGATTTTAGTGGCCAAAATTATTATTCTCCCCTCTTGTTGCACTCACTGCAGAGCAGTTACTATAGTGAAATTGCATCAACAGTTTCAGTGATGCATTAAACATTAGAAAATAGAAGCATTTATCCTATAGTTATAATTTCATTAGTTATATTAGTAATAGATATATTAATATATGGGTTAATTTATACTTTAATATCTTAGATGAACACTATGATATAAATGACTCACTTTATTTGTTTTCCCAAAAGATTTGAAAGTAAATGGAGAGAAAAAGTATATAGGAACCAAGTTCCTGAAAGAATGGGATGGTTTAGGAAAAAAAAAAACACACACACACACACAATGACAATGACAAAGTTTATAGGAAAGAACTGACATTTGAGGATGTGAAACAACAACAAAAATCACAAACCACTTTTTGTCTGAAAAGATCAAGGTCAATAAGGTAAATAATAAAAATATCTCAAGACATGAAAAGTATAGATTCTGTTATTTAATCTTGGAATTCGAAGGCACCTCTTGAAACTTGAGATTGCTTTACTTTCAAACAAAGTGCAGTTGATCCTTGAACAACACAGCAGTTAGGGGTGCTGAGCCCTAGACAGTTGAAGATGTGTGTATAAATTGTGGATCCCTCAGAACTTAACTACTTATAGCCCACAGTTGACTGTTAACATGTATCTTTATGCTATGTGTATTATATACTGTATTCTTACAATAAAGTAAGCCAGATAAAAGAAAATGTTATTAAGAAAACCAATAAGGAAGATAAAGAAAGGAAGACAAAATATATTTACTATTTATTAAGTGAAAGTGGATCATCATAAAGGTCTTCATCCTTGTCATCTTCACGTTGAGTAGTTATGATGAAGAAGAGGGGTTGATCTTGCTGTCTCTGGGGTGGCAGAGGCAGAAGAAAATCTGCCTATAAATGGTTCCACACAGTTCAAACCTGTGTCATCAAAAAGTCAGCTGTACTGTTTACTATGAAAGAAAAACTAAAGGGAACTATTATTTCTCACTTACATTATATAAAATAGATTCAAGCCCCTCTCTTCTAATCCAAAATAAAAGAGGTTAAAAAAAGTAGAGATAAGAAAAGGCAAAGATCCTGAATCTACTACTTATTAAATATTTTTTAATTGACAGGTAAAATTTGTATATATTTATCATATTCAATATGTTGTTTTTAAATATGTATCCATTGTGGGATGGTTAAATGTAGCTAAAATCTCACTTAGATGTGAAATCCAAAAAAAAAATTGAGCTATAGAACTAGAGAGTAAAATGGTAATTACTAGAGGCTGGGTGTGGGTAGGGAGTAGTTAGTCAAAGGGCACAACATTTTACTCAGGAGAAATAAATAAATTTGAGAGATCTATTACAACTACTTTTTTATAATCTTATGCTAACCAGTTTTTTTCTTCTGTTTCCAAAGAATTTTGGTGTTTATAAATTAAAAACACACACACATACACACAGAGCTGTGGGATGATTTCAGGTAGGAGATTAAATTTACCCTGGGCCACAGGTAGCTTAACTTCTTAACATTCCACTTTAATAGAAACTTTATGGGTTTGCTATATCTCTTGTACATGTTACAAATATTCCTGCATTTCAGAAATATTTATTAACCACCTACAACGTGCCAGACATCCCTCTCTTTGTTTCTTAGCATAGAGTGGCTGTCCCTTTTATTCAACTCATATGTAGAAGTATAAAGTATCACTTGTGTACTTTAAAATCACGTTATATTCATTTACTGTTAATGTTCTACTTATTAAAATGAATTTAATGAAAAGATGTCAGCTATAACTTGTTTATCCTGTTGATACCAAACTTCTTGCATCTAGTTACCAAGGCTCCTGCTAACCCTCCATAGGCTTAGTTTGGATTCCTGGAAACTGAACCCATCACAACGGACATCGTTTTGGATATTTTGTACTTTTATTTTTTATATTTTCCTTAGATAAATGTATCCATCCCTATGTTTCTGATGTCCACCCATAAGCTGATGACTCCCTAATCAATTTTTTCCACCAAGACTACATCCTGAATTCTACATCCAAATACTTACTGAGCACTTCTACTTGAATGACGTCTAGTAACCACAAATTCAACATGTACTTGACTGAACCCAGTGCAATCATCTTATCACAAACTGTAAATACTTAATTAATAGGGCAAACCAGAATCATAGGTATCATTCTCAACTCTTTAATAACTTTCCACCTAAGATATGATTTTTACAACTACTTTCATTTGGTCTTCCTAAATATTCCTGAATTTATTCCTTTCACTCTGTTCTTGCTGCCACATCCTTAGTTTGGACAATGATAATTTCCCTGAAGTTTTATTTTAAAATAAACCTTGCCTCCCACCATTTTACGTCTTTGCTAAAACATTATTCAACATCTCTCTTATTGTCTTTATAATGCAATCTATTCTCCTAGGTATGACAAACAAGAATTTCATGTCATATGACTGTGTATAAATGTGTTATACTAAGGATAATATTTCTCTTCTCTTTTGAGGTGACCCCTGTGTCACTCTGCAGCATCATTCCACACAATCTTAACTACCCTATGCCCCAACCATTGGGGCAAAAAGTTGATTTATTTCCTATGCCTCCTATCAACTTAATTCCTGGAAAACATACTTAAAGCCTCCACTCTGAATGTTTCTCTTCTGTTAGCCTTCTGTGGCCACCTAAAGTAGAGGTGATAACTTTCTGCTTATAAAATTTCAGCACAAAATAAGTTAAGTGTTTATTATACTCCTTCATGATTCTTCTAAATCAGAATTTCTCAATCTCAGCACTATTGATTCACATTTCAGTTGGGCAGATTTATGTTGTGAAAGGTATTCCTGTTCCTTGTAAGATGTTTAGCATCAATCTGTATCTTTACCCAATAGCACCCTACCCCAAATTTCACATCAGAACATAACAAAAGATTTTAAATGTCCCCTAAAGCCCAGTGTTATCTCAAATTGAGAGCTACTGCTCTAAATATATGTCTTTCTGATTTATGTCTTGTGGTGGCCCTTGGCACTTAAATACAGTACCTAACCCATGAAAGGCACGACATAGATCATTGTAGTTTGAATGAATAAAAATGAATAAGTATTTAAATATATTCTTGAATAATTTTTCCAATGAAAACTTCAGGCTACATATTATTTGCCCACTATTTTTCTAAATTGTAGCATGGGTAGAGTTTACTGTAGTTTGCCTCAGTTGTGTTAAAAGAGAGTCAAGAAGGAAAATTTTACTTGCTATCAAACAGTCCTTACCTTGATTCATATGTTAATTAATCTATGAATTCATTCAGTGCTTAGGTGAGTATTTCCTAGAGTCCTATACCTGAACTTGGTGCTGGGGAAACAGAAATTAAAGAATATTCAGGTGCAGCTCAATATCTAAAGCAGGGTGTAGACATATGAAGAAATAATTATAATATAATGTGATTAGTTCATAAAACTCAAATAGATTTTCAGCAAAATCTTTCTTGTTTTTCAGGGTGATTTCTTTTTCAGCAAAAACCCTACAAGTTTGATCTAGCTTGAACTGATTTTGTACTTTATGTATTCGAAGTAGACATATTCACTTTGAAGCAAAAAACTCCTTGCCTTTATTTTTCTATTATGATGGGAAGATGCTTTCCGATTGAAATTGCTTCACCTTACCAGTTGCTTGAGGTCTTTACTTATAAACAGATATAGATGCATGTTGCGTTGGAAAAAAAGGATGAATCTGAGACCAGACTGACCAAAATTTGGGCAAAACAAATAAGAAAATGTGGATTAGTTCCCAAACACGTTAACCACTTTGTGCAGTATATAGCCCATATGAAAAATATTCTTGAAATTCCTTTGGATAATTAATTAGTACGATATGGATTGTGATAAGTGTGTTTTAGGCATCCTGTTGTTTAGTGGTTATGTCATGAGTTGATGTGAGCTTGTGTGTGTGTATACATGTACACAAACATACAGATATTTTTATTTATTGCATCTACTGGACAGAGTATTTGATTAATTAGACCACTTTATTCTCTGATCATGTAAGATTAAAGCAGATGGCATCATGTTAAATGTAAAATTAACAGTATATTTGTGAGACAGAGTTTTACACTAGGCCTGTTACGTGGATTAACATATTGCAGCCTCACAAACCACAAAACTATTAAGAAAGATACTTGTATCTTCTACATGCAACCGATTTAATTTAATGATTGTTTTTCTGAGTGTGTAATTGCAAGATGGTAGAAAGAGGAAAATGGTATAAAGCAAACAGCTTAATTCTCTTAAGAGGAAACTGAAAGTTTTCATGGAGTTGGTTGCATTTAAAACAGGCCTTGAAAGTTAAGAATAACTTAAGTAGGTTATTAAGTGAGCATTCCTTGAAAGAGGGCATTTGTGAGGGAAGAAAAAAAAGTATGGGAAAAAGCATAGGGATAGATAGGCAACCGTGGGGCATATAAAATTAATGCTAATTATTAAGTTATTATTTAGTAAATATTTCTCATTTCATGAAATTAAACATAAATACTAAAACAGAGAGGGCACAGAGTTTTCGGACTGAAAAACTCTTGTGGATTTGAACTGAGATTAGCAGTTGGTGGTTGACAAACCGCTGTTCAATATTATACACACATACATGTATATATCTTCAAAGTGCTTTAAAATATTAGCCAATTTTAAGTAACAAATTTCATAAAATACAATTTCTAACTTTTCTTTAAAAGATTGAACTTATCAAATATAAAAATACAGTTTTTGGGTTTTTTTTGTCACCTTATAAGAAATCTCCTGTCCTCCTCTTTCCCCAAATGACAGGCATTGTGACTGTCAGGAAAGACCCTCTGCATCATTACACCACACAACAGCCTAGAAACTTCTAACCCAAGGAAGCGGAGGCAGAACCCTAGGGTCTGGACTCAACTGTCTTCCTCTTCCTTCGGAGTCTATATTCTACTCTTACTTCCTAGAAGTCTAATGTAATGAAATATCCCCTTTGGGCAAAACATATCTCTGCTTTCTCCCAGGTTTTCTGCTATTGTGTTGACGAGCATAAGAACTCTATTTCGAGTAACACTATCTCTTCTCCCCAAATTTCTAAGTTTTTCAGGAAACCAAGTGTTATTTTGCTGTAACAACGTCTTTTGTATTAGAAACATGTAAGTATCAATAATGCGTCCGGGCGCCGCTGTTCACGCCTGTAATCCCTGCACTTTTCAAGGGGGGCACATCACCTGAGGTCAGGAGTTGGAGACCAGCCCGGCCAACGTGGCGAAACTCCGTCTTTACTAAAAATGCAAAAATTAGCTGGGTGTGGTGGCACGCGCCTGTAATCCCAGCTACTCCGGAAACTGAGGGAGGAGAATCTGTTGAACCCCGGAGGCAAGGGTTGCTGGGAGCCGAGATCGTGCCATGCACTCCAGCCTAGCGACAGAGCTAGACTCCGTCTAACAACAACAACCAAAAAAAGCATTCTACCAAATGTTAGAATAATTACATTTTAAAAGCTAAAAAAACTTAGCAAGCATGTTATTATAGAAGGCTTCATATTAAGACATAATGATCAAGTTTCAAATAAAATCAAGTTAAACAATGCTATCAGATACTGTGTTTTACTTTTAATTTATTTCAATTGCTTCTATTTATGAAATCTGCTGTTTTATTCACATTTGCTATGATATGATTTTCCTATATATCAAAGACCACCACCAATAGTGTAATAAATATATTGCTGTATAAAATGTGCATACACTAAGTGGTCCTGACTAGAGTCAGGAATACTAATAGGGGACTGCTTTGTCTTTATCTTTGCATTTTAGAATGACACAAATGTTGCCTCAAATTTTATAATAAAGAAAAACCTTAAAATACTTTTGTGGAGAAAAGCGTTAATGTTTAAAAAGCAAAATATTGTTTCGGTAATTAATATGATGTTGGCTATTAGGAGAATTATAAATTTTATTTTAATTACTTAATATTAGTCTACAAATGTGGAGCTCTCTTATATTCATGCCCCAACATACTCAAAGAATATGTGATTAACTTTCTGTTATATCTCCAAGATATTCTGCTTGAAAAGATGCTGTGATTGATTACAAGTCTGCAAACCAATATCTTCCTGCATCAAAATTCAAGTGCATTACCGTAGCACAGAAGGGTGTTATGGCAGATGTCACCCAACTGCTTCGTAGCTGCATGATCGATGGTGCGAATGGTGATTGATGTTATTGACATGCCCTGGCACCTAAAATAGAGTGTATATGTATGTGTGCCAGAGGGAGGGAGGGGCTCATATTTGGATTTTAAAAATGCAAAACTATAGGGCCTGAAAAATAATTGACCACAGAAAAGGAGTGAAGTGAATAATGAAAGTAATAGTTGCTTTTGAAAAGAACAAATATAGGTCCAGCAAGAAATATGGTTGCAGAGAAAAACAGAACAGTTTTGTTTTACTAAGCTGAAAATATATGTGGCTTTCCCTTTCCAACCATGTTTATATTTTACTTAGTTTCATTATCTGTGTAAGTAAAAGTGGGGCTAGAAAGTGGTGCTCTTGTTTAACAGAAATGACATTTTATCTGTCACACTTCACCAGTGGACAAATGAGGAAAAGGAAAAAGAGATATTGAAGGACTTAGGATTAGAAAGTAAATTGCATCTGGTATAACAATTTTGAACCAAATTTTATCTAAAGTATTATCTGATGGTGAGCTGTAAAACATATAGATAAAGAAATAGGTTAGAAATCTGTTGATATTAATTTTGTATATTCAATTTAGAAAAACTTATTTTAAAACTTATTTTAAGAATGGGAACAAATTAGCTCAGTCAGGAAAGCCTTTTTAGAAAAGACTGATTAAACAGTGAGTCTCACATATAAATGTAAGAAATTTTACACCAGCCACATGAATAAGGAAACTTGATAGACATTATTTTTGAAAAGGGGAAAGAGGAACATGATCGCAAGACACATTATACAGTGAAGAATGCTAATTACAAATAAAGTCATTGCACAGACATTAAGCATTATTGATTATATTTATTTCAGTGTTTTTTTCAACTGGGAAAACGTTACTGATTCTTTGTTGTGGAGATATAAAAGTATTCATTTCTTTTTGCATTCCTTAGAAACCATAAACAAAATTGTACAGAAAATGCACAGGATATCACATTGCAAAGTAGATAATATGGTTAATTTTCAAATATGTGAAGCTAGATCTTGACATTCCAGAAAAAACACCTAAATAAAATTATGAAAGGTGTATTTTATCTTTATATTTATGCATATTTATAGAATTTAAAAAATACCCATGTGTTATCTAAGATATATTGAACAATTGTCATGTTCCGGGGCCTGTTCTAAGCATGATAGATATAAATTCCTGGCCATGTTAATACACATACACACACACACGTGCTACACTAAATTAATAACTACAAATCTATATGAGGTAACTGTAAATGCTGTTATCCACAATATACCAATGAAACAAACGAAGGAAAGAAAAGGTAGGTACCTTGGCCAGTGTTCCACAGGAAGTTTGTGGATAAACGAAGATTGCAACTTAGGTGATCTACTTTCTGGGGCTGCAACCTTAAATGCATGCTCGATGTAGATAGTTTGCAAATTACAGAAAAGCAAAGACCAAAGAAATTATTATCATTATCCAAAAGCCCACTATTTATATATATTAGGGAAACACATATAATTTTTTTTCTAGTTAATTTTTTTTTATTATACTTTAAGTTTTAGGGTACATGTGCACATTGTGCAGGTTAGTTACATATGTATACATGTGCCATGCTGGTGCGCTGCACCCACTAACTCATCATCTAGCATTAGGCATATCTCCCAATGCTATCGCTCCCCCCTCCCCCCACCCCACAACAGGCCCCAGAATGTGATATTCCCCTTCCTGTGTCCATGTGATCGCATTGTTCAATTCCCACCTATGAGTGAGAATATGCGGTGTTTGGTTTTTTGTTCTTGTGATAGTTTACTGAGAATGATGATTTCCAATTTCATCCATGTCCCTACAAAGGACATGAACTCATCCTTTTTATGGCTGCATAGTATTCCATGGTGTATATGTGCCACATTTTCTTAATCCAGTCTATCACTGTTGGACATTTGGGTTGGTTCCAAGTCTTTGCTATTGTGAATAATGCCACAATAAACATACGTGTGCATGTGTCTTTATAGCAGCATGATTTATAGTCCTTTGGGTATATACCCAGTAATGGGATGGCTGGGTCAAATGGTATTTCTAGTTCTAGATCCCTGAGGAATAGCCACACTGACTTCCACAAGAGTTGCACTAGTTTGCAGTCCCAACAACAGTGTAAAAGTGTTCCTATTTCTCCACATCATTTCCAGCACCTGTTGTTTCCTGAGTTTTTAATGATTGCCATTCTAACTGGTGTGAGATGGTATCTCACCGTGGTTTTGATTTGCATTTCTCTGATGGCCAGTGATGATGAGCATTTTTTCATGTGTTTTTTGGCTGCATAAATGTCTTCTTTTGAGAAGTGTCTGTTCATGTCCTTCGCCCACTTTTTGATGGGGTTGTTTGGTTTTTTCTTGTAAATTTGTTTGAGTTCATTGTAGATTCTGGATATTAGCCCTTTGTCAGATGAGTAGGTTGTGAAAATTTTCTCCCATTTTGTAGGTTGCCTGTTCACTCTGATGGTAGTTTCTTTTGCTGTGCAGAAGCTCTTTAGTTTAATTAGATCCCATTTGTCAATTTTGTCTTTTGTTGCCATCGCTTTTGGTGTTTTGGACATGAAGTCCTTGCCCATGCCTATGTCCTGAATGGTAATGCCTAGGTTTTCTTCTAGGGTTTTTATGGTTTTAGGTCTAATGTTTAAGTCTTTAATCCATCTTGAATTGATTTTTGTATAAGGTGTAAGGAAGGGATCCAGTTTCAGCTTTGTACATATGGCTAGCCAGTTTTCCCAGCACCATTTATTAAATAGGGAATCCTTTCCCCATTGCTTGTTTTTCTCAGGTTTGTCAAAGATCACATAGTTGTAGATATGTGGCATTATTTCTGAGGGCTCTGTTCTGTGCCATTGATCTATATCTCTGTTTTGGTACCAGTACCATGCTGTTTTGGTTACTGTAGCCTTGTAGTACAGCTTGAAGTCAGGTAGTGTGATGCCTCCAGCTTTGTTCTTTTGGCTTAGGATTGACTTGGCGATGCGGGCTCTTTTTTGTTTCCATATGAACTTTAAAGTAGTTTTTTCCAATTCTGTGAAGAAAGGCATTGGTAGCTTGATGGGGATGGCATTGAATCTGTAAATTACCTTGGGCAGTATGGACATTTTCACAATATTGATTCTTCCTACCCATGAGCATGGAATGTTCTTCCATTTGTTTGTATCCTCTTTTATTTCCTTGAGCAGTGGTTTGTAGTTCTCCTTGAAGAGGTCCTTCACATCCCTTGTAAGGTGGATTCCTAGGTATTTTATTGTTTTTGAAGCAATTGTGAATGGGAGTTCACTCATGATTTGGCTCTCTGTTTGTCTGTTGTTGGTGTATAAGAATGCTTGTGATTTTTGTACATTGATTTTGTATCCTGAGACTTTGCTGAAGTTGCTTATCAGCTTAAGGAGATTTTGGGCTGAGACAATGGGGTTTTCTAGATATACAATCATGTCATCTGCAAACAGGGACAATTTGACTTCCTCTTTTCCTAATTGAATACCCTTTATTTCCTTCTCCTGCCTAATTGCCCTGGCCAGAACTTCCAACACTACGTTGAATAGGAGTGGTGAGAGAGAGCATCCCTGTCTTGTGCCAGTTTTCAAAGGGAATGCTTCCAGTTTTTGCCCATTCAGTATGATATTGGCTGTGGGTTTGTAATAGATAGCTCTTATTATTTTGAAATACGTCCCATCAATACCTAATTTATTGAGAGTTTTTAGCATGAAGGGTTGTTGAACTTTGTCAAAGGCTTTTTCTGCATCTATTGAGATAATCATGTGGTTTTTGTGTTTGGCTCTGTTTATATGCTGGATTACATTTATTGATTTGCGTATATTGAACCAGCCTTGCATCCCAGGGATGAAGCCCACTTGATCATGGTGGATAAGCTTTTTGATGTGCTGCTGGATTCATTTTGCCAGTATTTTATTGAGGATTTTTGCATCAATGTTCGTCAAGGATATTGGTCTAAAATTCTCTTTTTTGGTTGTGTCTCTGCCCGGCTTTGGTATCAGAATGATGCTGGCCTCATAAAATGAGTTAGGGAGGATTCCCTCTTTTTCTATTGATTGGAATGGTTTCAGAAGGAATGGTACCAGTTCCTCCTTGTACCTCTGATAGAATTCGGCTGTGAATCCATGTGGTCCTGGACTCTTTTTGGTTGGTAAACTATTGATTATTGCCACAATTTCAGACCCTGTTATTGGTCTATTCAGAGATTCAACTTCTTCCTGGTTTAGTGTTGGGAGAGTGTATGTGTCGAGGAATTTATCCACTTCTTCTAGATTTTCTAGTTTATTTGCGTAGAGGTGTTTGTAGTATTCTCTGATGGTAGTTTGTATTTCTGTGGGATCGGTGGTGATATCCCCTTTATCATTTTTTATTGTGTCTATTTGATTCTTCTCTCTTTTCTTCTTTATTAGTCTTGCTAGCGGTCTATCAATTTTGTTGATCCTTTCAAAAAACCAGCTCCTGGATTCATTAATTTTTTGAAGGGTTTTTTGTGTCTCTATTTCCTTCAGTTCTGCTCTGATTTTAGTTATTTCTTGCCTTCTGCTAGCTTTTGAATGTGTTTGCTCTTGCTTTTCTAGTTCTTTTAATTGTGATGTTAGGGTGTCAATTTTGGATCTTTCCTGCTTTCTCTTGTGGGCATTTAGTGCTATAAATTTCCCTCTACACACTGCTTTGAATGCATCCCAGAGATTCTGGTATGTTGTGTCTTTGTTCTCGTTGGTTTCAAAGAACATCTTTATTTCTGCCTTCATTTTGTTATGTATCCAGTAGTCATTCAGGAGCAGGTTGTTCAGTTTCCATGTAGTTGAGCGGTTTTGAGTGAGATTCTTAATCCTGAGTTCTAGTTTGATTGTACTGCAGTCTGAGAGATAGTTTGTTATAATTTCTGTTCTTTTACATTTGCTGAGGAGAGCTTTACTTCCAAGTATGTGGTCAATTTTGGAATAGGTGTGGTGTGGTGCTGAAAAAAATGTATATTCTGTTGATTTGGGGTGGAGAGTTCTGTAGATGTCTATTAGGTCCGCTTGGTGCAGAGCTGAGTTCAATTCCTGGGTATCCTTGTTGACTTTCTGTCTCGTTGATCTGTCTAATGTTACAGTGGGGTGTTAAAGTCTCCCATTATTAATGTGTGGGAGTCTAAGTCTCTTTGTAGGTCACTCAGGACTTGCTTTATGAATCTGGGTGCTCCTGTATTGGGTGCATATATATTTAGGATAGTTAGGTCTTCTTGTTGAATTGATCCCTTTACCATTATGTAATGGCCTTCTTTGTCTCTTTTGATCTTTGTTGGTTTAAAGTCTGTTTTATCAGAGACTAGGATTGCAACCCCTGCCTTTTTTTGTTTTCCATTTGCTTGGTAGATCTTCCTCCATCCTTTTATTTGGAGCCGATGTGTGTCTCTGCACGTGAGATGGGTTTCCTGAATACAGCACACTGATGGGTCTTGACTCTTTATCCAATTTTCCAGTCTGTGTCTTTTAATTGGAGCATTTAGTCCATTTACATTTAAAGTTAATATTGTTATGTGTGAATTTGATCCTGTCATTATGATGTTAGCTGGTTATTTTGCTCGTTAGTTGATGCAGTTTCTTCCTAGTATCGATGGTCTTTACATTTTGGCATGATTTTGCAGTGGCTGGTACCGGTTGTTCCTTTCCATGTTTAGTGCTTCCTTCAGGAGCTCTTTTAGGGCAGGCCTGGTGGTGACAAAATCTCTCAGCATTTGCTTGTCTGTAAAGTATTTTATTTCTCCTTCACTTATGAAGCTTAGTTTGGCTGGATATGAAATTCTGGGTTGAAAATTCTTGTCTTTAAGAATGTTGAATATTGGCCCTCACTCTCTTCTGGCTTGTAGGGTTTCTGCCAAGAGATCCGCTGTTAGTCTGATGGGCTTCCCTTTGAGGGTAACCCGACCTTTCTCTCTGGCTGCCCTTAATATTTTTTCCTTCATTTCAACTTTGCTGAATCTGACAATTACGTGTCTTGGAGTTGCTCTTCTCGAGGAGTATCTTTGTGGCGTTCTCTGTATTTCCTGAATCTGAACGTTGGCCTGCCTTGCTAGATTGGGGAAGTTCTCCTGGATAATATCCTGCAGAGTGTTTTCCAACTTGGTTCCATTCTCCCCATCACTTTCAGGTACACCAATCAGACGTAGATTTGGTCTTTTCACATAGTCCCATATTTCTTGGAGGCTTTGCTCATTTCTTTTTATTCTTTTTTCTCTAAACTTCCCTTCTCCCTTCATTTCATTCATTTCATCTTCCATCGCTGATACCCTTTCTTCCAGTTGATCGCATCAGCTCCTGAGGCTTCTGCATTCTTCACATAGCTCTCGAGCCTTGGTTTTCAGCTCCATCAGCTCCTTTAAGCACTTCTCTGTATTGGTAATTCTAGTTATACATTCTTCTAAATTTTTTTCAAAGTTTTCAACTTCTTTGCCTTTGGTTTGAATGTCCTCCCGTAGCTCAGAGTAATTTGATCGTCTGAAGCCTTCTTCTCTCAGCTCGTCAAAGTCATTCTCCATCCAGCTTTGTTCCGTTGCTGGTGAGGAACTGCGTTCCTTTGGAGGAGGAGAGGTGCTCTGCGTTTTAGAGTTTCCAGTTTTTCTGCTCTATTTTTTCCCCATTTTTGTGGTTTTATCTACTTTTGGTCTTTGATGATGGTGATGTACAGATGGGTTTTTGGTGTGGATGTCCTTTCTGTTTGTTAGTTTTCCTTCTAACAGACAGGACCCTCAGCTGCAGGTCTGTTGGAATACCCTGCAGTGTGAAGTGTCAGTGTGCCCCTGCTGGGGGGTGCCTCCCAGTTAGGCTGCTCGGGGGTCAGGGGTCAGGGACCCAATTGAGGAGGCAGTCTGACCGTTCTCAGATCTCCAGCTGCGTGCTGGGAGAACCACTGCTCTCTTCAAAGCTGTCAGACAGGGACATTTAAGTCTGCAGAGGTTACTGCTGTCTTTTTGTTTGTCTGTGCCCTGCCCCCAGAGGTGGAGCCTACAGAGGCAGGCAGGCCTCCTTGAGCTGTGGTGGGCTCCACCCAGTTCGAGCTTCCCGGCTGCTTTGTTTACCTAATCAAGCCTGGGCAATGGCGGGAGCCCCTCCCCCAGCCTCGCTGCCGCCTTGCAGTTTGATCTCAGACTGCTGTGCTAGCAATCAGTGAGACTCCGTGGGCGTAGGACCCTCTGAGCCAGGTGCGGGACATAATCTCGTGGTGCGCCGCTTTTTAAGCCGGTCCGAAAAGCGCAGTATTCGGGTGGGAGTGACCCGATTTTCCAGGTGCGTCCGTCACCCCGTTCTTTGACTCGGAAAGGGAACTCCCTGACCGCTTGCGCTTCCAGAGTGAGGCAATGCCTCGCCCTGCTTTGGCTCGCGCACGGTGCACGCACCCACTGACCTGCGCCCACTGTCTGGCACTCCCTAGTGAGATGAACCCGCTACCTCAGATGGAAATGCAGAAATCACCTGTCTTCTGCGTCGCTCACGCTGGGAACTGTAGACCGAAGCTGTTCCTATTCGGCCATCTTGGCTCCTCTCCCGGGGAAACACATGTAATGTTTTAAAAGTATTCTGATCTCTGGATTCTTAACTTGGAGGCCATGGATAGGCTTAAAACTCATCCAAAATGTTTTGTGTGCTTTTGTTTTTTTGTAGAGGAAGTTTCCAAAACTTTCTTCTAATTCTCAAAGAGATAGTAGAACAATTAATCTAATCTCAATCTCTAAATTCACCTGTGAGAAAAATGAGACCTGGATCTGTTGCTAGATCGATGAACAGACCAACTATGAGACCTTGGCCAGCACTCAGCCTTCTGCTGAGAGGAAGGGTCAGTGCTGCCTAGAGAAAAGAGCACTAGACTCAGAGAAAGCAAGGACAAAGCACAGAGCTTGTGGGAGAAACCATCACGGAGGCAGACTTCTCCTGGCACTCAGGTGTCTGCTTTGCTTTTTCTTCACTCCTCCTTGTTGTATTACCCCATCTCTCACTGCAGAAATTTACTTTACTTTTTGATATACAAGATATTGAGACTGCATCTGTCAAATTTTCACTGCCAAAATTATTTTGCAAAACTCTACTCATAGTTTTACATACTCGTGTGGTTGTTTCTCTTTGTTTTTCACTAACATTGAAAGCAAATCTACAGGAAATACTTTTTTTCGCTTGGAAGAGGAATAGAGATTATAATCTAATTTGGTAAGTACATTTATGAAATACTAGGACGCTAAATATTCTGCATTAATTTGGGGAGGTGGCCTTTTAAATTTTAATTGTCAGAAGCTACATTTCCTACTGACTTATTTAACAGCCTGAAGTCTTTCTAAATAAAAG
Source organism: Pan paniscus (assembly GCF_029289425.2). Taxonomy (NCBI): domain Eukaryota; kingdom Metazoa; phylum Chordata; class Mammalia; order Primates; family Hominidae; genus Pan; species Pan paniscus. The sequence goes on from NC_073253.2 coordinate 99,738,435, forward strand.
CAAATTTTAGTGCAATATATAGACAACCTTAATCCAGACAACAATATAATAGTTCAGCAGCCAATCGTGAAAAGATTATTCAGGATGCAATCCAGTGCTACTGGTAACTGTATACCTCACTGGAGATAAACCCAGAATAAATAACATGCTTGATGCTTCTAATTCCTTAAAATCAACATAAAAACCTTGCGAACTATTTCATGCCAGGTTTGACAGGTGGTGATAGTGTTTGAGGAGGCATAGGATATACTGCAGTGATAGCAATGAATGGTGCAGCATTTGAGGTGTGCTTGGGTAGAGAGCAAAACAAGCCTGAAGAAGTTAAATTGAAGTGCTTCATAGCATATCACTTTGCTGAGCTGCCTTTAAACTACCTTAAAATATTTTCCACTTTTGGAAAATTTCAGAGATCAGCAATGCATAGAATGGCATTCAGATGAAAATATGGATGATAGTTGTACAAAATTAAGAGTTTGAAGAGCATAAAAAATGCTGCTGAAATAAAGATTTTTTAAAAATCTGTGATCTCACCAGCTTTGTGAAATCTTTGTAATGTTTCAGATTTATTAATTCTACTAATTGCATGCTTTTGCTTTGTCTGTGTGCATTATGAACCCTCTCCTGTCCATGCTCATATCAAGTCAGATAAGAAGTATTAGTTTTAGTTACAGGAAACTGTTCAGTGAATAGAATTATGATAATCAGAATAAAGTCATCATTTTATGAAGTATTTTGTATCATTTAAGTACTATTTTAGCTACTAAGCATAGAAACACACTAAATGTTCAGAATATGCTTCCAGAATTAAATTTTAAAGTTAATAGTACTTTCAGGAGATTCCCTCTTAAAAAAGAACAGAAAATGATAAATTGAAAAGATAATCTGGACCAATCACAAAATAAGGGGTTATATAAAAGTTTCATGCTCTTATTTTCTTGAGCAAGAAAAACATTTTAAAATAATATATTCAACTTATTTAAGAGAAAAATTAATAAATGTGCTTCTACCCTTGTGCCTAGAAATAATTTTAAAGCCAAGTGAGATTTGTGTCTTTCTTTGCTTCCACTTGGAGTACTACCTGTGACTTTTGGAAGAATTTCTGTATATTTTGTGTCTTAAAACATAAAATTCATATACCTTTATTGAGTTTCTACTAAAAGTCAGGAATAGTGGTGAATGCGAGGTTTTTTATGAAAGATGTGTAAGGGATGGTCTCAGTGCTCAGGTTGTCAGGTTATTTATACTTCAGTTGAGAAAGGTTTAAATACAAGATGTTTTAATGCACCCCGAAATAAGATTATAATATTGAAACAATTCAATCTTTCCTAGATTTCCAAACTTACACCAAGTAAGTTTTCCTGAGATTTAAGTAAAGGAGATCTTGTTTTTTTAGAAGAGTTGGAAAGATAAACAGTCACAGACTAAAAAATTTACTACTTGAAGAATTGTCTAATTTGGTTTATGATCAATTCAAAAAAGAACATGCTACAAAAATATTATTTAAAAGGTCTTCTCTTTTATTATACAATGGAAGCTGTAAACATGGATACTCATTTTGATTGTTCTTTTAAGTCGTTTTATAACCTTGGACAATTTTTCTTACTTGCAAATGAGATTTTTTGAAATTCCTTTTCTTTTAAAATATGTGTATTTTCTCTTTATGGAGAAGCAATAGTGTCAAAATTTAAGCCAATATATGGAATTTCATTTTAGCTATTTTAAAATACCAATTTTTGTGGGGGCACTCGATCTCATGTTCTTAAAAAATTATATTTGTAGCCAAGGATGAAGAACAAACACAAAACAATGCAAAAAAGGAAAGGGTTATGAAAAACAATTGTGTGTTTCTATATTTAAAAAAACAATTAGCAAGCAACTGTATATTTCATATTTCATATTCAAAATGGTTTTCTTTTTTGTTTTATTGAATGTTCTTAATATTTCCATTGTTGACAATATTCACTATCAAGGGTCAATTATACAAATTTTTTTGGGAGAAATGTAAATGCTGCATAGTTTTAATTCCATTCTGGAACTTCTTTTGTTTAGTCTTTCTGTATAAATTTTCTATATAGAATAAAATCCATTGTACATATAGATGTTTATGAATTTTTCGCTGATTTTTATTTTCTGTGTAATACATATAAATATATTTGAATGCATTTTCTTGTTATACAGGCAATTTTGCTCTTCCTGTCTTGAAAATTGAAAGGCCAACTAAAGTGTAATATAAAAATTATTGGAATACATTCAAGTCCATAATTATTTCACTCCTCAATAATACCCCGAAACAACTGTCATTAAAACATAATGCAAAGTCATTTAAAAGGAGCCAATTGTTTCATCATTGCAGCAAACATCTTTTCAAAGTGGGAGCAATCGTGTTTAAATACACAATAAAATGTGTATAAAATATTTTTTATGAAAGCAGCTTTGTGCAAAAGATGAATTTTGACACTGTATCCAATAAGTGAATGTTCTAAATAATTCTATTGCAAATGAATTGGTTTGAATCTTTCTTATTTCTTTGTAACTAGATTTCATGCGTAAATCATAAATATGGGAGATGACATGTTAGCAAGCATGGAAAAACAAATTCTCCATCAATTGAGTGGCATCCAATATCACAATCAAGCAACATTGAGTAAAGCTGTGGATTTCACCCTGTAAATCATGATTAGGTTTGAATGTGATCCCTTAATGATCTTAAGTAATGAATTTGCTTCTGGTGTTCAAGCAGTAGGACAGGTCCCTGTGGTGGGAACATATGTCTGTCTTTAAAACTGCTGATTTGAAATGGTACCTCTTCAAATGTTCTCATTATATCCTTTTATAATGGCTCTATGTTTCCCTTCTAACCATATTCTTTCTAAAATGAATTATTGTCTGGTTAAGAAGTCAGTGACAGTCTCTTGAGATGACTTCTTAGAGAGTAAATTTATTTTAGAAATTCATATCGTACAAAAGAAAACATAAAATCATTATAATAGGTTGAAAGGAAGCTCCCCACACAGTCCTGACTGACAGAGAAGAGAAAGCAATCTTAAATCTTGGCTTCTTTCCTCACACTGGCAATAAGGGTGCCAATAAGTGCTGATTATGATGGTGGTTTTTTATGAGGTAGACACCTGTTAAGTAGGAACTGGACTGTGACCATCAACTCATTTCCCACACACCACTAAACAGCTATCCATTTTTTTAATGACTTTTGGCCAATGTTCATTTCTAAGCTAGTAGTTCTAATATGGCCCAGGTTGGTATTACACCACTTAAACTCCCCAATGTATACGAATAAAATAGAATTGAAATAATCTCTTTTAAGCAGAAATACAATATGATACGGTAAATGGCATTCTAAAAAATAAAAAAATAACTTTGACTAAAATATTATTTTTATCTGTAAGTAAAATAAATATATTCAAACATGTATATAACATTCATATGACATATACATGAATTCAATGTTGTATCCATATCCATGTGTAGTTATGCAAAAAGGGACATGCATAAATGCATAGCAGCATTGCTGCAGACCACCTTAATATTGTTACTATACACATACACACCTCTCTGAGTTTCCATGTAGTGCTTCTCAAGCACAGTTATAAACATGTTAATTCCTTAGTGAAAAACCTTCCCTGGCATCCTATTTCTTATCATTTCTTAACACAGCCATCTAAGTCCTCCATGGTGTATCCAGTCTGTTTTTCTAGGCTTACCATTAAATATCTCCATCCTTTTCCATATGTATGTACATATTCTGTTCCAGTAATATCAAACTGTTACTGCATTACAGGTCCTGAGGTTTCTTAACTATCTTTTGTTATCTTTTTATTTTCACTAATAGTTTTCCTCCCATAAGTCTACCTAGAAAACTCTATTAACTTTACTAAGTCCTATTTAAGTGGTGTTCTTTATATATTCTTCCTAATTCCCCTATTTAGAATTATTACCTCTTTCTTTTGCGTTCTCATAGTAAATTATACCTTTCTCGCATCACTGATCAAACAGGTGGGTATTTTACTCTCAAATGATTATATTTGTTCAACTACTTATATTCCCAACTAGACTGTAAGTTTCATGGGTTCTGGGGCTACACTCTCAACAATTGGTCAAGCAGAGATCATGCCATGTTCTAGCATCCATGGGAACAAATGTGGGGCAAGAAGGATATAGGGAGGAATGTCTGTAAATGGATCCTAGGCAGTCAGTTGGTAAGAGGGAAAGCTCTTAAAAATACTTCTTGATTATATTTCCTACATTCCTCATAGTTTGCACTGCTTGCTTGAAATGTTTTTAATCCCTCTCCTAAGTTAATATTTATGTCAAGTATTCCAACTTAAACTAATTTGTTGAAAAGATGTCATGTTTGGAAACTTTTCTCAGGTGGAAAGACTGCTGCCTGTATCCAACTCTACATACATTTGAGTCCAGTGCTATGCAAATATGATAACGAAAACTCAGAGAGGCTTGTTGATATGCTGTATTTCAATGGGTAAGTCTAAAATCCTGATGAAAATAAAATCTGCTCTGATTTTTACATTTATAAACTAAGACACCATCTGACAACTGGGCAGCAATACGCAAATAGATTTGCTGGGATTTTTAAGCAGCTTTCCCTGTAATTCAGATGTGCATAGTGCAGAAAGTCTCCTTTGCTTTCTGCACATGTCCAAAGTAATTGTTCTAAATCTGATATGAACCTGTCCCCTTATCCCAGTGAAAAAATACTGCTATGGGAGCTAAATTGGGCTGGGAGAAAAAGACTGAGACCACCAAGTATTTTCAGAATGACCCCAAAGGCTATCTGTCTTTCTGACTTGTAACTGATATTGGTGCTAAGACTTTGGTGGATAAGTTCCAGCCCAGACAGCTCTCATTTTATGTATATAGAAATAAAATGAGCTTTGGGTTACAAATAATCAGCTTAATAACAACATCAGCATCTGCTCAATATTATAGTTATTCCTAACCTTGGTTGGATTCCTACTTTGCATTCTAATCTCCCAGAGTGTAATTTTTACCATAGAACTAACCGTCTGCTTTGTACTTAAGAATATAGGTTCCAACTATTTAACCCCAACTCTTCATTTTACACTACTAAATTTACTTTACCCACGCGAATATTCCATTTTCCTTATTTGTAACATTTATAGTTTAGCAATCTTACCGTGCTTTGTTTATATATTTTTCCGTGCACCTCAAATAGGGGTTTTGATACTTTACTATCCTTTATTAATTTGCTTGCTTTATATACACATATATTTCTTGTCTCCTACTCTTGGCTTAGTAAAACTTTCCATCCATCATTTATCTGTTTCGTGAGTCTATGTTGTAACGTGTCCTCCTCTTTGTTGATTTTTTTTTTTTTTTTTTTTTTTTTTTGAGACGGAGTCTGGTTCTGTCGTCCAGGCTGGGGTGCAGGGGCGCGATCTCGGCTCACTGCAAGCTCCACCTCCCAGGTTCACGCCATTCTCCTGCCTCAGCCTCTCGGAGTAGCTGGGAGTACAGGCGCCCGCCACCACTCCTGGCTAATTTTTTTGTATTTTTAGTAGAGACCGGGTTTCACCGTGTTAGCCAGGATGGTCTCAATTTCCTGACCTCGTGATCTGCCCGCCTCGGCCTCCCAAAGTGCTGGGATTACAGGTGTGAGCCTCTGTGCCCGACCTGGTGCTTCTCTTAAATGCCATTTCCATTAATACTTGCTAGAAGACAGCTGATAACTAATATGCCCACTGATAAGAGGTGTGCCTCCTTTTAAAATATAAAATGTAATAGGCCCTCTAGAAATGTGTAAATAGAGAGGATCTCAGGTCCCATTCCTGATGTTTAATTTTCAGGACCAGAGCTAAATTAGCAAAAGAGGTTAAGAACTAGTAATGAACTAGACTTATTTTGCCAATTAGAATTACTGCAGTGTTGACAGGCCCTCCCTGGAAACAGATTCCATCAGAGCCCGTGTTTTGCAGCACCACACTTTCCATCCTCAGTCACAGCTCATTGGATATGCATTGTGCCCCTTACCCAAGGTCAGCAAATCCATAGGCCCATAAGTCAAATGCAGCCTGCTCTTGTTTGAAAAGGTAGACATGCCAGTCATATTCTCCCTCATTTGGGAATTTAGTAGGAGAACAAGTCAGGATGAGAATTAGGCAAAATTATGGTTTAGAGAGAAATTATAAAGTAAAAAATTGTATTCAAAGAACTGGAGAATGGAAGAGACTTATGGTCAAATTATAATGGGCAGAGCATTAGGGGGCTGGTCTAAAAATTCTTACTGTTAAAGTTTCTGGAACTATAATAAATCCTTTCAGTTTTAAAAGACAAATCATTTGTTTATGAGATCTAGCGTGTTTTTTTCCTCATAGTTTCACATCAAATTCTCACTTTCCTCATTCCTACATATAGACATCATATGAACATATTACAAATTTTGTTAATGTTTAAACTTTTGTTGGGTACATAGTAGGTGTATATATTTATGGAGTACATGAGATATTTTGGTACAGGCATGCAATGTGTACTAACTACAGCATGGAAAATTGGGTATCTATCCACTCAAGCATTTATCCTTTGAGTTACAACAATCCAATTATATACTTTTAGACATTTTAAAGTGCACTATTAAATTATTACTGATTATATTCCCCATACTATACTACCAAATACTATGTGTTATTAATTCTATTATTTTTGTTGTACCATCAGATACTAGGGCTTACTAATTTGTACTATCAAATACTAGGTCTTATTAATTCTTTCTATTATTTTTGTACCCATTAACCATCCCCACCTCCACCCTGCCCCACAAATACCTTTGCCAGTCTCTAGTAACCACCCTTCTATTTTTTATGTCCATGAGTTCAATTGTTTTGATTTTTAGATTCCACAAAAAAGTGAGAACATGTGATGTTTGTCTTTCTGTGCCTGGCTTGCTTCACTTAACGTAATGATCTCCAGTTCTATCCATGTTGCAAATAACAGGATCTCATTTTTTAGGAATGAATAGTACTCCATTGTGCATATGTACTACATTCTCTTTATTCATTTATCTGTTGATAGACATGTAGGTTGCTTCCAAATCCTGACTATTGTGAACAGTGCTGCAACAAACATAGGACTGCGGATATCTCTGATATCCTAATTTCCTTTCTTTCCAGCATGTATGCAGAAGTGGGATTGCTGGATAGTATGGTAGCTCTATTTCTAGTTTTTGAGGACCCTCTGAACTGTTCCTCATAGTGGCTCTATTATTTATATCCCCACCAGCAGTGTACAAGTGTTCCCTTTTCTCCATAGCCTCACAAGCATTTGTTATTGCCTTTTACATAAAAGCGATTTTAACTGAAGAAAGATGATATCTCACTGTAGTTTTAATTTGCATTTCTCTAATGATAATGATGTTGAGCACCTTTTCATATGCCTATTTACTATTTGTATGTCCTCTTTTGAGAAATGTCTATTCAGGCCTTTTGCCCATTTTTTAATTGGATTATTATATTTTTTCCTATAGAGTTGTTTGAATTCGTTATATATTCTGGTTATTAGCTCCTTGTCAGATGGGCAGTTTGCAAATATTTTCTCACACTGTGTGGGTTATCTCTTCACTTTCTTGGCTGTTTCCTTTGCTGTGCAGAAGCCTTTTAACCTGATGTCATCTTATTTGTCCATTTTTGCTTTGATTGCCTATGTTTGTGGAGCATTACTCAATAAATTTTTGCCCAGACTAATGTCCTGGAGAGTTTTCCCAATGTTTTATTGTAGGAATTTCATAGTTTGAGACTTAGATTTAATTATTCAATTCATTTTGATTTGACTTTTGTATAAGGTGAGAGATAGGAATCCAGTTTCATTCTTCTGCATATGGATATCCAGTTTTCATGGCAGCATTTATTGAAGAGACTATCTTTTCCCCAGTGTATATGCTTGGCACTTTTGTTGAAAATGAGTTCACTGTAGGTATGTGGATTTGGTTCCTGGTCCTCTATTCTGTTCCATTTGTCTGTGTGTCTGTTTATATGCCAGTACCATGCTGTTTTGTTTATTATAGCTCTGCAGTACAATTTGAAATCAGGTAATGTGATTACTCCAATTTTGTTCTCTTTCTTCAGGATAGCTTTGGCTATTCTGAGTCCTTTGTAGTTCCATATGAATTTTATGGTTGTTTTTTCTATTTCTGTGAAGAATGTCATTGGTATTTTGATAGAGATTAAATTGAATCCGTAGATTGCTTTGGGTAGTATGAACATTTTAACAAAATTGATTCCTCTAATCTGTGAACACAAAATACCTTTCCATTTTTTGTGTGTGTCCTCTTTAATTTCCTTCATCAGTTTTTTGTAGTTGTCATTATAGAGATCTTCCACTTCTTTGGTTAAATTAAATCCTAGGTATTTAATTTTATTTGTTGCTATTGCAAATTGGATAACTTTTTAAATTTCTATTTCAGATCATTCACTGTTGACATATAGAAATGCTAATGATTTTTGTATGTTGATTTTGTATCCTTAAGACTTACTGAATTTATTAGTCCTAGTAGGTTTTTGGTGGAGTCTTTAGGTTTTTCCAAATATAAGATAATACAACGTTCAAACAAGCAAAATTTGACTTCACTTCCAATTTGGACGCCCTTTATTTCTTTCTGTTGTCTGACTGTTGTAGCTAGGACATCCAATACTATGTTGAGTATCAGTGGTGAAAGTGGGCATCTTTACCATGTTCCAGATCAAACAGGAAAAGCTTTCAGTTTTCTTCCCACTATGACACTAGCTGTGGCTCTGTCATATATGGCTTTTATCATGTTGAGGTATGTTCCTTCTATACCCAGTTTTTTGAGAATGTTTATTGTGAAGGAATGTTGAATTGTATCAAATGCTTTTTAACATCAATTGAAATGATTATGTGGTTTTTATTCTGTTGGTATGATATATCACATTTATTGATTTGTGTGTGTCAGACCATCCTTGCCTCCCTGTGAGAAATCTCTCTTGGTCATGATGACTGATCTTTTAAATGTATTGTTGAATTTGATTTGCTAGTATTTTGTTGAGATTTTTTGCATCAATATTTCTCAGAGATACTAGCCTGTAGGTTTACTTTTTAATGTGTTTTTGTCTGGTTTTGGTATCAGAGTAATACTGGCCTTGGAGAGTTTGGAAGTTTTCCCTCTTCCTCTATTTTTTTAGAACAGTTTGAGTAGAATTAGTATCAGTTCTTTAAATGTTTGATACAACTCAGTAGTGAAGTCATTGGGTCCCAGGCTTTTCTTTACTAGGAGACTTTTTACTAAGGATTCAATTTCATTACTTATTGGTTTGTTCATGTTTTGGATTTCTTCATGATTCAATCTTGGTAGGTTGTATGTGTCTAGGAATTTATCCATTTCTTCTAGATTTTTCAGTTTATTGGCACATAGTTGCTGATGGTAACCACTAATGATCTTTTGAATTTCTGTGGTATCAGTTGTTATGTATCCTTTTTTCAATTCTGGTTTTATTTAGTTGGAGCTTCTGTCTTTTTTTCTTTGTTAGTCTGACTAAAAATTAGTAAATTTTGTTTATCTTTTCAGAAAGTCAACTTTTTGTTTCATTAATCTTTGGTGTTGTTTTCTTCATTTCAAATTCACTTATTTCTACTCTAATATCTATTATTGCCTATTATTTTTGGGTTCAGTTTGCTCCTGCTTTTCTAGTTCTTTAAGATGCATTATTAAATAACATATTTGAAGTTGTTCTTTTTTGATGTAGGGACTACTTTTTTGGTGTAGGCATAAATGTTTCTCTTAGTATTGCTTTCACTGTATAGCATGTAGGTTTGATAGTTTGTCTTTCCATTATTATTTCAAAACTTTTTCCATTTTCTTCTTAATTTCTTATTGACCCACTGATCATTCAGGAGTCTATTGTTTAATTTCCACGTGCTTGTATAGTTTCCAAAATTCTTCCTGTTATTAATTTCTAGTTTTATTCCTTTGTGGTCAGAGAAGATGCTTGATATTATTTCAATTATTGTTAATGTTTTAAGACCTGTTTTGTGACCTAACATGTGATCTGTCCTTTAGAATGTTCCATATGCTGAGGAGAAGAATGGGTACTCTGCAGATGTTGAGTGAAATATTCTGTAAACCTCTATTAGAACCAATTTTTTATAGCACAGATTAACTTTCATGTTTCTTTGTTGATTTTCTATCTAGGAGATCTGTCCAATGATGAAAATTGGGTGTTGATGTCTCCAACTATTATTGTATTCGCATCTGTCTCTCACTTTAGCCCTAATAATATTTGCTTTATATATCTAGGAGCTACAATGTATGGTACATATATAATTACAATCATTATATCCTCTTGCTGAATTGGCCCTTTTATCATTATGTAATGGCCTTTGTCTTTTTTTACACTTTTCATCTTGAAATCTATTTTGTCTAAGTATAGCTACTCCTACTTTGTTTGGTTTTCATTGGCATGAAATATCTTTTTCCATCCCTTTATTTTCTGCCCATGTGTATTTTTATAGGTTCTGTATTTCTTGTAGGCAACAAATCACTGGATTTTGTTTTTCTCCAACCTTTCAGCCACTCTACATCTTTTGATTGGAGAGTTTAATTCATTTACATTTAATGTTGTTATTGATAAGCAGAGACTTACTCCTGTCATTTTATTAATTGTTTTCTGGTTTACATATTTTTGAAAATCAGTTTCTTTATTACCTGAAATAATTTAAGTGTGTCTCTGTTCTTCACAACCAAATGTGTAAAAATGCACCAAAATGTGTAGATGGTGGGGAAACAACAACTTCCAAAATAAAACATGGAAGTTGTTATTTCCCAACTATCTACATCTGTCGTATTAAAAATAATAAATATTAAAGTTTGGGTCTTCTCCAAACATGAGTATTTTCTTCTTTTTGTCTGAATTTTTGTGATTTTAATTTCTTAACCTGAGACAACTTTATATGGTATATATTGAAAATCACGTACCTTAATACAATTTTTATAAATCTCTATATAAAAGTAAATAATATTCTTTACTTGGATCAATTATAAAAGATAAAACCTAACATTCTCAACAGATAACATCCTATTATTATTAAAATATAAACTAAATTTTATATAATAACTCATTTTAATTTGTTTGCTAAATTGAACTTAGCATTTCATGCTTTTTGGTGATACATGATTAGGAGAATTGTGCGTGTGTATGGAAGCCCTTGTGTTAGACAGTACTAATATGGCCTCAATGATCCTCACCTGCTGGTATTCATGATCTTTTCTAATTCCCTTCTGTTAAACGTGGGCTAGGCTTACTGACTTGTTTCTAACAAATATGATGTGGCAGAAGTAATGGAAGGTAACTTTTTGGCAAAGGTTACAAAGAGATTGTGACCTCCATTTTGCATGCACACTGATGCTTTTACTCACTAACTCTGAAGGAAGGTAGCTGCCCTGTAAAGCCTTACAGGACATGGAACTAAACAAACTCTTTGACCAAATAACCACTGAGTTGAGGCCCTCAGTCTGATAGCTCACGAGGCTTAAAATCCCGTCAACATCTATGTGAATGAGTTTAGAAGCAGATCCTACTTCCATAGAGTGTTCATATGAGAATGAGCCCTGGCTGATACCTCGACCACAACTTTAGGAGAGTCATTGAAGCAGAGGCATCCAGCTAAGCTAAGCTGAGTTTTCTGACCCACAGAAACCATGAAATAATAAATGTTTGTTGATTTATGCTACAAAGTGTTGGGGCAATTTTTTATGCAGCAATTGATAACTAATTTTATCATCAAGAATGTTATTTTTTATGGTTGAAAATCACTAAGATGAACAAAAGCTTCTAATTGAGAAGAAAAAATCAAATGCTATCTTGCCATTTCTAGAAAGATAATAAATGAGAGGTTTCCATTTGCTTCAGCTCTCATTTCTTTACATCCTGGTAATTAGCAAAGTTAACCTATAGATAAATTTATTATGCATTTTCATTCTCCAGTTATTCTTTGCTAGATTGAAAAAGTTTGTTGTGACATTGTGATCAATAGATAACCAACCACTCTGTCATATATACTGTTTTTTTTTTTTAATTTAACTTCACTTTTTATTGACTGTAATGATTCAAATTTTTAAGGGAAAACATCAGCATGATCTTTCTGTGCATTATGTTCCAATTTCACTGATTTTCTATAGTGTATTTTTTGTATGTATATAATCTTATTTTAAAAGCCAATGGGTCAATGTAAAGTTTCTTTTCTAAGTTTCTAAAATCTTAATTATAGTAGTTCTTATTATAGACATTCTAAATTATCTTCTTTTGTAAGTTCTTTCTTTGTGCCTGTTTTGCTTATCTATTGCTGTTTAACAAAATACTCTGAAACTTAGTGTCAAAAATAACAACCACTTATTTGCCCATGAATCTGCAACGTGGGCAGGGCTAATTTTTGTTCCACATGATTGGCTGGGATATTCATGCAGCATATTCGGTTGGGGGCTTGACTGGAACTGAGATAGCTAACAGGTCTTTGCTCACATAACAGGTGCCTCCACTGCTATGCTTGGCCCAGCTATGAGCTGGCCAAGCAACTCATACTTTTCTTTGCTTATTTTCTATAGCACAGAAGCTATACCTTTTTACATGCTACCTCAGGGTTCCAAGAAATTGAAATGTAAAGCTGCAAGACTTCTCAAGGACAATACTGAAATTGACACTGCAATAGTGTCAATTGATAAAAATTCTACTAATAAAAATAAATCCCAAGGCCAGCGCAGAATCTATGGGGAAGAAATAGACAAGAGCTCTTGATGGAAGAAGTGGCATCCGCATATAAAAATGGAAGAATTAATGGTGACTATATGTGGCAATTATTACTCACAGTGCTCAGGAGGTTTCAGCTTTAGCTATATGATGCTAGTTGTTGATTATGGTTTCTAGGAAGAAAGATAGGAAATTTAGTAACAGACAAAGCTTGCTGAACTTAAAAATATAAAGATTAACACAACTCAGAAGAAAATCAGCATTTCCCTGATCTGTAGATTTGAAATTATAACCCTGGAAGAGTTGGAAGAGACTGAAACATTTTTAGATTGAGAAAGGGATATTAAAGTCCCAAAATAAACACTATCTGAGTGACAGAGGAGTCCGCAGAAACTCTATAGTTTAGTGGAAAAGGACGATGAAAGGAAAGCATTGAGGGGGGAAAAAAGTAGGTAAAGATAATCTTTAAAGAGTTAGAACAGTGCCTGGCTCTATAGTTTAAACTGAGAAGAGAGGCAGTTTCCCTGTCAAGAGATATTAATAAAAGAAATAGCCACATGATATGTTCTACAGATTTATAGTCTACATTGTGATTTTTTTGAGCCCCTGTTGCTTCCAGAAGCATGGTATTCACATTGTTGAAAATACAGTAGAAATGAGATAAACTGTGTTTGTAATCTTTAAATATTCACTTGCTTTAAAATATAAGATCTTATCACTTTAGAGGGGGATAGAGGAGGTTGCTATCAGTGAGTAAAAGTAAACGGAAGGATTTATGTAAGGTATTTGGAATAGGATATAATGTGCACATTACAGTTCAGGGAATTTGTGGAATCCTGGCATAACAGAAATGAAAAACAACACTTTTCTAAAACTGAATTAAGGGGATACTGCTAGCCAACTGGAATGGTGTCTAAAACCTGTAGTATTTCTACAATATTTATTTTATGAAATTTAAACCATCTTTAATCAATGAATGCATAATCCTATTACAGAATGATTTATATTTAAAAACTCACTAAGAAATTAGTATATTATACTATACTATGGTCATTTTAGTAGGATTGAAGTGATATCTCTTGTGGCTTTAATTTACATTTCCTTAATGACTAATGATCTTGAGCAGTTTTTCTTGTACTTATTGGCCATTTAAATCTTCTTTGCATAAATGTTTATTCAGATCCTTTGCTCAATTTTTAATTGGTTATTTGTCTTTTTATTATTTAGCTATAAATATTCTTTATATACTCTGGAGACAAGACTGTCACATGTATGATTTGCAATAGTAGTATTTTGTGTTTTTTCTCTTTCATCACTTTCAATGCAGTTATTTTCAGCGCAAAAATTTTAAAATTAGATTTAGTTCAATTTATCTATTTTTCTTTGTTGCTTAGGATTTTGTTGTCATAGCTAAGAAAATCTTGTGTAAGCTTTCATCACAACTTACTATGAATTCGTTCTTAAAAGTTTTAGAATTTTGGCTCTTACATTTAGGTCTATGATACATTTTCAGTAATTTTTATGTATGATATAAAATAAGCAGTCAACATCACATTTTTGCTTATGGATATCCAGTTATCCCAGCACCATTTGCTGAGGAGACAATTTTTTCCCAATTGGATTGATTTGTCACCCTCATTGAAAATCAATGAATGTTAAATGTAAGGATTTACTTCTGGATTCTCAATTCTATTCCATTGAAATGTATGTTTATTCTTACACCAGTGCTAAATGGGCTGAATTAGTGTAGGTTTGTAGTACATTTTGATATTGGAGTGTGTATTAGCTATTATGCATCTCTTGCACTTGTGTATGTATTTTAGAATCAATTTGACTTTTTCTGCAAAAAGACAACTGGCATATTTGTAACCATTTTGTTGACTCTATAGAACATTTGAGGTAATATTGTCATTTTAACATTAAATTACCAATTCTTTCACATGAGATGTCTTTTCATTTAGTTGGATCTTCTTAATTTCTTTCAACAATGTTTTCTGGTAATCAGTATGCAAATTTTGCATTTGTTTGTCAAGTTTATTCCTGTATTTTATTCTTGTTGATGCTATCAGAAATAGAATTGCTTCCTCCATTTTGTACTTTTTTCATTTCTTCTGTGTAGAAATTTTTTTTTATTTTTAAATTTCCGTCATATAGCCTGTAACTTTGATGAATTTGGTTATTAGTTCTAATATTTTTAATTGAATTCCTTAGGATTTTCTATATATGAGATCATGTCATCTGCATCTAGCAATAACTAATTTCTATGACTCTTGTTTATTTCTCTCGAAAAATTGCCGTGGCTGTACCTCCCTTATGCAGAAGTAGTAAGAGTGGATATCCTTAACTTGCTTCTGATTTTAGAAGAAAATTCTTAGTTTTTCACCATGGCATATGATATCAATTGTGGGATTTTCATAGATACACTTAATCAGGTCAGAGAAGTTATTTTCCGGTCCTGTTTTATAATGAAAAGGTATTGGATTTTGCCAATTGAATTTTCTGCACCTATAGAAATAATTATGTTTTTAATTTTTTATTCTATTAATATGATGTGTTACATTGACTGGTTTTCTTATGTTAAGCCAACCTTTCATTTTTCAGATATATCCCCTTTGGTCATATTGTATAATCTCATTTAAATGTTGCTGGAATTGATTTCATGTAGTTTGTTGAGGATTTTTATATCTAAATGTACTGGACATTCGATCTATAGTTTTCTTTTCTTGTATTTTCTTAGTTTTAGTACCAGTTTTGGCCTGATAGTATAAGTTAGGAAATATTCCTTCCTCTTAAATTTTTTGACAATTTTGATAAGAGTTGTTATTAACTCTTCTTTAAATATTAGTAGGATGCACTAGCAAAGCCATACACCTGCTTTTGGGAGAAGTTATTCATTACTAATTAAAACTTTTCACTTGATATACACCCATTCTGATATTATTTCCAGTAGTTTGAGTATCCTTATAGCAGCACCCCACTCACGGTACCAGTTTACTGTATTAGTCTATTATCATGCTGCTAATAAAGACATACCCAAGACTGGGTAATTTATAAAGGAAAGAGGTTTAATGGACTCACAGTTCTTCATGGCTAGGGATGCCTCACAGTCATGCCAGAAGACAAAGGAAGATCAAAGCGATATCTTACATGGTGGCAGATGAGAGGGCATGTGTCGGGGAATGTCACTTTATAAAACCATCAGATCTTGTGAGACTTATTCACTAACATGAGAACAGCATTGGAAAAACCTGCCCCCATGATTGAATTATCACCCACTGAGTCCTTCCCATGACACGTGGGGATTATTACAATTCCAGGTGATATTTGAGTGGGGACACTGAGCCAAACCATATCATTCTTTCTCTTTAGTCACATTTGGTAGATTATGGCTTTCTAGTGACTTGTCTAGAGTTCATTTAGTTAATATACATTTTTAGCCAGAAGATGCTCATAGTATATCCTTATCATCTTTTCTTTAACCCTCTCTAAGTTCCATAGTAATTGTCATGTCTTCTTTTTTTTTTTTTTGTAAATTGAGTCTTCCCTCTCTTTATAGTATTTTTGGTCAATGTACATAAAAGTTGGCCAATTTTGATGACATATTAAAGTGCCAATTTTTTGTTACATTATTTGTTAATTATTTGTTAATTTACAAACAATATATGTACAAATAATTACATTATTTGTTACATTATTTGTTAATTTTATGTATTTATTGTTTTTATATTCTCTATTTTATTTATTTTTACTAGTTTTTAATACTCCCTCCTAAATGAAAATTAGAGTTAAATTTTCACTTAGTTTTCTAATTTCATAAGGTTGCAGTTTTAGTTATTGATTTGAGATTTTTTGTTTGTTTTTTAGTGTAGGTTTTTATAGCTATAAATATCCTTCAGAGCACTTCTTTAGCTACATTGTATATTATTCTGTGATGTTCTGATTTTCTTTTCATTTATCTTAAAATATTTTCTAATTCATTTATATAATGTATTTTTTCTAATTTTCTAATTTTTGATGTGAATTTTTTTAAAACTCGGTTATTCAGGAGTTCGTGTTGATTAATTTTCATGTAGTCATGCAAACATTCATGATGGGAATATGTTATGAGAAATTTGTTGTTAGACAGTTTTGCTGTGTGAGCATCATAGAGTGTTTACACTTACATGAACCTAGATGGTATAGCATGCTACACTCCTAGGCTATACAGTGTGGCCTATTGCCCCTAGGCTACAAGTGTGTACAGCATGTGACTCCACTGAACACTGTAGGCAACTGTAACATAATGATAAATATTTCTGCATCTGAGCATATCTAAATGTAGAAAAGGTACAGTAAAAATACAGTATTATAACCTTATGGGAACACTTTTGTATTTGCAGTCCATCATTAAATGAAATGTTATTATGAAATGTATGATTATAATTGTAAATGCCCTAAATTGCCTTATGTTATTAAATTCTAGTTTAATTCCATTTTTTTTTTTTTTTGAGATGGAGTCTCACTCTGTAGCCCAGGCTGGAGTGCAATGGTGCTATCTCAGCTCACTGCAACCTCCGTCTCCCGGGTTCAAGCAATTCTCCCTGCCTCAGCCTCCTGAGTAGCTGGGATTACAGGCACCCGGAACCACTCCCGGCTAATTTTTGTACTTTTAGTAGAGACAGGGTTTCACCATGTTGACCAGGTTGGTCTTGAAATCCTGATCTCTGGTGATCCACCCGCCTTGGCCTCCCAAAGTGCTGGGATTACAGGCATGAGCCACCGTGCCCAGACTTTCTGTTGCTTTTGAAAACATATTTTGTATGATTTCAAATCTTAAATTTATTGAAGCTTGTCTGATGCCTACCACATGGTCTCTCCTGTGGAATGTTCTATGTGCACCTGAGAAGAATGTATAGTCTACTACTACTGTTAAGTAAAGTGTTCTTCTGTAGATACTCCTTATTTCTAGTTGATGTATTTTTCAAGTCTTCTATTTCCTTCTTGATCTTCTGCTTATTTGCTTTTTTATCATTGAATGTAGGGTATTGAAGTTTATAATAATAATTGTTTAATTTTCCATTTCCCCTTTCAATTATTAGTTTTTACTTTATACATTTTGAGTCTCTGTGTTATGTGCATATTTTGATGTGAATTAAAATAAAAACACAGCATACCTAAATATATGCAATGCAACCAAAGAAGTACTCAGATATATATATGTGTGTATATATATATATACACTCACACATACTTATATTATAAAACAATAAATATATATATTTCTTATATATAAAAATGTATATATAATAAAGAAGTACTCAGTAATATATATGTGTGTATATATACTTACAGTATAAAATACACTTATTGTGTATGTGTATATTTAATATATACTTACAGTACAAAACAAGAAATATGTGAGATTTTTCTAAATATTTGAGTCATTTATAATCATTAAATATTTCTTTTTTCTACAGTAGCACTTTTTTGTTACTGTGGAAAACTGTTTATTACTATACTTCAACTCCCTTATGGGTGCCATTTGCATTGTATATTTTTGTTATCATTTACTTTCAAACTATTTATATTATTATATATAAAATGTGCATGTAGTTGAATCATTTTAAAAATCAAATTTGATAATCTTTTCTTTCTAATTATTTATTTCAGTCAAATTTAATGATATTGATATAGCTGAATGTACATTTTTAATTTTGCTCTTGGTTTTCTCTATATCTCATTTGTTTTTTATTTATTTTTATTGTATTTATTTATTTATTTTTTTGAGACAGAGTCTCGCTCTGTCACCCAGGCTGGAATGCAGTGGCACAATCTCAGCTCACTGCAACCTCTGCCTCCTGGGTTCAAGCTATTCTCCTGCCTCAGCCTCCCGCATAGCTGGGATTACATAGACAAGCCTCCACGCCTGGCTAATTATTGTATTTTCAGTACAGATGGGGTTTCACCATGTTGGCCAGGCTGGTCTCGAACTACGGACCCCAGGCAATCCACCCGCCTCTGCCTCTCAAATTGGTGGGATTATAAGTGTGAGCCACCGCACCTGGCTCTATGTCTCATTTTTTTTTTGTACTTCTGTTTTGTTTTTCCTGCCTTCTTTTGTGTGCAGTGAATATTATCTAGTGTAATATTAAATTAATTTTAAATACTTTAATAATTTTTAATTATATTTTTGTATTTTTTCTTAGTTCTAGTTTTATAAAATACATTTTAACTTTATGTTTATGCCATCTTAATTTTATATTTTTACTGCTTCATATTTACTTCATATTTATACTAACTCAATTCTAGTGAATTATAAGAACTTTACTCCTATATAGCTGTATTTCCTTCCCTTCTCTCCCGTTTTTTTCTATTATATATATAAAATGTATCTAAAATAAAATATTAGATCCATATATCTAAATGTAAAATAAAATCTATTTTATTTATATATAAAATAGAAATATATAAATAAATAAATAAATAAATATATATATATATATACTGTGCCTGTCAGTCACAAAACCAGTGATATATTGTTGTAATTACCATTTTTAAAAATGTTACATATTTTAAAGAAGTTGAGAAAATAAAAGGGGGCACATAAATATTTGCAGTTGATTAAACTAATATTCTATTTATAATCTCTAACTTTTTATTTTTTCATTTGAATTCACATTACCATCTGTTATTATTTACTTCAATAAAGGTTTGTTCACAATCATCTCCTGCTCTTACTATCAAATATATTACATTTCTATATGCTATGATTCCAACAATACATATATACACATACACATTTAAATATATATTTTAAGCTATTGTTTTTAAAATCAGGAAAAGAAAAAAGAAGAAAATTTAACTATATTGTCTTTTATAATATCTACCTAATTTTCTTTATTGGCACTCTGTTTTTTCTTAGGGATTAAATGAATGTATTGTCACTTACTTTCAGCCAGAAGAATTTTCTTTAGAATTTCTTTCAAGGCGGATCCTCTGGCAATAGATTCTCTCCTCTTTTGTTTATCTCGTAATGTCTACGTCACCTTTGTTTTTGAAAGATAGCTTTGTTGTGTATATGATTCTTGTATATTTTGACTTATAGCACTTTGAATATGTTATCACATTGCCTTCTCACCTCCATTGTTTCTGAAGGTAAATCAGCTATTTTATGACCTGAACTGTGTTCCCCATACTTTGTGTATGGAAGTCCTAATCCCCATGGTATATGATAGAGCCTATTGAGTCCTAATCCCCAGTGCATATGATAGGGCCTATTAACATTCAATTAAGTTTAAGTAAGGTTATAGGAGTAAGCCCCTGACCTCGTAGGATTTGTGTCTTTATAGCGATAAACACCAGAGAGCTTTCTCTCTCTCCCCTTTTTTTCTCTCTCTGTTTCTGTGTGTGTGTACATTCTGAGGAACAGCTTTCTGAAAACATAGAAAAAAGGTAGCTGTCTGTCTGTCATTAGGAATAGAGCCCTTACCAGAAACCAAATTTGATTACACCTTGATTATAAACTTCTCTCCTTCAGAACTGTGAGAAAGTAAATTTCTGTTGTTTAAGCCACCTAGTCTATGATACAGACATACCACAGAAATATTGTGGCTTTGGTTCCAGACCACTACAATAAAGTAAATATTGCAATCAAAGAATTTTTTGGTCTCTCAGTGCATATAAAAGATATATTTGCTCTATACTGTAGTCTACTAAGTGTGAAATAGCATTTGTCTAAAAACTGTATATACCTTAATTAAAAATACTTTATTACTAAAAAGTGCTAATAATTACCTGAGCCTTTAGTAAGTTATAATATTTTTTCTAGTTGAGGGTCTTTCTTTGATCTTGATGGCTGCTAACTGATCAGGTTGGTGTTTGCTGAAGATTTGGGTGGCTGTGGACATTTTTAAAAATAAGACAACAGTGAAGTTTGCTGCATGGACTAGCTCTTTCTTTTGCGTGAGATTTCTTTATGGCATGCAATGCTGTTAGACAGCATTTTACTCATAGTAGAACATCTTTCAAAACTGAAGTCAGCCCTCTCAAATCCCGCTGCTGCTTTATCAGTTAAGTTTATGTAATATTCTAAAACTTTCGCTGTCACTTCAAAAATGTTCACAACACCTTCACCAGAAGTAGATTCCATCTCAAAAAAAAAAAAAACACTTTGTTTGCTCATTCATAAGAAGCAACTCCTCATCCATTCAAATTTTATCATGATATTTCAGCAATTCAATCACGCATCTTCAGGCTCCACTTCTATTTATAGTCCTTTAAATATTTCTAACACATCTGCTGTTATTTTCTTCACTATAGTCTTGTACCTCTCAAAGTCATCCGTGAGGGTTAGAATACACTTCCTCTAAACTCTTGTTAATATCAATATTTTGACATCATCCCATGAATCACATGTTTATAATGGCATCTAAAATGGCAAATCCTTTGCAGGTTTTCAATCTTTTTCAGGTTTTTAGGTTTTTACTTTGCCTGGATCCATCACAAGAATCACTATCTATGATGGCTCTAGCCTTAGAAATGTGTTTTTAAATAATAGACTTGAAATTCAAATTTGCTTCTTTATCCCTGGGATGCAGAATGGATGCTGTCTTAGTAGGCATGAAAATAGCATTATTTTCTTTGTACATTTCCGTCAGAGCTCTTGGGTGACAAAGTGCATTGTCAACGAACAGTGACATTTAAAAATGAATCTTTTTTCTCTAAGCAGTAGGTCTCAACAGTGGGTTTAAAATATTCAGTAAACCATACTACTCACAGATATGATGTCATCCAGGCTTTGATGTTCCATGTATAGAATACAGACAGAGTAGATTTAGCATACTTCTTAAGGCCCCTATGATTTTCCAAATGGTAAATGAGCACTGGCTTCAACTTAAAGTCATCAGCTGTGTTACCTCCTAATAAAAGACAGCTTGTCCTTTAAAGCTTTGAGCCAGGCATTGACTTCTCTGTAGAGAAGATAAATCTTCTGAATAGTTTCCTTCAGCTTCTGTACCAGCACTTGCTGCAATACCTTGCACTTTTATATTATGGAGATGGCTTCTTTGTTTAAACCTTATAAACAAACTTCTGCTAGCTTCAAACTATTAGATTGGTGCAAAAGTAATTGCAGTTTTTGTATTCTGAAGCTGTTGCACGTCTTTCAGCCATCATAGAATTGAAGAGGGTTAGGGTTTTGCTCTGAATTAGGCATTGGCTTAAGAATAGTGTGTCTGGTTTGATCTTTTATCTAGACCACTAAAACTTTCTCCATATTAGCAATAAGCTGTTTCACTTTTTTTAGCACTTGTTCACTAGAGTAGCACTTTAAATTTCCTTAAAGAACTTTTCCTTTGCATTCACAACTTGGCTGTTTGTCACAAGAGGGCTAGCTTTAGACCCTTCTCAGCTTTCAACCTGCCTTCTTCACTAAGCTTAATCATTTCTAACTTTTGATATAAAGTGAAAAACACATGACTCTTCCTCTCATTAGAACACTTAGAGGTCATTGTACTGTTATTAACTGAACTTGTTTTCATATTGTTTTGTCTCAGGGAGTGGGGAAGATCAAGGAGAGATAGAGCGATGAGGAAGCAGCTGGTTGGTGGAGCAGTCAGAATGCAGACAGTTGTAGATTAAGTCTGCCATTCTGTATGAGCACAGTTTGTGGTGCTCCAAAACAATTACAATAGTAACATTGAAGATCACTCATCACAGATTACCATAGCAGACGTAATAATAATAAAGTTTGAAAGATTGCAAGTATTAACAAAATGTGGCACAAAGATACAAAGTGAAAACATACTGTTGAAAAATGGTGCCAATAGATTTGCTTGTTGCAGGGTTGCCCAATTTGCAAAAATAAATAAATACATAAATAAAATTAAAAAAATTATCTGTGAAGTAAAATAAAGGAAAGCACAGAAAGCACAATAAATCAAAGTATGTCTACACTTTGTTGTAGCAGCTTGAACAGATTAATACAGCTATTAATTTTATTGGGGTTTTCTTGTATATGGTGACTATGAGTAATTTTTCTCATTACTTTTAAAGTTTTCAACATTTTCACTATGTTATGTCGGGGGGTAATATTTTCTGCATTTATTCTATACTGAATTTTGTTTAGTTTGTATATGTTGAATTATGATTTACGCCAAATTTGGGAAATTTCAGACATAAATTTTTTGAACCCCTTTTTCTTTTTCTTATTATTCTGTTAGTCACATCATGCAGGTGTTGGTGTACTTAATAATGGTATCCCATATTTCTCTGAGGCTTTCTTCAGTTTTCTTCATTTTGTTTGCTCTTTATTTAGATTGCATAATCTCTAGTGATTTATCTTTAAGTTCATTGATTCTTTCTTCTGTCAGCTAAAACCTACTTCTGAGCCTTTCTAGTCAATTTTTTTTGTTGTACTTTTTAACCACAGAATTTCCATTTAATTATTTATTGTAGTTTATCTCATTATTTTCTTGGGATAAGACAGTACCATTATGCCTTTCTTTAATTTTTAGATGTGAATTTCTTTAGGTCTTTGAGCATATTTATAATAGCTGTTTTGAAGTCTTTGTTTCCTAAGTCCAAGCTCTTGTACCCCACTAATGTAGTTTCTATTCCCTGCATTTTCCCCTGTGTGTGGTTCACTTTGTTATTTCTTTGTATATCTCATAATTATTTGTTGAAAATTAGACATTTCATATATTATTTACTTGGTCATGTGCATGTCTGCGTAAGATTTGGCTGACCTAGTTTGTGGAATATACTCCCTCAGTACTGTGCAGCCTCTGATAGCCTTGCTCAGATTTTTCTTTCTTGATATTATCTTCTAGCCTGGACAACCAGAGATGGTTCCTGGATCAGTATGAGTCACTTGTTTGTTAAAATTTATGTTTAAGCCATTTTGGCCCATTATGTTTTTACCCTTTACCATTGGATTGGTATTTGGCTTTGAATTTTGCTCATACGGTTTAAGGAGTTTGTGTTTTTGCTTCATGGTCAGACAGTAACTAGAAGGTTGGATATCTCTCTTTGATCAGTCTTGGGAGGGTGCAACCTTTGGCATTTATTTAGGTCTTCCATATTGCCAGAGATAATTGCAAATTTATTTTTTTCCTAGGGTCATCCTACGGTCAGAGAAACTTATTGTTCAGCCTGTATTTCATCCAAAGTTGTGATTAAGCCCATATTGCTGGTTAGGTTTCTTCCATTTGTTGATAGATCTAAGTGCAGCGTGGGGAATAATTTTCCATATCCAATTGCCTCATATCTAGCTCTGAATTCTCCTGAGTGGATGCAGCCAAGCACATATTCACTAACTTTCATAACTTCAGAGTTGATAGCCTGATCTCAGAAGGACTTTTCTTACTTGTTTATTTTCCTAATTTTCTGTGAAAATTCTGGTCACTCTGCCTTTTTACTTATTGCTATCAGTATTATGGAGTTACCATAATCCTCTCTTATTTTTTTCCCAGTATCTCCATTGTGTTCAACAATGCCCTTAGATACAGAATTTCTCATGTACTGTTTCAAATAATGACTATCCTCTCATCAGGCATACAGAGTTCTTTATTCTTATTGTCTGTCTCATTCCCTGGGAAGAACCTCTGCACCAGAACACAGGAATTGTGGGAAGGATATTCTCCTGGAATGACACATCTATTAAATGAGTGGACCCTGAGGTAGTAAGAGCCCTGGCCTTCTTGGTTTGCCCCTCTGTGCATGGAACATTCACCCCATGAGCAAACTGAGACAGGGGCAATTGTATCCCATTATTCTCATCTTGCCACAATTGGAGTAAAGCTTTCCATTACAAGTAGGGGATGGGTGGTAGCAAATAATTCTTTTGTCATGCCCACTCAGAATAGAGCTACTGTAGCATGCGGCTTGTAGAATAAAAAGCATCAGTGGTCTTCCCTTCCAGGGAGAAATTATAGCCTTACACTGGGATCTAGGGAAATGAGAAGTTAGTCTTTTTTATGTTAACTGCCTAGGAAAGAATGGCCAGTGTTAAGTTTCCATAATACTGAGATGCAGGAGGAGTGAAAAGAATAGGTCCTGGCTTAAATGATGATATAATTTTGCTGTGTCCCTTTGAAATCTCATTTTGAATTTTAGTTCCCATAATATCCGTGTGTCATGGGAGGGACCATGTGGAGATAATTGAATCATAGGGCAAATTCCCCCATCCTATTCTCATGATAGTGAGTTAGTTCTCACAAGATCTGATGGTTTTATAAGAAGCTTCCCTCTTTACTGGGCATTCTTTCTCTCTCTTGCTGCCCTGTGAAGAGGTGCCTTCAGCCATGATTGTAAGTACTCTGAGGGCTCCCCAGCCATGTGAAACTGTGGGTCAATTAAACCTCTTCTCTGGCTGGGCACAGTGGCTCACACCTGTAATACCAGCACTTTGGGAGGCCGAGGCAGGAGGATCACCTGAGGTCAGGAGTTCAAGACCAGCCTGGAAAACATAGCAGAACCCAGTCTCTACTAAAAATACACAAATTAGCTGGGCATGGTGGCAGTTGCCTGTAATCCTAGCTACCTGGGAGGCTGAGGCTGGAGAATCACTTGAACCTGGGAGGTGGAAGTTTCAGTGAGCCCTGATCACGCCACTGCACTCTAGCCTGGGTGAACAGAGCTAGAATTCATTTCAAAACAAACAAACAGAAAAACAAACCAACCTATTTTCTTGATAAATTATTCAGTCTTGGGTATTTCTTCATAGCAGTGTGAGAATGGACTAATACAGAAAATTGGTACTGGGTAGTGGGGTGCTGCTGCAAAGATACTGGAAAATGTGGAAGCAACTTTGGAACTGGGTAACAGGCAGAGGTTGGAACAGTTTGGAGGGCTCAGAAGAAGTCAGGAAAAGTTGAGAAAGTTTGGAACTTCGTAGAGACTTGTTGAATAGCATTGACCACAATGCTGATAGTGATATGAACAATGAAGTCCAGTCTGAGGTAGTGTCAGATGGAGATGGGAAACTTGTTGGGAACTGGAGTAAAGATCACACTTGCTATGCAAAGAGACTGGCAGCATTTTGCCCCTGCCCTAGAGATCTGTGGAACTTTGACCTTGAGAAAGATAATTTAGGGTATCTGGCAGAAGAAATTTCTAAGTGGAAAAGAGCTCAAAAGGAAGCAGAGCATAAAAGTTTGGAAAATATGTAGGGTGACGATATGATAAAAAGAAAACCCTGTTTTCTGGGGAGAAATCTAAGCTAGCAGCAGAAATTTACATAAGTAAGAATGAGCCAAATATTAATCACCAAGAAAATGGGGCAAATGTTTCCAGGGCATGTCAGAGACTGTCATGGCAACCCCTCCCATCACAGGCCTGGAGACCTAGGAAGAAAAAATGGTTTCCTGGGTGGGGCCCTGGGCATCCCTGCTCTGTACAGCCTTGAGACCTGGTGCCCTTCATCCCAGCTGCTTCAGCTCCAGTCAGGGTTAAAAGGGGCCAAGGTATGTCTGGGGCCACTGCTTCAGAGGGTGCAAGCCCCAAGTCTTGGTCATTTCCATGTGGTGTTGAGCCTGTGGGTGCACAGAAGTCAAGAATTGAGGTTTGGGAACTTCCACCTAGATGTCAAATGATGTATGGAAATGCCTGATCTCCCAGGCAGAAGTTTGCTGCAGGGGCACAGCCCTCATGAAGAATCTCTGCTAGGGCAATGCAGAAGGGAAATGTGGGGTTGGAGTCCCCACACAGAGTCCCCACTGTGGCACTGCCTAGTGGAGCTGTGAGAAGAGGGCCACTGTCCTGCAGACCACAGAATGGTAGATCCACTGACAGCTTGCACTGTGTGCCTGGAAAAGTCACAGACACTCAACACCAGCATGTGAAAGCAACCAAGAGGGGGACTGTACCTTGTACCCTGCTGAGCCACAGGGGCAGGGCTGCCCAAGGCCATGGGATCCCACCTCTTGCATCAGCATGCCCTGGGTGTGAGACAAGGAGTCAAAAGAGATCATTTTGGTACTTTAAGGTTTAATGACTGCCCTGTTGGATTTCAGACTTGCATGGGGCCTGCAGTCCCTTTGTTTTGGCCAATTTCTCCTATTTGGAACAGGTGTATTTACTCAATTCCTGTACACCATTGTATCTAGAAAGTAACTTACTTGCTATTGATTTTACAGGTTCATAGGCAGAAGGACTTGCCTTGTCACAGATGAGACTTTATCCTTGCAGTTTTGAGTTAATGCTGGAGTGAGGTAAGAATTTGGGCGACTGTTGGAAGAGTATGATTGTGTTTTGAATTGTGAGAACATAAGACTTGGGAGGGGCCAAGGGTGGAATGATATGGTTTTGACTGTGTCCCCACCAAAACCTCATCTTGAATTGTAGTTCCCATAATCCCCACATGTTGTGGGAGGGACCAGGTGGAGATAATTGAATTATGGGGGTGGTTTCCACTATACTTTTCTTGTGATAGTGAGTTAGTTCTCACAAGATCTGATGGTTTTTTTAAGGGACTCCCCCCTTCACTGGGCACTCATTCTCTCTCCTGCTGCCCAGTGAAGAGGTGACTTCTGCCATGATTTCAAGTTTCCTGAGGCCTCCCCAACCATGCAGAACTGTGAGTCAATTAAACCTTTTTTCTTTATAAATTACCCAGTCTTGGGTATTCCTTCATAGCAGCATGAAAAGGAATTAATACAGTTAATTTTCATACTGAGATTTAGGAGATTAGTTTGAATGAATGTTTATCCATTTACTGTATGCCATATGACAATATCTAGAAACTTTACTTTAAAAATTATTCTCTATTTTTTTCTTAATGATATAACCTCACTTTTATACTCTCCTGTTTTTTATTATCATATTTTAAGTAAGTTCTGGGATACATGTGCAGAATGTTCAGGTTTGTTATATAGGTGTACATGTGCCATGGTGGTTTGCTGCATCCATCAACCTGTCATCTACATTAGGTATTTCTCCTAATGCTATCCCTCTACTAGCCCCTGACTCCCCAACAGGCTGCAGGGTGTGATGTTCCCCTCACTGTGTCCATGTGTTCTCATTGTTCAACTCCCACTTGTGAGTGAGAACATGCAGTGTTTGGTTTCCTGTTCTTGTGTTAGTTTGCTGAGAATGATGGTTTCCAGCTTTATCCATGTCCCTGCAAAGGACATAAATTCATTCTTTTTCTATGGCTGCATAATAGTCCATGGTGTATATGTGCCACATTTTCTTGATACACTCTATCAGTGATGGGAATTTGGGTTGGTTCCAAGTCTTTGCTATTGTGAACAGTGCTGCAATAAACATATGTGTGCATGTGTGTTTATAATAGAATGATTAATAATCCTTTGGGTATATACCCAGTCATTGGATTGCTGGGTCAAATGTTATTTCTGGTTTGAGAAATCACCAGACTGTCTTCCACAATGGTTGAACTAATTAACACTCCCACCAGCAGTGTAAAAGCATTCCTATTTCTCCACATCCTCTCCAGCATCTGTTGTTTCCTGACTTTTTAATAATCACCATTCTAATTGGCATGAGACACTGTCTCATTGTGGTTTTGATTTGCATTTCTCTAATGACCAGTGATGAGGAACTTTTTTTCATATGTTTGTTGGCCGCATAAATGTCTTCTTTTGAGAAGTGTCTGTTTATACCCTTCTTCCACTTTTTGTGGGGTTGTTTTTTTCTTGTAAATTTGTTTAAGTTCCACGTAGATTTAGGATATTAGGCCTTTGTCAGATCGATAGATTGCAAAAATTTTCTCCCATTTTATATGTTGCCTGTTCACTCTGATGATAGTTTCTTTTGCTGTGCAGAAGCTCTTTAGTTGAATTAGATCCCATTTGTCAATTTTGGCTTCATTGCCATTGCTTTTGGTGTTTTAGACATGAAGTCTTTGCCCATGCCTATGTCCTGAATGGTATTGCCTAGGTTTTCTTCCAGGGTTTTTATGGTTTTAGGTCTTATGTTTAAGTCTTTAATCCATCTTGAGTTAATTTTTGTATAAAGTGTAAGGAAGGGATCCAGTTTCAGTTTTCTGCATATGGCTAGCCAGTTTTCCCAACACCATCATCTATAAAAATTATTTTCTTCAGTTAAATGGTTGTATAACAGGGAAGAGATCCTGCTGAATACCTCACTATGTCATTCCAGAAATCTGCCTCTTTTCGTTGTATTTTGAATGTGCATTTTATTTTTCTGATTCGGAAGACTTGATTGTTAAGTTTGTTATCGTTTGGACATAATAATCACACCAAATTCTGATTTTTAAAACATTGTAAGTCTAAAATGATGTCAATATATATAAAAAAGAGTAAAACTTGAACAATTTATAATTTTGGTCAACCTAATATCAAAGCATTTTATTGATGAAAATATCAAGCCCATTTTATTGATAAAAATGAAGTGATCATTTAGCTTAATTTAGGATATTTTTTCAAAAATGTTAGCTGAATAGGCTGTGGTTTTGTTATTTGTTTTTCACCATATCTGCATAATATGCAACAAATTGGGGTTTTAAAATTAACCCAACAGTAAGTTTTCAAACTCTGTATTGTGTTACCTTTTTTAAAACATGAATTGTTCAGATGTGTTATTTATACTGGTGAATTGTTAAAAATTAATTCTCAGTCCTTTCTGTTTTAACATGCTTGTTTGAACTTGTTTAAACATAGTCTGTGACTATGCCTGTCACACTCCAACAAACGGATCAACACATCCCTATGCAATTGAAACACTTATTAACACAAAACATTTCTTTCATGGCTAAAGTAGATTTGCCTCTATTTAAAGTCTAATAAATGCACTTTGGAAAGGGAATTTATATTAGTGAATGTATAACTTAAATGTAGATCTAATAAAACCAAGAGAAAGTTAATTGTTAAAATGGAGGCTTCGTACTAGGTAAAGCAAGCAGATATCAATGACTAAGTAACTTTGGAGGGGATTTATATTGAACCAAACTCTGGAAGGGTGATAAGATAGATAGCAAAGTACTGAACCTAGAATGAGTTTTTGCACACGTGAAAGGAAAAAGAAGTGCATATGGATTCCAGTCACATAAAACTGTCAACTCCAAAATTTACTGCTTCCATGGTCAATCACTTGGATAGCATTATTCTGTGATGTATTAAATGTATAAGCTATCTCTTATTTTTTCTTAAATACAATAAACAAAACAATAATCTTATTTTTATGACATGTTTAATGAAAGAAAATGTCAATAAAATTAATCCAGACATAAAACTGATTATAGATAAGTATATGCTAGTTTAAAATTTTTATTTTTTTGATAATTTTTTTTTACATTGTACAGTCTGCTAAACAATGAAATCAAATCTTATTTACGGTTTGAGACTACAAATAGCTCTCCAATTCTAAATACAAACTTAAAAACTATAGAAATTAATTCAACTACATCTAAAATGCAATCTTTTAAGCTTTTATTTTACAGATAGTCAGTTAAAAACACATAGTTGCAATAGTAAAATAAAATGAATCATATTTTCACATTCTTTTTTGTTTCCCAATTTCTGTGAAGTAAGATAATTTGTACAAGCTTTATGAAAACTGTATAGGAATTTAATTAATTAATTTTATCTAGTTTATATTGTTTTTAATATTCTTTAAATGATAAGAAATTATACTTGCCATTGGAGCAATTAAATCTTTAAAAAATTAAAATTCAAATTAACTGATAAAGAAAATACTGGACATACATTATTTTGCTTTCATAGTGTGTATCTGAGTTTGGATAGACATTTAAAAAATAAACAGCCTGAATATTTAAAATCGACATAAGGGAAGTGAATAGGAAAGTCTCTGAAGAAAAATAGTAAATATTGTGGTCTACTGAATATGCGAATTATACTGAACAGTTTATTAGAGATGTGTCAAAGATGCATGTGGTGCTGAAATTTTATTTTTCTCTTCATTGTATGAACTGAAAAGTTCTCTGCATATAAATAGCTCTTTATTTTGTGTTTGATAGCCATAGTCACATTTGTGACTCTAAAAATTAACTCTATATCCAACTGAAAAATACTAATCCCTAACAAAAACAGAAGAATGTTGTTTATTATTACTTTTTAAAAAAATTTCCCACACATTGGTAAAACCTGTGAACACTAGTCAACAGTTACAGAATAGGTTTTCAATTACCATACATATGACCTTGAGAGATAAGAATTGCACTAAAACTGATCTTCCACAATTTAAGATCCTTATTTTCAAGTTTGATTACGTATTTCATAAACAGTAAAATTTGGTATGCATGTTTCATTTAAAGTTTCCTAGTAAGAAACCTCCTTTTTCCCAATGACTTTCAGTTTTGAAAGGAAACACTTTCTGAGAACAATTTGTGGTTAATGCCTTTCAGTGGGCATGATCCCACTGAGAAGTGCTCTAGCTAACTTGCTCTGGGTTGTGTTCCAACTTAGTTTAAGGGACTTTAGGGGACACATTCCTGCTGATTCCACTGTTCTTTCCTGTCTTCCTTTTTTTTGTAATCTTGACCCAAAAACTATTTTAAGTGATGTCTGATTTGGCTTCCTATGGTGCTCAAATGTTCACTGACAAAGGATTATTGAAAGAATGTGTGACTCGCCCTTTCTTTTCTTGAATTCAGTTTCTGATGTCGATATTAATGTGAAAGGGTCATCCATAAAGAGACAAAGAATACTAATGTTACAAGGCTTCTCAGCTCTTCTCCTTTATCTCAGTTGGTAGACTCCAAACCAAAGGGATCAAATATCTTCTATCACCTCCTTAAAAACATCACCATCTGTGTCATCATTGGCCTTTAGGCTGTGAGGATTATTCCAAAAGTGCACCTCTCTCTGTACAGTCCATCAGTTGAAAGCTATAGAAACATGGGATTGTAGGGCTAAAGAGCACCTTAAAGGTGAAACAGTCCAGCCCCCTTATTTATAGAGTTAGGAAATTGTGGATTATAGTGAGTAGGTTATTTGTCCATGGGCATGAGCAAAGATAAAGAAATAGACAAGAAAACAGTTTTTCTAAATTCAGTATTTCAGCAATGCAGCTGCACATTGCACTTCTATTAGGGCTATGTGTCTCCTTGTTTCTTTAATACCTACGTTCATCAAACCTTGCTCAGAGCCTAGTGAATCTTCTGATATAACCGAGTTAAATAGATAACAGGCTTTAACATTAAGGATTCACTAAACAATTTTAAATCACAAGGAACCTAAATATCTCAATATTTTTTTACTTTTTCTAAACATGTCACCTTTTATATCTAAAAAAAAGTGTTTGTTAGTAGCTTTTACTCAAAAGAATAACAAGAAATGTTTAGTAAAAAATAAATTAAGGTCTTAGGTAGACGACTGTGGGAATAGTGAATGTTGACTGTCAACCAAGGCTATCTACCACAAGTGGATTCCTTGGATTCATAACAATATCGTTTATTAAATAAGTTCAGAATGATTTTAAATCACCACGAAGACTACAAAAAATTTAAAAATCAGGAAGATTTTTAATTACATAGCTTTTAGAAGTATAGGTCAACTTGAAAACAACATGACTTAGCATGAGTCATATAAGTAATGTTTTTTGGTAAATTATACTTTAATGAGAACTTCAATGTGAAAGTAATTCACTTGGTAAAAGTAACTCAATTTGTCAAAGAAACTTACCAAATTTTCCTTCAGTGGAGTAATAGCACGTTTCAACTGAAGAGAGACCAGAACTGAAGTATGTACTTCATGTGTGATATGATGTAGACATGTCTGTTGTCTATTTCAAAGAAAATAATAATAACCTTTTCATTTTGAGACAGAAAGGAGATGCAGAGAATCAAGACAGAGGCTACACAGCAAGCGAGTTTCCTAAATATGTTGAAATGGATGCAGATTCCCTTAGAGAGCATCCAGTCCTAACTTCATCTGAATGAGGGTAGAGGGAACACTGATTTAGCCTTGGCTGTATGCTTCTCATTAAGGTGATCTAATTCTTCATGAAGTTGCCTCTTCAATTCTTAGCTCAGGTTTTGTATTTTCTTCTACATATTGAGTGAAAAGCTACATCCCTGTATCTACTTTAAACATATACTTTGCCCCTTTCTATAAATTTCAAGAGTCATTTCCAAAATAATATTTTTAGCATTAAGGCCAATTTCCATTTATCAATGATAAATTAGAGTGAAATTAATAATATTCAATATTCATAGCCAAACAAATAATTATTTTGGCTGAGAATATTTTTCATCATTACTAAATTATACCCATTGTGTCACCACTTTTATTTATTTCTCCTGTTCATTTAAATATTTAAGAGTTTCGGCCGGGCACAGTGGCTCACGCCTGTAATCCCAGCACTTTGGGAGGCCAAGGCCGGCAGATCATGAGGTCAGGAGATCCAGGCCATCCTGGCTAACACAGTGAAACCCCATCTCTACTAAAAATACAAAAAATTAGCCGGGTGTGGTGGTGGCCGCCTGTAGTCCCAGCTACAGCCACTCAGGAGGCTGAGGCAGGAGAATGGTGTGAACCCAGGAGACAGAGCTTGCAGTGAGCAGAGATTGCGCCACCACACTCCAGCCTGGGCAACAGAGCGAGACTCCGTCTCAAAAAAAAAAAATAGTTTCTAGCTATCTGATGATACTAAGTTCTTAGAAGAAAAGATGAAAACAGCATATTCACATATAATCAAGTTATATCTTTACATTGATTGATATATTCATAGTGAAAAGAGCATTTTCATTGATGTTCTTGGTTTTAATTAAGAATCCTAGAGAATCGTATTTTTTAATACTGAAAAATGATTGTTTACTAGCAATTGTTCAGTATGAAGTACAACTAGTTTTTTTAAATGTTATATTGAAAAATGATCTTGTATATTTGGTTTTCAAATCTGCTTCCTATACAATAATTTAATATTCTAAATGTGGAAAAATTTCTATTATTTTAAACGTAGTTGAAAATGGTATAATACAAAGGTAGTTTACCAAATATTCTAGGCCACATACATTTCTATGAAGTGTCATATGCAACCTTTGAAATGTCTGTGGAGAGAACGTCATATGGATGATATTAATGCTTTGATTAATGTAGAGCCTTTCTGTGAAAACCTATGGCCAGTTCAAGTACCCAAGCCTTTCTCCTTATCACTACCACTTTTTGAAATTAGAGGTGGAATGCTTGAATTCTAATACCAGAGTATTCAGATGCATAAAAATGGTGGTAAGAACATAAGGAATCTTCTCAAACAAACTAATTAGCTCAAGTTCATCTGAGCCTATGAGCCTTTTCTTAGGTAAAAGAATTTCTCCTAATGAGTAATACTGTATAAGAGCTGTACAGTTCTCGTCCAGGTGCGGTGGCTAGCGCCTGTAATCCCAGCACTTTGGGAGGCCGAGGAGGATCGATCACCTGAGGTCAGGAGTTTGAGACCAGCCTGGCCAACATGGTGAAACCCCATCTCGACTAAAAATACAAAAAAACATAACAAACAAAAAAATTAACTGGGCATGGTAGCGGGCGACTGTAAACCCAGCTGCTTGGGAGGCTGAGGTAGGAGAATTGCTTGAACCCAGGAGGTGGAGGTTGCAGTGAGCTGAGATGGCACCACTGCACTCCAGCCTGGGTGATAGAGTGAGATTCTGTCTCAAAAAAAAAAAAAAAAAAAAGATCTCAAACTTTAGAATCCAGAAGAATCCCCAAGGTGCTTCTTTAAAAAGCAAAATCCATGACCGTATTCAGCGATGTCATCTAGAGGATGTGATATATGCAGCAGCACAGGGCCCCGTGCTCAGGAGGGCTTCCACACTTGGTTTTATGTCATATTTTCATCATCTTGAAATTCTTTATTAATTTTTTTTGAACTGGTATTTTACAAATGAAGTCAAATCAGACCATTCAGCACGTGCATGAGGTGAGGAGATACATGCAATGTTTGCCCACTATTCTTTGTCACACTATTTACATATAGCATTTGTGAACATGTTAAATGTTCTTAATATGTGCATCTCAAACTGGCATTACACAGTATAAAAATAAATGTAAAATTCATGTTATTAATTTAAATTTTTAATTTTTCCTCACTTATAACAATATTAAATATCAAATAATAAGCACCATGACAAGGTGAAAGAGAAGTCCTACAAGAAAAAATAAAATTTTAATATTTAATGACAATATTTTCTGCTTTTTTGAACAAGGGCACCCATGATTTCATTGTTCCTAGGCCTTGAAAATTACTCTTTTTTCAACAGGTCTAGGGTGGGACTGGACATTTGTATCTTTATCAAGCTTATGATGCAGATAGTACATAAAACACATTCTCCCTACAGCACTCATTTGAGCCCTGTGAAATATACTCCTGTGTTATTTGTGTTTACATGAATGTAGCTCAGACCATACAAGATTACGAGGTCTATCAAGGCAAGATACATGAAATAATTTTAGGTCTCTTCCACTGTTTATCTGAGTGTCTTACATATGGTGTTTGTTTTTTAAAGAAAATATTTATATATTAATAAAATTATAAAGAGACACATGATGACAGTCTTACCAAGTAGCGATAAATTTTTTAAAAACACACAATAAGACTGAATTTAGGGAAAAAAATGTAGTCTGTTGTTACACTTATGACCTAACTTAGCATAGTATCCATGAAATTACAATTCTTTAGCTAAAGTTCATCCCATTTCCACCTATAAATTGTGAACATAAAGCATTTTCTCCAGTTCTTAAAAGGTACTTACAATTAAAATAAACTCTTGAATGAATGTACAGTTGTCCCTTGGTATCTATCTGTGAAAAATGGATTCCTACCTCCTCCCATGCCAAAGCAGATGCTCAAGCCTCGTTTTAACGTTATATTTCATGTGACTTATACACATCATCCCACATGCTTTGTATCACCTGTAGATTATTTATAACACCTAATACAATGTATATATTATGTAAATAGTTATTATGCTGTATTTTTTTTCTTTTTTTTTTTTTTTTTTTGAGACAGAGTTTCTCTCTTGTTGCCCAGGCTGGAGTGCAATGGCACGATCTCGGCTAACCGCAACCTCCGCCTCCAAGATTCAAGCAATTCTCCTGCCTCAGCCTCCCGAGTAGCTGGGATTACAGGCATGCACCACCACGCCCAGCTAATTTGGTATTTTTAGTAGAGATGGGGGTTTCTCCATGTTGAGGTTGGTCTTGAACTCCTGACCTCAGGTGGTCCGCCTGCCTAGGCCTCCCAAAGTGCTGGGATTACAGGCATGAGCCTCCGTGCCCAGCCTATGCTGTATTTTTATTGTTGTATTATTTTTATTTTTTTTCCAAATTATTCAAACCAAAGTTGGTTGAATCCGCCAACACAGAGAGCTGACTCCGTATAGATTCATGTTTTAGAACAAAATTTTCATGAAGGATTTCAGTGGGACATATTTTTCTCTAAATGATACCTTACATGTAAACTCACGTATTGAACAGTTTTTGTTAGAAATGGCAGAAGACCAAAGTCCCACCCATCAGGATTCAACCCACTTTTCTATCTACATCCCTTGAGGCACTATCTGAAAAGGAGGTGTTGAGTTTCCAAATAATGTAATTAATTACCAGATGGTCAATTCCAAAATATAAAAATGAAAATTACTCTTTATAAGGTTTAAGATATACTACATTTCAACTTAAGTAAATTTAGAAATTTAAAAGTTAATTACATTAACTTTTATTAACTTAAAATATCTTAAAATTTTTAAATTAAGCAGAAATCTTTAAACTAAAATGCCTTAGAAACACTGGAGGTCAGATTCTTAACACTGCTAAGAAATTAAAATGTTGAAATATATTTTTAAATAAGCTTAATTTTTAGAAAATAAGTATTTAAATAAATTCAAAGCCAGTGACAACCTGAGTCAGCCATGAGAGTAAATTTTGGTTTTTTTCCCCTCTACTTCTAAAACAAAAAAATACAAAACAAGAGATTATTTAGTTTGGAGTTTTGCCAACTAATCTTTGCAGAAAGGCACCCTTAAGGGAACTGTCTTACAAATGAGGATACGGGAAGTTATTCATAAATTCAAAATCCCTTTTTAAAAATGTCTGAGAAAGTGTATTACAAATGAATGCTCTATAAGGTATAATCATTGAAGACTAAATCTTCCTGATTTACTTACTGAAGATTACATATGGGCTTCAGACTTATAAAAAAAGGTGGCCTGCATCCTCATCAAGCTACCAATGACTTTCTTCACAGAATTGGAAAAAACTAAAGTTCATATGGAACCAAAAAAGAGCCTGCATCACCAAGTCAATCCTAAGCCAAAAGAACAAAGCTGGAGGCATCACGCTACCTGACTTCAAACTATACTACAAGGCTACAGTAACCAAAACAGCATGATACTGGTACCAAAACAGAGATATAGATCAATGGAACAGAACAGAGCCCTCAGAAATAATGCCACTTATCTACAACTATGCGATCTTTGGCAAACCTGAGAAAAACAAGCAATGGGGAAAGGATTCCCTATTTAATAAATGGTGCTGGGAAAACTGGCTAGTCATATGTAGAAAGCTGAAACTGGATCCCTTCCTTACGCCTTATACAAAAACTAATTCAAGATGGATTAAAGACTTAAATGTTAGACCTAAAACCATAAAAACCCTAGAAGAAAACCTAGGCATTACCATTCAGGACATAGGCATGGGCAAGGACTTCATGTCTAAAACACCAAAAGCAATGGCAACAAAAGACAAAATTGACAAATGGGATCTAATTAAACTAAAGAGCTTCTGCACAGCAAAAGAAACTACCATCAGAGTGAACAGGCAACCTATGAAATGGGAGAAAATTTTCGCAACCTACTCATCTGACAAAGGGCTAATATCCAGAATCTACAATGAACTCAAACAAATTTACAAGAAAAAAAAAAAAAACCCACCAAAAAGTAGGCAAAGGACATGAACAGACACTTCTCAAAAGAAGACATTTATGCAGCCAAAAAACACATGAAAAAATGCTCACCATCACTGGCCATCAGAGAAATGCAAATCAAAACCACAATGAGATACCATCTCACACCAGTTAGAATGGCAATCATTAAAAAGTCAGGAAACAACAGGTGCTGGAGAGGATGTGGAGAAATAGGAACACTTTTACACTGTTGGTGGGACTGTAAACTAGTTCAACCATTGTGGAAGTCGGTGTGGCGATTCCTCAGGGATCTAGAACTAGAAATACCATTTGACCCAGCCATCCCGTTACTGGGTATATACCCAAAGGACTATAAATCATGCTGCTATAAAGACACATGCACACGTATGTTTATTGCGGCACTATTTACCATAGCAAAGACTTGGAACCAACCCAAATGTCCAAAAATGATAGACTGGATTAAGAAAATGTGGCACATATACACTATGGAATACTATGCAGCCATAAGAAATGATGAGTTCATGTCCTTTATAGGGACATGGATGATATTGAAAATCATCATTCTCAGTAAACTATCACAAGGACAAAAAAACCAAACACCGCATGTTCTCACTCATAGGTGGGAATTGAACAATGAGAACACATGGACACAGGAAGGGGAACATCACACTCTGGGGACTGTTGTGGGGTGGGGGAAGGGGGGAGGGATAGCATTAGGAGATATACCTAATGTTAAATGACGAGTTAATGGGTGCAGCACAACAACATGGCACATGTATACATATGTAACAAACCTGCACATTGTGCACATGTACCCTAAAACTTAAAGTATAATAATAATAAAATAAAATAAAAAAGAATTTCCAAAAAAAAGAAAAAAAAAAGGTGGCCTGAGTAATAACAACAGATGGATGGATGTGAAATGCTCAGGGACTTCTAGTATTCCAGGTCAGTAAACTGTGAAAGAAGGATGACTTCAATGATAGTTCATAATAACTCATTTGGAGCTGTTACAGTCAGTTAGGTTAAAATTCCTTTTTCAATAGTGACCTACATATGGTTGGACAAGGCAGATGAAAGCAAGTTTGTTCCTAACGGTGAGCTGTCAGTTAATAAGCCCCAAACTGTAGATTTCACTCCGGTTCCACTGTCCCAAGAAAACTGTACTATTTTACTTGAGACTGTATTTGTGAAAACATAATTTGAAGCAAATATACCCTACTTTTCAAAAATCTTCAATTTTATAGGTTTTCACTCTTGAATCAAGACTACAATTTCTATGGGTATACTTGGGTAACTGATTGACGAGTTTTAAAGTTACAGTGTAATTCTGTGAAGTTACCTGGGTGATCTGACATCTCCAGGCAGTAGTTTCTTCTCTATGTAGAATGTGACTAAATTACAACACAAAAGTTTTTTTGAGTAACAATTTATGCAAATGAGTGCTTCCTATGTATCATCTTCCATAATAATAACTGTTGCTGCTTAAAATTAAGAAACTGTGGTAGGGAAAAGTTTTATATTCTAAACATTTAATAAATGTTTCTTAGTGCTTGCCAACCCATAGGTTTTTTGAAGAAAATATATATACATATATATGTACAAATTTTAAAAACATACTGCCTCTCTATATATACATCCCTTATTTGTGCTAAAAATCTAGAAATGATTTCAGAGCCAATTTGTTGAAAAAGCTTGATAATGCATTTCATGAAGAGGATGGAAGATAAAGTTCATGGGGGGGGGAAATTGGTCATGAATAGCTGAGATGATCTGAAGTAATAAAAACATTGGCGCATCTGTTATTGTGCTTCCCGTCCTGTGAAGGAGAGGTGGAGAGCCATATAGAATGCTGCCTTGCACTCGCATTTCCATTACTATTGAAAACGAAGGTACTGACCTCGTCAGAAATGGACTTACACCTTTTTTTTTGGCTTAAAAGGAATCAAATATTTAAGGTATGATGCCCAGGACTACTTCAGATTTCAGTAGCTCTCATTATTCATTCTCTTACCTCCTTCTAGGTCGCCACCTTTTGTTCATGCATATATCATGAATATGTTAGTCTATATATTGCGTACAGTTACCTGCCCATAGACATGCATGTGCAAGGTATCCAGTTCAAATACTGCATTAAAGGAAAATTATTATTTCAAAATTGCTTTCACTGCTATCCTTTAAAAAAAATCTATAATGACAGAAAAAATAAACTAATAATAAAAATGTCCTAATTATACTCTGACAGTTCAGCTTGATAGCCACCCTGTTGAAACTTTTATATTCTCCAATACATCTTCGTTCATTATATCCAACATCAGCACAGATCTCTGAGATAAATTAATGTTTTACTGCCCTCCAAATACCTTATCTTAACCTCTGCTTTTCTCTTCATCTTATATCACATATTCATTCAATCATTCTGGAATCAAGTTTTGATCAAAAATAAATTATTTTAAAAACTCAGATTATCTTCTTTTAATTTTTGTCATGCCTTTTTATTCCATGGAGTAAATGAATGAGAGAAGAAATATTAAAGAGATGCTTTTGACTGTAATCACTACACAAATATACCCAGTAAATAAAAATCCAGAAATTCCTTTGAGACATTAAAAGACATATTGCTTTGAGCAAAAGTGACATGCTAGATATATCCTATAAATTGAAACAGCTTGACAGCATTCAGTACTCTCTACCCCTTTCACGACCCTGTTAATTTTTCTTGGTACCAATTGACTCTACTAAGTATATATTTACTTCGTAACTATCCACAGCAAAGAAATACGGGTAGTAATATTGTTGATACATGAAGTACAAGACATTCTCCCTTTTTTTCCCCAGTTGTGCTTGCATTTGCTGACAGTTGTAAAAACTTGTTGTTGTTATATGCAGAGACAACTCCAAAGGCATACAGGGAACGGATGTATGCTATCATAGTAACAAGATGCCACTTTTAAAAAATACTTTTCAGCTTAGGGCTACATTTAAACCTTCAGGTACAGTTTATGAAACTCATAATGTGGGAGAGTGAGTACTAGTGATGTCTTTGAGAGTCTCTAGGGGAAAAGACTCTGAGATATTGTTATCATTATCACCATCTTGCTAACGGAATCACAGTTAGTGCCATGATTATTACACCTAAGGGAGTGACTTACTACCCTCTAGGTTGAAATAAAGGGCAAAATGAGATTCTTCCATTGTAGGAAGGTGGAACAAATTCGGGACACTGTAAGAAAAAGGCATTCTATTCAATCTCAGTGTTTTAAAAATAGAGAACTAAATTAATCTGAATATGCAATTCTCAGTTTGGCCATATAAACTAATTGGGCATACGTTTCAACTAAACTGATTATGGATGGAAAGTCTTTGCAGAGTTAGATACATTCTTCGAAAATCTATGCATATCTTATTTTTATAGAAATGCAAAAACAAAAACAAAACAATAGGCAAGAAGGTTTCACACAAAAGCAGAGTCATACCTAAATATGAAAGGACATAAATGTGCCTCAGATTGCATCATATTTTATCTTGCAGTCAGTTACATTGTAAAATTGTAAGATGCTGTTGAAGTAATTCAATCAAATAAAGTGAAAGTAATATTGATGAAAACTGCTTTCATTTTTATTAACTCATAAACATTAGAGTGTAAATGTGTAGACTTACCTTCACACCCCATACATAGAACTGACTGTTCCAACTTTAAATATCTGGAAAGGAAATATAAATTGCATGTTACACTTGAATCTGAAACATAAAATTGTCACTGCACTTTGATGATGAAAAGTTGAGCCCTTTGAACAATGCTCTATTTTTCTCTGGAATTTTATTTTTTACTCTGTTCCCTGATGTAAATTTTGTTTCTTATTTCTATTATTTGTTTCTGATTGTGAACCCAATTTATTTTGCATAGAATTGTTAAGTACCTTGTCTGTTTGCAGTAGTTCAAATGTAAAATAGCTAAAATGAATAACCCTTCAAAGTCAATTCTGGCCTTCTGCTTTTATATTTATTTACAAATGCTGTAGTCTGAAAAATGGTTAAAAGATGAAAATGCCAAGGGGCCAGTTTTCTTAATTACTTCGTGAATAAATCTTAAACGATCGGGACATTTAAAACACTTGAAATATGTTTAAATATAATTAAACTAGAATACCTCTTTAGAGTAGAGAGTAGAGGATACTGGGATGAACAATTTTGATTTTAAGTGTGAATCATGGAAATAAAAGTGGCTGTGCTTGATCATTTACTCAGCACTGGAGGCAATAATCAAGTTTCACAAATCAATTACACCTTCGAAGAGTGATGGCAGGGAGCAGAGGCTTTATCAGAAAACCTCTGTGTTTTGTATCTGTTTGTCTCTTTGTATTTTTAGACATAAATCTGTAACATAGAGTGTGTATCCAGACAACATTCTCTCCTCCCTCCAGGTATTGACGGCACAATAGGATTTGGGGATTTTGAGCACCTGAGGGAAAAATTGTAAGCTGAGTAAAAATTGATATTATTACATTAAAAGAAGATTTATGCTTTAAATATATGTATCTCTTCAGAGTAACAGAGTATTTAGGAGAAGAATATATCAATTTTATGAAATATTTTATGTCAAATGTGGATGTTAATACAGAGAGCTAGGAAGATTGATCAACTAATATTTTATAATTGTATAAAATATATCCTGTATATTAACTTAGGTATTATTATTAGCAAACAATGGCAGTTTTATTTCACAGCTTAATGTAAATAAAAAATTCCATGTTTTGACTCATGTCAGATAAGAAACAGAGCAATTTTTTTCTGTTGATTTTCTAAGTAAACACATATTTTCTGTTTTAAAAGCTGTCAAGATGAACTTAACATCAAATTGCTTAGATATTGTATTTCCTAACATCAATCCAGACTAAAATTTTTATTGCATTTTTCTTTAATATTGACTAAATATAAACTTCTGAATGATATGGATAAAGGGGACATGTAAGTTATCTGTTGTAATATAAATTTAGCTCTCAATGAGTGTGTCTCTAAGAAATACAAAACTTGATAGAAGTTGGAGCAAAAAAAAAATCTTTCTCTCATTTCTAACATGTCAAATTGATAGGCAACACAATGTCAAAATTATGCATACTATGAAAAGATTATATAGTGAAAAATAAGTGAATTGTATAGTGAATACAAGCAGGGCTGATAGTTTTTTTATATAAAATGTGGTAGTTTTGCCCTTATATTTATTTAATTTGAAGGCCATTAAAAATAGTAAAGATTATAAGACTTGAAAAGTTACTAAATGCTTGTCTCTGGTTGATAATTATGCATTTGGTCCAGATTAATACAGGTTATATTCCCCCCTGAGTAAACAAGTGTACGGCTTGGAGAACTGCTTACCATTTAAAAACAACAAACTAAAATAATTGAATAGATATAATTATAGTATGTTGAGTTCAAA
Source organism: Pan paniscus (assembly GCF_029289425.2). Lineage (NCBI taxonomy): Eukaryota > Metazoa > Chordata > Mammalia > Primates > Hominidae > Pan > Pan paniscus. Next base: position 99,781,452 of record NC_073253.2, read on the forward strand.
GGTCATCTAATTGACTATGAATGTGCTAACCATGGCATTCAAAAGTCTTCAGAATGTAATAATTTTTTTTCACCTGCTTAAAATTTATCAGTAGTATCTATATATGTAATATGTATGTGTTTATATATCTATAGTATACTACAGAACATAGAATATGTATTACTATACTATATGCTATATACACATACTTATAATATATACATATGGTATATATATGTGTGTTTGTGTGTAATAATAGGCTACTTGGAATGTCTAAGCTATTACAAAACTTATTAATATTTAATGTTTATTTTTATATCATTTTGTCTTCACTATGTTGTGCTATTGTGCATGTTTTATAGGTTTTTGAAGACCTAATCCTTCCTTTGTTTTATGCATTGTAAATGCAATAATTTGGGTAATTTGTATGTACATGTTCTTCTGATGCCATACACTTGCTTGTTAAAATTATACATTTAATGTTTGCTTGAGCCATTAAGTTTTGTGAATGCTGTATTGTTGAAAGTCATTGTTATAATAAGTGGATATTATCCTATCATTTCCATCCCTGAATGGAGGATATCATTATGAGAATTTTCCAATGGATGACCTAAAGAAAAAGTTTGATTATTTTTGTTTGAAGGAAATGCAAAGAGATTGGTATTCCCAAGTGATATATATCACTGAAGTATAAAATTGTGTCTTACTATCACTGCATTTGGGATTTTATTTTGGTTTCAAAGGAAATGCAATTTTCAAAAGTAAAGTAAAATGTATAACTACATTAATAGATATGTTTTGTGATTAGTAGAAAATTCAAAAACCAATGACTTTATTTCTCAATGCCAGGAGATTAGGAAGACAACAAATTATATGCTAATTATTTCAGTAATACTGCCTTCAAAAGGCTAGAAACTTGCAGATGAGAATTTAACATGATTCTATACATATTATCAAGAGACATTATACATTTATGTTTAGATTGAAAGTAGTGTTGATGCTTTTTGTTTTGAAAGTCTTGAGTTCACATGGGTATTATATGCTATATTCCATAACATAGTCAGGTGTTTGCATTGTCAGATATCAATTAGCAATGTCCTCTTAAATAGATAATTAAGGTTTAACTAAACTTTACTTTTGCTAGATGACCTCGCAAATGTTTTGGGTGAAAGGCTCTATGCACAACATTGTGCATAAGCAGGTCAAAAACGAAGTGTATCACTTACAATAGGTTTGAACTTTTGGTGGTTAATAGAAGAACAAAAGTCTCCCAGATCAATGTTTCCTAGAACTTAATCATAGGGACAGCATTACTGCAAAATTTCACTAGGTGTTTACTTAAACACATGCCCAGGTACACATACAAAAGTAAATACATGCAACGCACCAAACACAATTTTGTGGTCAAAAATATTGAAAAGGTCTTCATTAAACAAAGGTAAATGAACTTCTTCACTGTATGACTTCTCAGAGACTATACAAAAATAAAGTGTCTGAATCCATCATGTACATACAATAGGAAAGATACTACAAAATACATTAACCATATGAAACATTTTTCATGGGCTACCACAAAGTAATATAATTGTCTGCAATTCTTAAAGAAACAACATAAAGATTTTTGTTTTATTGACACTAAATCAAACTGGCACTTTAAAACTACATGTCACTTTAAACTCTCATTAGAATTTATCATTTTTGAGCACTTCAATATTGGCTTCTAGCATCTTGTGCTTTCCTTCTCATCTGTATTTTTCCATTCACAGGAGGAAACAAATGACCATTTTCTAGACAATCCACCAAAATTCTAATTTATTATGAGAGCTTTCTCCCTTTATCATACTTCAGCCTCATAATATGAAGCAAAGCTCTTTTTCCCCCTTACAAAATGGAGAAAAATAAGCTTTTATTTATGTCTAATTTCTAACATAATATAAGGAGAAACATATTATAGAGAGGTGGAGTCCAATTTGGGACTAAAATAGCCCAACAGAGTATCCATGTTCCTGGTAAAACCACCTCTTCCCAGCTTTTACGTTACTCACATCAAGGATGAAGGTAGAGCATCTGAAAATTCCTCACGCATATGGTGAAACCACCACTTTTTCTGATCCCCAACCTTTTCTGTCCAAGCACTATAAACTGTCTAAAAGATCTTCCTTTAGCACAGCCTAATTTGAACAAGTTAACACATTCATATAGTGAATCTTCGGAATTTATCCAAATGCTTCCTGTGTCCTTGTGTCTGTCAGCATCCTAAGTAGTTTAAGCTATGCTGTGCTTCCTTATCATCTGGACTCTTAAAGATTCAAGGCTCTGTATATATCTGAAGTGACTCATTCTTTCACAATGTAAACTCCTCCTATGTGACCACTGAATATACAAAGTCGTGTATACCCTCCTTTGGTCTCAATGTTTCTTCCACTTCCTGTTCTAACTAAAATCTAGATATCACCTAGGGACCCTGTTTTCCCCAGCAGTGCTCCCAAATAATCTTTCACACACATCCCAAGTTGCAACAGTCCTGGAGTTAGAATAGGTTTCTATCCTTCCTTTAAACAAACAAATGAAGAGCAATCTGTTTCAAATGAACCAGAAAGATATGTGTATGTTTTCCTAATGGTTGTAAACACCTACTAAAAGTATCATTGACAATATTATCACCTTGCTTATTATCTTTTTTTCCACCAATAGGAATATTATTATTCTTGGTAATGTCACTATCAATACAGGTAATCTATGCAACACATTTTAATCTTTTTCATACTCCTCTTATGCCAGTAATTTTTTTCTACACTTCACCACGATCACCTATTTCAATCATCATTCCCTCCAGACATTGTCACTATCAATATCTATACCACTTCAAAAATTTTAGTGATCATACCCTTATTGTAATATTCATATTTTCATATTAAACTATAAACTCTTCCAGAATCCCAACTCCCCAAACAAAACCTCATCCACTGAAACCACCAATAATTCATTGTTGATCTCTCCACTTTGGTAGTTTCTCCCCTTCTCACAAGATTAGATTCCTCTGGGCTGTCATTAAAGCCATCTCTTTGTTACCAATCTTCAATTTCTTTACCTTTTTTTCTTGCTTTCTTTGACTAGGCTAGTGTATTAGTCTGTTTTCACACTGTTGATAAAGACATACCCAACACTGGGTAATTTATAAAGAAAAAGAGGTTTAATAGACTCACAGTTCCATGTGGTTGGAGAGGCCTCACAATCACGGAAGACAGCAAAAGACACATTTTACATGGTGGCAGACGAGAGAGAACTTGTGCAGGGAAACTCCCATTTATAAAACCATCAGATCTCAGATCTGGTAAGACTTATTTACTATCACAAGAACTGCCTCCATGATTCCATTACCTCCCACCTGGTCCCTCTCACAACACACGGGAATTGTGGGAGCTACAATTCAAGATGAGATTTGGGTGGGGACACAGCCAAACCATATCAACTAGCTAAACCCCCATGTTGGCTTAATCTCATTATCTACTTACTATCAACATGCACCAGGAAAGTTAAGCAGGATGGGAACAATATAAACAATCTACTTGATTTAACTTTAAATATGACCACAAATCTCAATAATTTCCTCAGGACACATTTAATTCTACTATATTTCCCTAAAAAGAGTATTTTTCCTGCCTCCTTTGTTAATTAACACTCCTCTCACTCAAACTATTGCCCTAAACAGTACTCAGAATTTCATTTAGTTTTAGATTACAAAAAAAAATTAAATACAGTGGACTGACTTTCTCAGTCTTTCTCTCCTCTCTTGAAGACCACTCAATTTGATGCTACTGAAATTACTCTTGTCAGTGCCATAAATGACCTCCACATTGAAGTATTTGGTAAGTAGATGTTGATGAATAGAACAGACACAGCATAATTTAGTCAAATTAAATAAGGTTTTCTTGTTTAAATGATTCACAGAGAAATCAACAGAGTCATGATTCAGAGTAGAGAGATCAGAACCATTGTACAAGAGATCTGGCTGTGAGCTTTAGGGTGATAGAAATGTTCACCATGTTAAAATTTCAAATGTTAATTAGATTTAGAGTCACATCATACCTCTTGGAAGTTCATCTTCTATCAGACCCATAGCTAAATGGAGTTGGAGCAGTCTAACGTATAATCATGTAGGGTATTTATCTGTATTTGCTCATCTGGGCCAGAGCCACCACTTTCATCTTAGAGGCATAGAGTATATGTGATAGGAGATAGTATTAATTCTCAGGTATAAATGAAATTATCATTTTTCATCTTCAGACTTTTTACCTGGAAGCCTAATCTATCTTTTCTTAACTGAGGGCTGAAGAATTGAACTCCATTGTTTTCCAAAACTGTCAGTCACCATACTCTAGAAACCATGAAACACTTGCCAGCACACTTAAAATTGAATTTAAATTCTTTATAATGCTCATACAATCCAACAAGATTTAGCTCCTGGCTTCCTCTCCAAACACATTATTTATTACCATTCTTGCTTTTTCTTAGTATGTGTAAGACAACCTTGCTTCTTTTCTAATCCTCAAACACACCGTGCATTCACTAGTCTCAGGGCTCTGTATATACTACCCTTGTGCTATAATGCTTTTTGCCCAGTACCTACGTGACTTGCTCCTAACTCAATTGGTTCAAAGTCAATTCCTGAGAGAAGCCTTCTCTTACTTCCTCATCTGAAAGATCACCCCACTTCACACTACAATAAACAGCTTTACTTTTTCTTTATAGCACTTATCAGTCTCAGAGATTTTTGCTTATTTATTGGTTAATTGTTTTTTTTGAAAAATAAAAAATTGATTTATGTAATTATATATGTATTTACCTGAAATGTCAAATATGAAAAACATTTAATAACAAATTTCTATTAAGCTTTTAGTTTAATTGGGAAAACTCAGGTTTTCTGTTGTTTCACTTCGCTGACTAATGAATACCACAATTAAGTGTCTCTTTAATTAAAAAACAATTTTAATGTATGTGACCAAAATTGTTTACCCAGGCAGCCTATTCTGATATGCTAATTTCAAATTCATTCATCTAAAATGGAAATCATCATTACATGTAATGAAATCAAAAGGTTATGTAGCTTGAAAAGCTCAAAATAAAGCATTCCTAAGTACTAAGAGAATAAAGACTCGTAAGAAGGAAATGTATGCTTTGTTTTTTGTTTTCTTTTTCCTGATCTGTTTTCAACCGAAGTGTAATTCTTCCTCATCTCACCTTTGGGGAATCAAAAATGAGAACTCAACAGGGAGGAAAAGTGTGATAGTGTAGGTTGTTTGCTCTTGAAAACTTATTAAATTCTGAGAGAAAACAAGATTCAAAATAATTGAAAATGCTGATTTTTCAATTTGTCTTGTTTTTGCCAGTGGAAGTTATGGTTGACAAAGGAAAATGTAAAATTAACAAATAATATGACGTACCTCTAAAATGTGCCTTTTACCTATAAATCACTAAGTATTTTATATTGGTAGTGTTCTCTCTCTCTCCACACACTTACACGCTCACAGAGAGAGAAACAGATGTGTGTTTAACAAATAAAATGTATATCTTAAAACACAGTTTTCTGAATTTCCAAACATGTACCATGGATGGAATTAGTAATAAATTCCATGAACAGGGAGCATACTTTTTGAAAGCCTTTGCTCCAAGCAACATGATTTATGTTTTGGACTGATGAACCTGCTGTTGCTGACTTCAACGAATGACTATCTACATGTATTTGATGTTATTACAGATTGCTGGTGTGTTAATCATCAAATGAGGATAATCTTTCCTTTGATTCTTTTTTAATTGGGTATCTTCTGTCTGGGAATAACTGTGTGCCCCTTCTGCTGCTGTTCTCTTCCTAACTGAAAGACTGATGATTCTCAGGCAAGACTAATTTTACTACGTATGTAAAGTTGACTTCACTTGTTTCTTCTTTCCCTCTTTCTTTCTTTCTCTTTCTTTCTTTCTTTCTTTCTTTCTTTCTTTCTTTCTTTCTTTCTTTCTTTCTTTCTTTCTTTCTTTCTTTTCTTTCCTTCCTTCCTTCCCTCCCTCCCTCTCTTTCTTCCTTCCTTCTTTCCTTCCTTCCTTCCTTCTCTCTCTCTCTCTCTTTCTTTCTTTCTTTCTTTCGCTTGCTGGCTTGCTTTCAGACAGGGTCTCACTCTGCTACCCAAGCTAGAGTGCAGTGGTGCTATCTTGGCTCACTACAACTTTGCCTCTTGGGTTCAAGCAATTCTTCTGCCTCAGCCACCCAAGTAGCTGGGATTACAGACACACACCACTATGACCAGCTAACGTTTGGATTTTTAGTAGAGATGGGGTTTCACCATGTTGGCCAGGCTGTGGCTTCACTATGACTAATTGGTTAAGTCTTCCCCAGTTTGTTAAACAAATAGTACAACTTTAGTTCTAACACTTGACCCCTAATGCTACTTTTATAAATCTTCTTTATCCCCAATTCCACTAGATTGGCTTTCTTGTCCTAATGCAGGTAATGGCTCTACACAACCAAACCGAAACAAACCATATTTTTAAGTACCAAGGCATTTGGATGATGACAAAATTGATTTTGCACTCTGTGGTTACATATACTGTAAAAATTGTTTCCAAGTAATGTTTCTTTCTCACATGGAAGGTGTCTAATACAAGGAAAAAATATAAAGTCCTAAAATTTCTTTATTTAATATACTTTAAAGACATTGTTAGAACAAATTAAACTAGGAATACAAATACTAGGGATGATATTTAAAAGCCATATATATGTGTATATATATATATATTAGTATTTCATTTATTAAAATGTCATTCTTATCTCTAAAATGAGAGGGTTTATAAGAAACTTATAATCAGGTGAAAACTTGTTTGGTTTAATAGAGGAAACTGTTATAGTAGCATTAACTTTCTTCATATTATTCAATTATTTGCATGATTTCCCAACATGTTTTTCCTAAGTACAAATGAAAGAACATTATTGCATAGTTTGAAGATGCATAGAGGTATTAGTGTCACCTGAGGGTGTCTCAGGACTCACAAACATGGCTTGCTTCTCCATATTACACCAATGATTGGATCAATGTATCCCTGGGTCTTCCTTTTACTTGTGAAGATACAAAAAAAACAATTTTGTTATTAAGCAGAATAAATGCACAAAAGTTACTGTAAAACAATCTTTATGCTAATAAAGTTCTACAATATTGTTTCTCTCTTATTCTATATATTCTCTTTTGAGATATCAATGTTAGACCTTCTCATCTTATCCTCCATGTTTCATGAATTCATTATTTCAACCAGTTGGCTACTCTGTTGCATTCTGGGTAAGTTCTTAGGTAGCTCTCTATTTAATCAAGTCTCTGCCTTTAGTATTGTCTAAAATGTCATTTAACACATCTCCCACTCATCTCGATTTTTTAAAAAGCCATTTGTTGACCCATTTTCAAATACATTCCCTCTCTCTCCCCATTCCCTGCTGAGTTAAGCACTATCTTTAAAAGTTTTACTATGTATGTAAAAATATGGAAAATATATATATTGCTAGGTAATTACTAATATTTTGTTTAGCACAGTGAAACCCCGTCTCTACTAAAAATACAAAAAATTAGCCGGGCGTGGTAGCGGGCGCCTGTAGTCCCAGCTACTCGGGAGGCTGAGGCAGGAGAATGGCGTGAACCCGGGAGGCGGAGCTTGCAGTGAGCCGGGATCGCGCCACTGCACTCCAGCCTGGGCGACAGAGCGAGACTCCGTCTCAAAAAAAAAAAAAAAAAAAAATTTGTTTAGGCTTTTTACATCTGTGTGAAAAATAAGATTGGTCTGTAAATGTTCTTCATAATGTCTTTGATGAATTTCGTATTGGGGTGGAAATCTCTTACTCGGAAGACTGGAACATATATGAGTACTTTTATAAGTATGTAGTTGTTTGAATTTTCACCAAGAGAACAAATCCAAACAGGAACTGCCAAGTAAATAAAATATTACCAGTATTCAGAACTCCATCCAGATCCCATTTCTAGCTCTTAGTTTCTCTCTTCCTCGAGGATAACCACTATTCTAACCTAAAACAAAATAGATTGGTTAGCTGTTTTTATTTTGTTCTGTTTTTAAGCTTCGTATGAATGAACTAATACATTTAAAACCTAACATTAGGCATTTAAACATCTGGCATTTAAAACCTAACATTAGGTTTGTAATATTCTTTCTTCTTGTGTTTTACAGTAGTGTCTTGGTTCAGTATAAGGGCATTGTATGGATGTGCCACAATTTATTGTCCCTTCCGCTGGAGATAAGCACTTGGATTTTTCAATTTTCTGACTATTATAAATAATGCTGCCGTAGATAACCTTGCAATACCTTTTGTGTGCACATTTATTTTTGTTGGATGTATACAGGGAAGGAATTGCTGGATCATAGATTCTGTTAAACAGTTTTCCTAAGGGGCTAAATCAATCTTAAATCCAATAGACAGATTTTAAGTATTAATTCATTGTACTTAATAATGTTTCACTTATGTTTTCCATTTCATTCTTTGTTCATTTAAGTGAACAATAGTTTTTGCAGGCTGCTACTTTGTGTAAGTTTTTGCACTGTTGGCATAAAGACTTTTCCCATTTCATAATTGTTTTCTTAATTCTTTATTTCCCCCTTAATCTGTTATTCCTGAGGCCTGCCAATTTTTTAGTCTTTTCAAATAATCAGCATCTGTTTCTGTTGACTCTATTTTAATTTTATGTTTTATCTCATTAATGTCTGCTCATTTTTTAAATTGTTTCTTCTCTTGCACTTCTTTTACTTTAATTCCATTGTTAGGTTTTGGCTTCTTTGTTGGATACTTTTTTAAAAATCAGCTTTATTAAGGTATAGTTAACCTGCAATAAAGTTCACATATTAGGAATATACAATTTGATACTTTAAAAACAATCAACTTTTCATTTTAGAATAGATTTAGATTTACAGAAAAGTTGCAAATACAGCACAGAGAATGCCTACATTCCAGAGGAAACTTTGCACCAGTTTCCTCCATTATTTACATGTTACACTAATATGGTGCATTAATCACAATTAATAAATCAATATTGACATATTATTGATTAAAGTTCATCCTTTAGTTAGACTGTTTTAGATTTTACTTAATGCACTTTTTCTATTCCAGGATCCCATCCAAGACACCATGATGCATTTATTCACCATGTCTCTTTAAATGCCTCTCAGATGTGACAGTTTCTCATACATTCTTGTTTTTTAGGTCCTTGAGGATTTTAAGGAGTGCTGGTCAAGTAATTTGTAGAATGTCCCTCAGTTGTGATTTGTTTGATGATTTTATCATAATTAGACTGAGGTTATATGTTTTGAGGAGTAAGACCACATACGTAATGTATCATTTTCATCACATTATATAAAGTACATGTCATCAACATGACTTAACCACAGTTCATATTAACCTTAATCACCGGGCTGAGTTAGAGTCTGTCAAGTTTCTCCACTGTAAAGTTATTCTTTTCCCCCTCTTTTTATACTGTACTAATTGGAAGGAAGTCACTGTGCACAGGCCACATTTAAGGTGCAGAAATTTATATTTCACCTTATACTCCACCTCCTTTTGACCTTCTATTTGTTTTGGCTTTGGCCATTAGAAGCTTTTTCATTTGACACTTGTGTCCCTTGACTTACTCCATCTTTGTGTGTCTTTGTGCATGTAAAGCTAAGCTTGATAATTCAAAATTTAATCCATTCCTACATCATTTTAGCCTTCTCCCTTTGACTATCTGTAAAATACCACTCTAGCAGTGAGAATCTAGTTCTCACCATCTGCCATCTATTTACTTAATTTTTCAATTTCAGTATCCATGTATAGTGGTTTTATAATTCAAACCAGTAGCTTTATAGGGTATGCTTTATCCACTAGAGTTTGTTGTTTATATGCAATGTATGTTGTGTTTAGTTCTACACACTCCACCCATTTCCAAATTTCTTTAGATCAGCATCTTCATTTACCTCCTTCAGTGAGGCTGTTTAGTACAATTATATTAACCACATTGATTTGTCACAATCTGCATTTTATTTTTATATCCCTGAATATCTTAAAGTATTTTAATGCACATAAATTAAGGTTAAACTTTTCTATATAGTTATATGGGTTTTAACAAACTCACAGTGTTAAAATTCGTCATTAAAATATCATAAAGAATAGTTTCACTGCCTTAAAATATCCTCTGTATTTTACCATTCAACTGACTCCTCACTCTCAAACTTTGGCAATTGTTGATTGTCTGTTGTATCTATAGTTTTGCCTTTTCCAGAATGTCTTATCAATTATAATTTTTGCAGGGTATAGAATTTTAATTGACTTTCTTTGTTTCAGGATTTTAAGGATATTGAAACACTGTCTTCTCTCATGTTGTTTCTTATAATAAATCTGCTGTTATTCTTTATTTCTTATAGGTAAACATGTCTTTTCAAAGTTCCTTTCAGACATTTGATTTTGATTTTTAAAAATATTTTCTATGTCTTCACTTTACTTATTGAATATGCAGAAAACATGTATAATAACTGTTTCCATGTTTATTTTAAAAACTCTATTATTGGTGTTAATTCTAGATTGGTTATCTACTGATTTATTTTTCTCTTTCTTATGAATTGTGCTTTACTGATTCTTTGCATTCCTCTTAATATTTTATTGGATCCAAGACATTGTACATTTTAACTGTTGCATGTGGCATATTTTTGATTCCTAAAATTTCTGTGTGTTTTGCTTTGTGACACAATCAAGTTACCTATAAATCATGTGGCCCATTTGGGTCTTGGGTTAAGATTACTTATGTGAGTTCAGAGTGATGTTTAGGATTATCATTATCGAAAGGCGCTTTGAATACTCTACCCAATGCCTCTGATGGTTTCTAACATGAAGACTAGGAACTGACACTATTCCCATTCTTGCATAAGTGGTAGGCATTCTTACCACTAATCATTTCGGGTAGTGTTTTTCCTGGTCTCAGGTAGTTTCCTCACAACACGTGTTAGTATTCTACTGAATACTCAAAAAGATTCTGTGCGCTTCTTGTAGTTTAGTTTCTGTATAGCTTTCTCCTCCTCAGAAATCTGTCCTATTGACTCAAGATACCTTTTTCTTCCTGGACCCTCCATTTTGTTTCCAAAACTTAGAGACTATCATATTATCAGTGGGTTTTCCTCCCTGCATTAAGTCTGGTCATTCTCTTAAGGTAGTAATCTGAGACAGCTATATGCTCGCTTCAAAACTTTCTTCAACTTTTTCTTATCTTTCATAGATGATTTTCATTTACTTGATTACTAATGTGTTGAAAACTACTATCTGATATAGTTTTCCAGTATTTTTTTATGATTTCAGGTAAAAGGATAAATTCGGTCCCTCTAATTCCATCTTGGCTGGAAACAGAAAATCTCCACAAGCTTCTTCACTGGATACTTAACTGACAACTTTAATTTATTCATTATTTTTAATGTTTACTATTTACAGACAACATTTTCCCTGTCAGTATTGTTACATGAATATTATGAATTTTGATATTATCTATTCTATTAATTTGTTAAATGAAATAATATGTGGGAAAGAACACTTTTATTCAAAATTTTATACTTTTTTTTTCAAAATGCAAATATATCTAAGACCTCTTCTAAGATTTGGCTTGTGGAAATAAGTGGATGAGAAGTCCACTGAAACACAGAGAAGATAAAATATTTCATCAAGGGAGGGTAGATTTTATTATAAGTAACAACTTCAAAAAAGCTTACTTTGATTTGAATGTATTCCTGCAAAATACATACATTGTAATCTTCTCCCCCAAGGTGATAGTATTAGGAGGTGGTGTCTTTTGAGGTATGGTTAAGTCACAAGGGCAGAGCCCTTATGAATGAGATTAGTGCCCTTGTAAAAGATGTTCTAGAGAGCTACCTACTCCTTCTACCATGTGAGGACACAGTATGAAGGGGTCATCTATGAGAAAACAGGTGCTCACCAGATACTGAATCTTCTGACACATTATTCTTGGTCTTCCCAATTTCTAGAACTGTAAGAAATAAATTTCTGCAGTTTAGAAGCTACACAGTCTATGGTAATTTTTTAAATAGCAGCTCAAATTTACTAAGACAGAGGTATTTGAAGGAAACACTTATATTAAACCCTTGAAATGAACCAGATATACATTTTGAAACAGATTAAATATGCAATTGAATAAAAGGCACTTATATTCAGAGATAAATATGAAATTGAATATATGCTAAAGGGCCATAATGCTTTTCAAAATAATATCATAAAAACAATTTGTTTATATAGTTAGACTGTTAGGAAATTCTGTTGTTTAGGGTGGGGCTGCATTTATTATCAACACAAATCTTGAGACCTTTTAAGCACAAAAAGACTAATACAACACATAAAACTAATCGAATCAGAACTTATTTCAATGAACTTGAGAAACATCAGCAGAAAAATGAGATCCTAAAAGAAGATAGAATTTGGATGGGAGGACTTCCAAAGACTGTCTAAAATTGAATTACAAAGCAGCAAATTTCTTAACATCAAAAATTAAGTCTCAAAGGTAGAATAATATGTTCAAAGTGCTGAAACAAAATTATTGTAAAGCAGTATTAGTAAATATGGAAGAGAAAGAGAGAGGGATAGGGACAAAGAGGAGGAGGGAGGGAAGGAGGGGGCAAGAGAGATAGAATGAGAGAGAGAAATATTGAGAATGTACTACTAATAGACGGTCAAGGAAAGAAATCTCAAAGGGTGAACCTCAGAAAGAAGTCAAATATCCTAGTTATAAAATATTATTTGTAAGTAAAAGTGACCAGTGTGTCATTGGTAAACATATGGGTAAATCTAAACACTAAAGTAAAACATAGAAATCATTTTTATCATCATTGTCAAAACCAATGTAGAGTGAAAATATCAGAAAATAGCAATGTCTAAGATGGGGGAATGATTGGAGTTACAGCATTTTTAAATTCTTAAATTGTCGAGATAGTTTAGAGTTATTGACTAAACTTGTTGGTTAATGTTAGATGCATTGTAAATATGTATAGTAAATATTTTCGTTAAATTTTCTTTTATTTAATAAGTACCGATTTTTATTTTGCAACACTTTTAGATTTATAGAAAAGTTGCAAAGTTTCAAAGCGTTTTTTGACTCAGCTTCCTCTAATGTTAACCTCTTACATCACCATGGTACATTTGCCAAGACTAAGACATTAACACTGGTTCAATAATATTTACTAAACTGGAGATTCTCTTCCGATTTCACTGCTGTTTTTTTTTTTCTTTAACTGATGTCCACTTTCTGTTCCAGAAAACAGTGGAGAATATCCAGTCCAGGATACCATATTGCATTTTGTTGACATTTTAAAATTATGGTAATTAGACCTAATAAAAAATTTACCATTTAGCCATTAAGTGTATAGTTCAGTAGTATTAAGTACTTTCACATTGTTACACTAATATCACCACCCTTCAACTATAGAACTTTTTCTTCTTTCCAAACTCAAACTCTGTGCCTATTAAACAAGAATTCTCCATTCTCCCATCCCCCAGCCTCTGGTAACCACCATTTTACTTTCTGTTGCTATGACTTTGACTACTCTAGGTACTTCATATAATTAGAATCATGCATTCTTTTATATCTGGCTTATTTCTGGAAGACATGTGGCATAATGTCTTCCAGGTTAGGCTATGTTGTAGCTTGTGTCAGAATTTCCTTCATTTTTAAGGTTAAAGAATATTCTTTTGTATGTATATACCACATTTCATGTATCCATTCATCTACCAATGGATATTTGGGCTGCTTCACCTTTTGATTATTGTTAATAGTCCTGCTATGAATACTAGTGTATCAATGTCTGTTTGAATCTTAAACATGAGTCTTCTAATTAAGGAACACTGGATTTTGTCTTTCATTTATTTATCTTCTTCAATTTCTTTTAGCAACATTTTGTGGTTTCAATGTACATGTCTCTTACCCTCTTGGTTAAATTTATTACTAAGTAGTTTATTCTTTTTGATGCTACTGTAAATGGAATTGTTTTCTCAATTTTGTTTTGTTTGTTCATTGTTAGTGTATAAAAATGTAATTTATTTGTGCACGTTAATTTTGTATTCTGCAACTTTACCAAATTTGTTTATCAGTTCTAATAGTTGTTTGTTTTGGTGTGGAATCTTTTTTTCGTATAAAATGATGTCATCTGAAAGTTTATTTCCTTTGCTTGCCTAATAGTTTTGGCTGGAACTTCCAATACTATGTTGAACAGAAGTGGTAAAAGTGAGAATCTCTGCCTATTTCTGATCTTGGGAGAAAAATCTTTTGTCTTTTTCCATTGAGTATGAAGTTAGCTGCTGATTTTTCACCTGTGGTTTTTCTTATGTTGAGATATCTCTATTCCTAGTGTGTTGAGTGTTTATATCATGAAAGTACATTAAATTTTATCAAATGCTTTTTCTGCATCAACTTAAATGTTGATGTGTGTTGAGTGTTTATATCATGAAAGTACATTAAATTTTATCAAATGCTTTTTCTGCATCAGCTTAAATGATTATTTGGGATTTTTTACCTTTCATTCTGTTAATGTGGTGTATTACATTGATTTATTCATCTGTATTGAACCATCCTTGCATTCCATAAATAATTTCACTTGCTCATGGTATATGATCCATTTATTATATGGTTAAATTTTGTTTCCTGGTATTTTATTGTGCATTTTTGCACTAATATTTTTTAAGAATATTTTTAGTTTTCTTTTCTTGTAGTGGCTTTTGTATTAGGGAATTGCTGGCCTTATGCAATGAGTTTGCAATTGTCTTTTCTTCTTCAATTTTTTTTGGAGGAATTTGAGGAAGATTGATATTAATTAAAATGTTTGGTAGAATTTATCAGTAAATTCATCTGGATTTAGACTTTTATTTGTGGGAGGTCTTTGGTTATTGATTTAATTTTCCCTACTAGTTGTCACCCTTGTCACATTTTCTACTTTATTGTACTTAAGTCTTGCTAATTTGTGTGTTTCTAGATATTTTTCATTTCATTTAGGTTATTCATTTTCTGGCATCTTATGTATTTTTTAAAAATATACACTTTTTAGTATTATTCAAACAATTGATGTAAGAATATTTAACAAATAACTATTTTTAAGAACTTAGGCATATTTCCAAATACAGGTTTATATCATTATTTCAATGCTTATTGTTTCTCAAGATGAAAAGTACAATCTACAGAGCTGGTGGAAACCAGGATCTTCTGCACAGTCATGGCTGTAGAACCTTTTTGTTCTTTTTTTTCTTTGAAGGTCTAATTCTATATCCCAGGCTTGAGTGCATGCAGTGGCCCAATTATGGCTCACTGCAGCCTCAACCTCCCCAGGCTCAAATGATCCTCCCGCCTCAGCCTCCTGAGTGGCTGGGACTATAGACATGCACCATCATGCCCAGCTAATTTTTGTATTTTTGTAGAGACAAGGCTTCACCATGTTGATCAGGCTATTCTCGAACTCCTGGGCTCAAGCTATCTGCTCACCTCAGCCTCCCAAAGTGTTGAGATTACAGGCTTGAGCCACTGAGCCCAGCCAACACAATGTTTTTGATAAGCACAAGTCACTATTAATTTAGAACATAATATAGAACCTGTTAAACACCAGTTTTTCAATAAATAATTGTGAAAGGAATGGGGAAAAAGGTAAGTAAGAAAAGAAATTGAATGCTTTCATTGAAGCACAGCCATAAGAAGATACATCTAAAAGGATCTATAGAAACCAAAATATGGTTCATCTTATTAACATCTGTTTTGTTGTTGTTGTTGTTTTCTTTTTTTTTTTTGAGATGCAGTCTCACTCTGTTGCCCAAGCTGGAGTGCAGTGGTGCAAGCGTGGCTCACTGCAACCTCCACCTCCCAGGTTCAAATGATTCTCTTGCCTCAGCCTCCCAAGTAGCTGGGGCTACAGGCTTGCGCCACCATGCCCGGCTAATTTTTGTATTTTTAGTAGAGACGGGGTTTCATTATGTTGGCCAGGATGGTCTTGAACTCCTGACCATTTGCTCATTTTTTTGGAAAAATCTTATTTTCTTCTTTGGCATTCCACAGAGCTCAAAGCATTTTAATAACATAAATAAAGGTAGTATCTTTTGCATCTCTTTAGTCCATATTAGTTTGTGTTTGAATTCCAGCCTTCTTGCCCTTCTCACATTTTTTCTTTCTTTAGGCATCACGTTTAATTTATCACTGTGACGTATCAATAAAAAGTTAACATAAAGCACTGACAATCACAAAGTTGGGATGAGGAGAGTATTTGTTTGAAGATCTTAGAAAGTAGGTCAATCAATTTCTTCCACAGCCTCCTTTTACCAATCACATGAATTATTTCAAATTAAAGTTGAAAAAGTCTCTCTCTGCATCAAATTCTTTGAATATTTCCTAAGCAAGATATGCTTAAATACACAAAACATCATTCAATAAAACTGACTTGGAAAGGGATACAATGAAATGTGGTTTCAGCAAACTCTGTAAGTTACCTACATTATTTGAACATTTTCCCCTTTAATTTCACAAATTAAAGTTTTATAGATATATTTAGTTTAAAATTAAATTAATTAAAATCAAATAAAATTTGAAATTTAGTTCCTTCGTCCAACTAGCCATATTTTAAGTGCTCAATTGCTGCACTTGGCTTGTGGCCACTATTAAGAACAGTGCAGATGTTGAGTATTTCCATTATCTCATAAATTTATATTGGACCATGTTGTTCTAGACCTTAGTGGCTCATATTTTGGCTACTTAAACTTTCTTTTTACTAACACTAAGTAAAGCTCTTCCTCAAGATACTATTGGCCACATAGGAACTGTAGTCTGCATGTTAAATAAATCTCGTCTAAAAAGTGTGTTTCTGTGTTTTGATACCTTCTTATGCTCTCTCATAGCAACGCAGAAGCTTTGACTAAAGCATCTTCACAACTTACATCTTCACCACTTTCTTGGCAAGTCATGATTATAGTTATAAATTTGGAATGAAAAATAAAGTAAGACTCTTTGCTATTCTGTGATTTTCAAGGAAAAAATAAGCTGAATAGAATATATGTGCTGACATAAAAAGATATTGTTCATATACATTTTTTTGCCACTGCCTCTCAACTTGCTTCTTTCGGACTGCTCATGACAGAGGTTTAAAAGCTTTGATTCTGAAGGCGCAGCCCTGTTTTATTGATAAAAATAAGCCTTAATATTTTTTTCCTTTGCTTTATCTCTTTTTACTTGGGCAGCTGATAAATTCCAGAATTCCTACGGGATGTTCTAATGGAATAGCAGGTTGAGCTGCCAGCAGTGTCAGTATTACAAGATAAAAACATAATGCCATGAATCTATATATCAAATGTTGTGATGCAAATGAAACACTATCTACTTCATGTAAAATCAGCTTCTTAGCCCTATCTTTGAGCAGTTTTTCTTTGATTCCACAATGTTGACAAATGGGTTAGGGAATCCACTCTTTTCCCCTTGAGGTTGCATGTACAAATTCTTTCAGCACTGTTTTATGAAAGGGCTACTGAGTCATTGGTTGTAAAAGGAAAAATCTAATTAAACCTTGATAAAATGTTTGTCACTCTGACTCACAGAAGACAGCCTGGTGTCTGACTTGTCCTGAATCCGCAAGAATGAGCTAAGGATTGGTCATTTTAAAGGTCAAGAGGAATATACGGGCAGGGGATGTGAATGCTCTCAGATCTCTAAAAGAATTACAGAACACTGCAAGTTTATTATAGATTATTAAGCCATACCCAATAGTTCTAAAACTTGATTGCTTAAGGAGTGACTTACAGTACTGGAGATATGCTAACGTCCTAGGAGAATTCTAACGCAGTAGTCTTTCCAAAAATGTACCACTGGGTCTGCCTCATTCAGTATATTATTTTGTGGTTTGGATTTACAGCTTGTTTTTTATGCCTTTAAATTTACTGAATAAAATGACAATAAAAGTCCATGCCTACAAAGTTAAGACAGCTTGCAAATGAAAGAGTCACAGTTCTGCTCCCCTAACCTTGCTTTGTGTTTCATAATATTTTCTTTCTCTAAACAGACTTTGACTTACAGATAAGGTTCATGACTTAACAATAGCCAGGCTTGAAAAATATCCTTCACAAAAGAATAACAACAAAAGTAAAACCTGTCAGTGAAAGTAATAAAAAAGATTGTGAAAAAAGGTCTCCAGGTGTGGCAATATGGGGAGTTCGGAAAAGGTTTGGGAGACTTTTGGTGTTTTCAGTTTAAAGAACATTGTGAGTTAAGAGTCTGGAGATAAATGCTGAACTTCACAAAATAAAAATGCTAAAGAGTAGCTCAATTTACCAGAATAGGCATGAAACCTTAGGAACTGGATGAAGCAAGCACAGCAATAGGTATCAAAGTAAAAAGGGAGAAAGCCATCAGAGTGAGCAATTAATGAAAATCAAGGCTAGTTGTTATGCCAAAATTGCAACATCTCCATGTTTCTCTATGAATACTGACTTCTCACTGGGATCTTAAAATCCTTTTAAGGCATCTAAGTCCGTTGTTGTGTTTCTATAGGTCTTCACCTTTATTAAGTTATGTATCACTTTCAGATCATGATTAAATCATACAGTGTCTTTCCTTAAAAAATAAATACACTCACATACATACAGAAATTCCTAATTCCTATTCTATATTGACACCTTTTAGAGCATCTGTGGTTTGTCTTCTAGCCTTTGCTATTTTAATTCTAGTGAGTAACATTTTATTATTATATGTGGCAGTCTTCTTTTGACAGATATCTATTTGTTCTAAATAATTTATTCCTGTGAGTATAAATATGCCTACATATAAACTAAACTCATAGCTCTAGGTTTGCAATCTTGAGCAACGCAGAACAAGCTCTTACACCTGATGGTCCTTCTTATATTAGAAAATGAAACTTCTTCACCATGTACTTGCTTCTCTAGCCTAAATATTTCACATATGTTACCTAGTTAAAATTACATTCCTAGAAAAGAATGATCCAGATCTTTAAATTGACATTCACTAACTTTCAAATTTTAGATAAGTTTAATAATTCTAATCAAGTTTGCTATTATGGCTCACTCTGTAAGTTCTGGTTTCAAACAGATTGGCCTCTTTATAGGCTATAGACTCTCCTGCATTTATGCTTATGTCCCTATCCCTGCCTAGAATTCATACGCACTTCTTGCCTTTTCGGATCCTACCCATTCTTCATAATAATGATAATGCATTTTTAGTTCTATAAATGTAAGATGTCTCAAGTTTTGCATGTATTATATGATTTAGCCTTACAGTAAAATATGTGAATAATATTATTTATTATTACCAATTTCACAAACAGGAGTTTGTTTACATATACAAAGATAAGACTCTGAGATCAAACCCACACAATTTCACTACTTTCTAACTTTGAAACCTTATTCATATGCTACCTCATAAAATAATTTTCTTTTTCTGGTCACTCTGTCTCTCTTTGGGGGCACTAACCAAGGTCAGCAGATCTTGAGGTAAGCAAAACCTAGAACATGCCATTGGAAAATTCATCCATGACATTGCTGTATTAAAATGGAGTGCTCGTAGATCCAATATGGAACAGTCATTCAAAATTTTAGAATTCAGAGTTTTCTAATCATGTTTCAGAAATAGGAGACCTAGATATAGAAAGGATTCAAAAATGATCAAGGTACAACTACCAAAGGATGACAATAAAACAAATGGGTAAAGAAGAGCTTCTCAGCACAAAGGTCTGGATATAAAACAAACTGCACTTTCATTTATGAATTAGCATGCTCAAAAGGGAGCAAATAAATATGCCAGGTAGGATTAGATGAGAAAAAAACAACTAAATTACATGCCCTGCTTTGTTTTGTTGACTGGCATTTATTAATAGGTTGGGCATTTGTTAAAAGCATATTTAATAAATTATAATTCTGTATTCCTAGGATGTTGGCAAGCAAAATCCTATATATGTAATGAATACTTAATAGGGATTTGTACAATTAGGAAGAGAATGAACATGTAAAGTAGATTTAACAAGTGCTTGAGACACTTGGATGATCTTATAAAAGCAAACCACAGATATTTTCTACCCTGTTGTAACGTTTCCTTCTGGCATGAGCATATGGATATCCTGTTACCAAGGGTATAGTTCCCACAAAATAGTTAATTTAAATTACAATAACAAAAAAGAACAACGAAGTTTCTTTAAAATTCCTAAATTAAATAGAAATTCTGTGCAGGCTTGCTACTTTGTAATATCCATTTCATAAAATAAATGAACTGGAATGATGTCAGCTGAAAAATGGTGAAATAGGGATCTCCAAGGGCTCATCTTGTCACTGAAACACCACAAAAATGAGCAAAACAGTCACTATTGCCTTTGTTAGAACTCTAGAAAATAACCGAGAGTTTACAAGTAAATAAACTCTGGATCAATAAAGATATGTTTTACCAACATAGTACTAAGAAACAAATACAGGTAATATTTTACTTTAACTTAATCAAAACAAAACTTTTTTTAATTTGCTAAACCAACTTCTGTTTGAGATCTGTGTCTTGTTTTCAGTTATTGGAGGAAAAAAGTCTTCCATAATTTTTGACCAAATATTCTTCCAAACCAGTCATGACAAAGTCAGGTTGCTCAGGTGGAAGGCATGGGAAATGCAGATATCTAATGCTAAGGAGATTGTCTGAAGATTTAAAGCCTCAATGACTAGAGAAGGCTTAATTCCTCTAAGTCAACCAATATTCCAAGCTCCACAAATTCCAAGTTCTCTACTTCACTTAAAGCTAGAGCGAGATAAAAATCATTTTTTAAGTTATACCCTATACAGATCAATCTGTGATAAAGTCATAAAGGAAGAACCTGCTTCTTAATTTCTTAAAATGCTGGTTAGAGGGTAGTTTATGAAAACTATTTCTTCTATAACAAAATTTCAGATTCTTTGAGCCCTAAGAACTTATTTTTATGACAGTCAGGTCAATGTTATTTGCAATTACTCTTCTGAACTAGTATTTTTAAAACAACAACAACAACAAATCAGTTCTGGATATGTTTTCCCACTTTTTTGTTGTTTTTTGGTTTTGTTTTGCTGTTTGTTCTTGAAACGCAGGTGTATATAATTAAACTAATTTATTTTAGTTAGTGGCATACTAGGCTTTTATTTACTTGTTGTTTTTTTCCTTTGTTTGTAATGAACTCATGAACATATTACCCAATCTGAGAATTAGAATATTTATAACAAATTAAAGCTAACTATGGGCTCCTTTCATATATTTCTCTTTTCCATCACCACCCAGGGTAAACATTGTCCTAAATTTTATAATTTTTGGTTTCTTTTCCTTTTTATCACATATATAAACCAAAACAATGTATTTTAAATTTCAGATAATTTTGAAATGTGTAATAAAGTATCATGCCTTATGTTATAGTCTGTAACTAGATTAATCTTTTAATTAGTGTTATGGTATTGTAAGTAAGGTTTATTTCTTATTATCGCACATAGCTATAGTTCATTCATTTTTACTATTGTAAAATCCATTGAGTGAAATACTGCATTCTTTATTCGTTATCTATACATCAATATGCTTTTAACATTAGTAACATTGTAACTGAGATTTTATGTATGCGTGCTGTTCAATATACATACATGAAGTTTCAATTCACAATATAAACTATTTTCCAAAGTGATTTTCCAATTTTTAAATCCAGTAGCAATATCATGGATAAGTCTCAAAATCATTAGGCTATGGGAAGAAATCCAGATATAAAGACTATGTATCTGATTGCAGGAAATTCAGGAATAGGCAAAATTATAATGACTGAAAAGAAATCATTTTTTCCCAAGTGTAGGATAGAGCTGTGAATTGACTGCAGAATAGAATGAAAGAACTTTCTGGAGTGATGGAAGTACTCTAAACCTTAATTTTAGTAGTGATTATGCAGCTGTTTATATTTGTCAAACAAAACTCATTGAACTGTTCATTTACAATAGCCGTTCATTTAAATTAAATATTTTTGAAATTATATCAATAAATCTTATTTAAAAATAGGGTTCAAATAATCCACATTGTTTTCAATTCGTTAATATTGTGACTCCAAATTTGTGCATTGATTGCAAAATTATCTTATTTTTAAAATCTTCATTATGTATTTCTTGGACGACATTATTACTTCAAATGCTCATTGGAACAAATGTGATTCCTCTTCCATGAAAAGCTTATTGAAGTTATTTGCTCATTTTTATATTGGGTCATGTATATATAATATATATATACTTTTTATGAATATATATTATATATAATATATATGCAGTTTGGGTACTATTTCTATGTATCCCTTGATGAACAGAAGTTTTTAATTTAATATATAGTAAAAGTTACAAATAATATATTTTACATTATAGTCTCTGTCATGTATTCAAAATTCTTCTCTACCTCAAGGTCTAAACAATTTTCAAACATATATTCTACCAAAGTAGTCAAATTTGTTTTACTTATTTGTCATTAATCTTTCTAGATTTGAGTTTTGCCAATTATCTAAAGAATCCAATTTTGTTTTCCAAATGCGTGGTTATTTTTTCTAACTATATTTACTTAATATGATTTAAAATCCACACTGATTGGCAAGAAGAATTATGTTGCTTTCTCCAAGGTCAAACAAGTTGCAAGTCCCCTTTAATAAAATTATTAATTAAATATACTTAACTTTTAAAGCCCCATACCGGAGAT
Source organism: Pan paniscus (assembly GCF_029289425.2). Taxonomy (NCBI): domain Eukaryota; kingdom Metazoa; phylum Chordata; class Mammalia; order Primates; family Hominidae; genus Pan; species Pan paniscus. The sequence continues at coordinate 99,804,185 of NC_073253.2, forward strand.
GTTATTACATATTTAGTAATGTTTATCTATTCAAAGAGGATTGTCAATTTTATGATGATAATACTCCCTTTGATATTCTAACAATAATATAAAACCTGACTAAGGTTAAAGCAGTATCTAATTGATCTTTTGCCTATACTTTTCAGTACATGAAAGTCTCACATTTACATTTCCTATGTAGCACCATTTCCTTAGAAGGATGTCCAGTGGTTAATAACACAGCTATCTGAGTCATGGTTTAATATTTACAACAATATTATAAATCATTCTGCCTTAAAATACTTCTATTTAAAATTTTTTAAAAGAATTGATTATATGAAAAACTTTTCCAAAAAGTGCACTATTTGGTTAACCAATCCAGAATGATTCTTAGTAGAACTGTAACCTAAGTGATACAGTTTAGGTTAGTTTTCTTAATTAAACTAACTTTCTTTCTCAAGATTAATTTTCTTAATTGTTACAAGTGCTTTTCAGCATGTTAAGTGGTGAAAATAAGGAGTGGTATAACATGTACATTTATAGCATAATTCTTTTGTTATAAATATTGTGACTTTTAATAGTTTAAGTCTAATTATATTATCAAAAATTAAAAGTGTTTTTAATTTTTGTTAAATAATCAAAGCAACTTAGTGTTGGTTTTGAATTTGCTCACAATTTGGGCTGGCCTCAGACGTATGGTTCTCCTGTTGGTGTTCCCCATATTCATGAATATAGCTCTGGTAGTTCAACTGGGGCCAGGTGAACCAAAATGATCCCACTTACATATTTCATGGTTATATAGGACTCTTGTCTGAGACATCTAGTTTCATCTCCACCTGGACTCTTTACAATGGACTCTTAAAGCAATGACAGCATTCCAGGAAGAAAAGTCCCATTGTTCAAATGCTTATTACATTTGTGCTTGAATTATGTTTGCTGATATTTGCAGAGAATATAAAATTTTACCTCTACCTTTTTTGGCCAGATAATTAATTTGGTATAAAACAAACCTACAGGAGAAAAATATACAAATTTATTTCATACAGATGCTTTTCCCTTTGTGATAGGGTTATGTCATGATTAAACCCGTCCTAAGTTGAAAATACTGTAAGCCAAAAATGCATTTAATACACGTAACCTACAAAACATCATAATTTAGCCTAACTTACATTAAACATGTTTAGAACACATACATTAGTCTACAGTTGGGAAAAACCATCTGATACAAAGCCTATTTTATAATAAAGTGTTGACTATTTTATGTAACTTATTGAATACTGTACAGAACGTGAAGAACATAATGGTTGTAATGATACCATTAACATGCACAGCTGAAAGTACACAGGGCATGAAGAAAGTTTGAAACATTGAACTAAAATTAATTACTGGGTGACGGGGATGCTACTGCAACAGGGTCGTCAATTTCTGTTTCTTCTGATGAAGGTAAAAAATTGCTGGTAGAATTCAGTGATTGGCACTTACTGATGGTTTAGCAAGCATAGTGTTTTTCAAAAAGATATCAAGTTTTGACTGTAAAGTTTATTCTTTTCATTATTTATTTCTCTTTTGCAAGCAAGAGCATCCTATATTTGCCTGTCAGCTCTTACCAATCTCTTATAATTGGCAAAAAATGAATTTTTTTTTCTAACATCCATAAGCCACTGCTGACAACAGCTAATGCTGCCACCAGTTCTTTCACTGTGAACTTTCTTGGTGTCTCAGTTATAAATTCTTTTTCCTTTGCCTCAACTTCTTTACTACTTTCTTTCTCCAGGTTTATCAGCTTCTCTTTGGTAACTTTTCAGCCTCAGTGCCAACAAGGTCATGAATATCCTCTTCATCCATGTACAATGCTGGCTGTTCACCATATACTAATATCTTGTTACTTACTATTTTTGTCAACAGAAGAATCTTTGTTAAAGCTTTTGAATGTGTTCACGTATGTCATCAAACTTTCTTCCAAATAGCATTGTTGTGTAACTTTTTCCCGTGCTGCAATGATGTTACAGATAGCATTCAAAATGTTAAAAATGTTCCAAAACTCTCAGAGCCTATGACCAGATTCAGTTACTTCAACACCCTGCATAAATGTTTCCCATAAATAATGTGCTTTGAATAAGCTATTGCATCTTGGTCCATTGCCTAAATAAGTGCTGTCTTGTTCAGTGGCAAATGCATGACTTTTACACCAGAATGCATGTCACCAATATGCTGGAGCATTGTCTAAGATCAGAGGAATCTGGAATGGGATGTTATTTTGTCTACAATATTCTCTTACTTTCAGAATAAAACAGTTCAAAACCCAGCTTTCAAAGAATGCTGACATCATTCATGCTTTCTTGTCATAGTGATAATAAATGAGAAGTGTATGCTTGCTCACATTTTGAATGCTCTAGCATTCCCCCAGTGGAAGCTTAGGAAAGGCTTTAAATTAAACTGCAAAATTTTCACCACCCAACAGCGTTACACAGTCTTTGAATGTCTTGAATCCTGGAATGGTCCTGGACTCTTGATATATGTATGTATGCTCCAGGATATCATTTCAGAACAAGCTTATTTCATCAGCATTAAATATTTGTTCTGGCAAATATTGCTCATCCACAATTATCTAATGCCACTCTTCCTTAAAAGCTTTGGCACCTTCAGTATTGGCACTTGCTGCTTCACTATTGACCTTCACGTCATGAAAATTATGACACCTTTTGAAGCATTGGAACTACACAAGACTTGCATATAAGTAGAATCATCTGCACGCTTTTTTTGAGTGTACTGAAAAGACTTCTTGCTTTAGCTGACAATTTCATTCTATCTTCACGGACTGCAAATGTCCTAACTCACTGCAATGGCCATTACTGGTTTGCCCCCTTTATCTTGAGCAATTATCTTAAGTTTCATCTCAAGAGTATTTGCCTTCCTCTTCTCACAAGAAGTAGGAGACACAGATGGAAGTTTTGTAGATGTGATCAGATGCAAAAACACAGAAAACAATATCCAAAAAACACTGGCAACATAATACACTGTAGAGCAAACTTGTGATTGTGTGGCTGACTGGGAACTGGGGCTCACTGCTGTTTCCCAGCATACAGAGGGAATGTGGATTACATATGGCTTACCTAGGAAAAGATAACAACTCCAAATTCAATGTACAGTTTGTATTCCATGTGTACCACTTTCATGCTATCATAAAGTCAAAAAAATGTGAGTTGGCAATTTTATTCTGGGAATCATCTGTAAAAGTTTTACATGGCATGGGAGCTTTCATAAGGAAATGAAGACCCAAAGATGCACTTAGAGTTGAACACTTATAGGCTAAATCAGACAAAGATTTTGTAAAAATGTGACAAGGCAAAGGGATCTGGGCTAGGGTGGTTAATTGAGTGGGAAAGTGGCTAGGGAGATAAAGGTTCATGTGACAAGGTTTGTTTTCACATATTTCCCTCAGCCTCAACTTCCCATCCTTGATAAAAATGACATTTTCTTTCTGATACAGGCAGAATACCTTCTACATGGGAATTCCATCTCCCACTTTTAAGAAGCAAAAAGAAGATCAGAGTGATCTTCCTGTACTTGCTGTTTTCCAAGTGCCTTTAACTCAAAATAGTCAATATGCCAGTAGTATATTTTGGGTTAGAATGTTATTAATGCCAGCATGTCCTTTGGGTCAAAGTAAGGCATATGACCATGCCCAGAGTCACTGTGAAAGTGGACTACAGAAGGCCATGGATACCCAGGGGTATGATTTACTGCGATTTATTGAGTTGCATATTAATGTAATAATCCACTACAATCTGCTCCCTAGATTAATAATCCACTACAACCTGCTTTCTAGGCTCAATGATTAAAGACTTTTTATATGCAAAATGCACTCTCGCTCTCCCAAGACTCCCCAAATATCTCTTCTCATGATATTCAAGAAAATGGGGTTTTGCTTTGAATTTGGTTTTGTGAGGAACTAGGAGTGATTTTAAGAACGGGCATATTAATATTGTCTAGGAGGAGGAAAGACTAAAGTGAAAAACGACAGGAGACTAGAGAAGAAAGAAAATCATCCCTTGACATGAAGAAACTGACCCAAAACTAACACCTAGGTCATAGTAGTGTTACAAGCTGGCTTGGTATTCTCAGCTAGGTACTGTTATTTTCCCAGAATAAACAATCTTACAGCAACTAACACATGACAAGTTCATTTTAAAAACATAATGAAGTGAGACAAGAAATAAGACCAATACATAATTTTAACTAAACACAGACAATTATGGAATTAGCAAAAATAAACAGCCCTTCTCCTGGCTAAAATTGGCAAGCCAATTGCAGCTTTAGCCTCACTCGAGTCTTCCTTCCTCAAAGATGTGTTCTGGTGTTCTTTGGCTGGATAACATTGGCAGTATTATGCTAAATTTCATGATGTTCTCATTTCATCAAGTCTGAATTAAGATGAGACTCCTCGGCTGTAGCTGCTCTTGATCTCAAGACATCAAAACCAGAAAGAAAAAGAGAGAGACAGAAATGAACAGAAGGAAGGAAGGAAGAAAGGAAAGAGCAAACACTCTATAATGTACAAAGACAGGATAATCACAATAGTTGCTTTCATCCAAAAAGGGATCAAGCGGGAGACCTTAGCTGATATTTGTTAATAAGTGATTTTAAAATGTAGCCAAATAGATTGTCAGGGGTACCTATTGTAGGGGCAGGAAATTTTTCATGATTAGTGTCTGGTTCTGTTCCCAGATAGCGGTTTATAGTCTGTTGTCTCCTGTGACTGAGTATGGCCTCTGGGATTTTTAGCTCTGCTTTCTGAAAGGTACTTCTTTTTCCTCAACAAATGGGTACACTTGAAGCTGAATAGTTTTTTCAGCCTGATCTCTGTAAAACATTTATGTTCCATAGCCTCTTTTTATTTTGACTTCTTTTTTGACTCTTTTTATCAAGCTAGTAGAATCTTGATAAATTCTTAGTTCCTATAAATCTGATCATGGATTATAACATGTGTTCTAAAAAAACACATGCATAATTCTCTCTGGGCTTGTTGGACTTCCATGGAATTATATCCACAAAGTTAGAAGCCATTTTGTTTCTTGCTTAGAGGGTCCACTCGGTAATACCTTTAAAGTGCAGAGGTCTTAACAGAGTATTGACAGCAACACATTTGCATGATCCTTACTCTGAAGCAATTTCTTTGAAAATCTTTTGTTTTTGTTAGGTATAATGGATTTTATCAATCTTTATTTGTCAACCCAACAATCCCTGGAGGCTCTAAGTTTCCTTTAAATTCTGCTTACAAGCTTAACAAAATTCTGCTTTGTAAGCTAAAATTCTTTCTCTCTCTCCTTCTGTATCTCTATCTCTGTCATCTTTTGCAGCTAAAAGAAGCCAATTGGCACTTTTCATATTCTCCTATTACTTTGTCACTACAAAACATCTCATAATTCTTCCAGTCTCCAGTGATAATTTCTTCTTTTCAACTTTCATTAACAATTTGTTCACCATTCTTCCATTTTTCATTCAATGCCGTCACCCAATGTCATTTGTTTAATTTTTTGAAGGGTTGCACCCCAGATATAGGTTCCAATTTTTGTTTCAGTTTCCTATGCTTAAAACAACAATCATTTATTTGCATGCTGTTCTACAATCTGGGTCGAGCTCAGTTGAACAGTTTATCAGCTGGTCTTTCCTGGGGTCACTTGCAAATATTTAGTCCTCTGGCTATTCTCCTAGGGCTAAGTGGTCCAAAAAGGCCAGAGCCACATGGCTGGATATTAGCTGGGGCCATGGGTCAGGGTACCTTATTCCTCTTCCACCTGACCTCTTTTGAAGAGTCATCCAGATTTTTTACACAGTGATGGCAATCTTTCAGGAAGCAGTCACCAATGCACAGTGCTTACCAAGCCTCAACTTGTGTTATTTTTGCTGATGCCTAATGGCCAAAGCAAGTCTGAGAGCCAAGCCCATGTGAGTTAGCAGATACTAAGAGATATGATACATTAGAAAACACTAATGACATAATCTTCCAATTTTTACCTATAAATATTTAAACAGTATGTGATAATTTTTTCATTATGATTATTTTTCTAAATTTTGTCTTACATATGAGATAATATTAGCTGTATAATAAAAAAACATGTTAAGTAATAATTTGAAATGAATTGCTTTTCCTTGCAATCATGTTGTTTTTAAGACTGAAGCAAATTTATAATTTAAAAAATTACAATTCATGATTTACAAAAACAATAAAGGCAAATTTTCAATATGGGTTGATAATATTTAATAATAGTCTCATTTTTTTGCCTTCTTCACCTATATCCTACAGTAGTGTGTTAACCAATGCCAAATAATTGTTTACTGATAGAAAATATATTTTATTTTCAACTTGCTTCAATAATATATTTACAAAGTAGAGTCAACTCAGATATTTAGGAAAACCCATGCTTGGCAAGTATATTCTGTACTTACACTTACTTGATATGTTTCAAAATATAATTCATACCATCATTCAAGTTTATTTTCTATCTTTCAGAAATACAATTTCTCCATTAAACACCCCCCAAGAAATCATCCATGCACAACAATTTTAAAACATGACATTGCCATTTTGTTCTAACATTTTTATAACAAATCAATTGGCTTCAACTAGAAAGTTATCCTCTTTTAGTGGAATAACAACACAACGTCTTAATAATTTCAAGTGATTATAGGAAAAGTAACTTCATGTTTGTGTACTATTCTACATCTTCTCATTATGCAAATGTCTCCAGCTACAGAAAAATCTGGTAAATTATCAGATCTTTCTAGTAGACATGGCAAATAAAATATAATGATCCCCCTTTCTCTTCCATTCAACATGTAAATTGTGAGGTCACATAGACCTTATTGCATTTATTTCATCATTCCTATTGAGTTTTATAAAGTCTTTTTTTTTGTTTAAACTAACCATCTCTTCCTCCAGGCCCTTGTTCAGACAAAGTGAGCATATATACTTGTTTTTAGGCAATTAACATGCAAGGCTATGGATTTTTAAAAAATTACGCTTCTTGATGTCTAATACTCATGCTCAGCTTCAATTATAATGACAAATGCTCTACAATTTTACTTGATTTATTTACTTGCTTACAGAGATACCAATTAGGTAGAATATCAGACAGAAGGGGAGAGAAGAAGATGAGATAGTTTGTGGTTTATCCTTTTTGCTTATTGTGTACATATGATCACTGATGAGGAAATATATCATTATCTGGTACCTGGGTATAAGGCAAATGTGCCTCCTAGTTACTTATTTTTTAATATGTGGTTGTATACACATAAAGAGGTTTAGAAAGGGGAAAAGAAAGGGGAAAAATATACATAGAGTATACCAATAACTTTTTTGAGTTAATAAAGAATATATGGACACACAGTCACTGGTTTTTGCATGCAGAGACTTGTTCTGTTGTGTCATTTATAAAGAAAAAAAAAAGAGCCTAAGGGAGAGTAACAGTGATTGACAATAAGAAAAAGATACAGGATATATGGGTTATACAGGAATAGTGTCTATTTACAAAATATGTTCTTACCCATGTAAACAGTATACTGAACATGATGTGGTGAAAGAGTAAAACCCTTAACTCTTGCCATCAGCCAAGAATGGGGATTATATTACATATGATTTATCATGGATTATATTTTCACTTCAAATAAGAAATTTATCTTCAAAATGACCACATACAGGAACTTACCCTTCTTGAAACAATTAAAAAGGCTAATAATTCCTATTTCTAACACTGCAACACACAAGAAAATACAGGGGTAAGACCAAGTGCTCAGATTTAATGTCAAGAGAGTGAGATTGTAGAAAGTATAATAAGCAGATGGCAATGAAGAAAATATTCCTATCGCAATCCTTATGTACTTGCATCAACTTTGCAAAAGTATATATGAAATTAGATGTATACATACAATACCACCAAGGAGTTCCAGTTCAAGAGGTGAAAAGAGCACAGCTATCTGCCTCTCCCTTCATCTTTGTCCCATTTAGGTCAGTACAAAATCTACCACAACGATACAAAAGGAGAAGAAAAAGGAGGAGGAGGAGGCCATTGCAGCACTGAAAAAATATCGTGAAAAAGAGTATTTCCATGGATTTTTTGAAAGACTCAAAGCAGATGGGATAATATTCACAAATGAAAGCAGAAAAAAACTCAATACACAAATATTGAAGGAAGACATTTCACAGCAGAGGTGGAAACCAGTGGACTTGATGGAACCCAACAGAACCCAGAAACAAATTCAAACTTGGAGGAAGGCAGAGCGGGGAGCAGGAGAGGACTTTAAGGCAGAAGTCAGGGACAGAAACTGTCAGACCATCCAAAGAACAGCCAGGTCACTTAAGATCTCTCTTGCCTCCGTGAAAGTGAGGCTGCTGACTGAAGCATCTGCCCCTGGGAGATTTGCTTGGGGAGGACACGTAGCATGGGTTTTGGACTGGGGTGAGAGAAAGAGCAGATTCTAACATTACTATGGAGCACCACCGAGGGCCCATGTGTGAATGAACTAAATATCAATCTACGGAAGAAAGGAAAAAGATTATTTTTGGCTAAAATCAAGTATTAAGGAGTCTTTTTTTTTTTTTTTTTTTTTTTGCCTTTAGGGCTCCTATTCTCAAGCTAAAGGAATATGACTCTATTTGAAAGGTTTTGTTTTTTTGTTTTTCATTTTTGCTTTAAGAAAAACAGCTTAATTTACACAGCAGTCCCTGAATAACTTCTTGCTGGAAAAGCTTTGGTATTGGGTCTGTCTATTTATGCTACCAAGGCCAATGATAAGATAAAGATAATAAAATAAAGAGGATAAAAAGAATCATGAATTGAAATTAATTTTATGGATTATAAACTGAGCTTCTTTAAATAATTTATTTCATATTATTTGTTAATCTTCCTGCTTAATTTTGTCTGGAGTAGGAAACAGTGGGTGTGGGTGAACCAAGCTAAAGGGCAGGCAGAAGATTCTGAACAGGCAGATTTGGGAGGTTTTAACAGCTTGTTTATAACACTGGAAATTCTTCGAATAGAAGTTACATCATTTTCAAGGCAAACGTGAGTGATTTGGCCTCTCTCTTTTATTTGTTCTCCTTCCTCAGCATAGATAGTCACAGGCTAAATAAACAAGAATACATGTTTCTAATATTGTCTAGAATCTGTTATTGTAAAGACATAAACATTGCTAATCAGAAGAAATCATAGGATCTGAAAAAAAAAATAAGTGAAATCACACGAACTTTCACTTCTGTATCCTCTTCCTACACAAGTCACTGTATAATATATAGAAAATGATATAAATATAGGAATAGCTGTCCAAAAACTCCAGGTTGACTCTACTCTTTCCAAATTAACTAGAAAATTGCCAACTTTCAGGTTTACTTTATCCTGGGTTGACTTAGTAAGATTATGTTATAACTTCCCTATTTATTAATTATGTATGGATATTTTAACATATTTATTGAGGAATAATTCAGATACTCTAAAATCAACCCATTTAATGTGTATAATTCAATAATTTTAGTATATTCACAGAGTTGTGCAACCTTTGGCAAAATCTGTTTAGAAAATTTTTATCACTTCAAAAAGAAACCCTGAAATCAATAGCAGTCATTCCCTCTTCTAATGCACACCCCAGCCAAATATTTCCTCTCTGTCTCTATAGATATGACTATTCTGGACATGCCACATAAATGGAATTAAAGAACACATCCTCTTCTTAGTTGGGTTATTTCATTTAGCATAAGGTATTTAAGGTTCATCCACATTGAGGTATGTTTGAGAACTGTATTTTTTTAAATTGCTGAATAATATATCACAATGTGTTTATTCACTTACCAGTTTATGGGCATTTGGTCAGTTTTCTTCTTTTATATTATGAATAATTTAGCTGTCAACATTAGTGTACACGTTTTTGTGTGTACCTGTGTTTTCAGTTTTCTTGGGCATATATCTATGAGTTGAATTTTGGGGTAATGTGGTATTGCTATTGATAACATCTTGAAGGACTACCAACTTGAAAGGACTGTAAAATGACTGTACCATTTTTCATTCCAATTTTTCCACATCCATGCCAACACTTACTATTGTCTGTCTTTTTGATTATAGTAATTCTAGTGGTTTGTGTTTCCCAATAGCCTGCAATGTTGAGCATTTTAACTTTTCAGCATCACATCATTTTACTAATTTTATTACTTCCTTCTCCTTGATAGATTTTATTCTAACATTTCTCTTTGCATCCTATCATACTCTTATCTGAACTGCCACCCTCTTCACTACCATTCTATTATCAACTCATCAGTGAAACTAGTTCTTTTAAAACACAAGTCAGTTCATGTCAATCCTTTACCCGCAGTGGTTATACATATCATGAAAAGAAAAAGGCACATCTTAGAATGGACTGCAAGGCAATTTACAAGGCTATTTGTCCCCATTAACTCTATGTCTATGTTTCTTGCACTATTTCTGTATCCAGTTAATTCCAGCTTCTCTGGCCTTTTTTTTATATTTCTCAAAAACTCCAAAAATGTTTCTATCTTAAGGACTTTGCTTCAGATTTTTCTTTTGTCTTTCCCTCAGATGTCCTCAAAAGATGAGAACTAAAATTAATCATTGGTTTTCACAAACTGGAGGTCTTTGCAGTCTTTATTGAATGCAGTTTCTGTGGAATGACAGAAAACAAACACTGATTGGAGAAGTTGCAAAGAGCATAAAGGAGAGGAACTGGAAATTGTAGGTATAGAAAACTCATTAAGTTGTCTTGTAAAAGAGAGCACAGAATTGGGTCAAGAAATGCAAGATTAATAGGGTCAAAGAAGGCCTATTTATGACTCCTAAATTGAGCACTTAAAAAAGTTTACAGATTAACACAAAAGTGTTGCAAATGAGAAGAGAAATATTTTAATGTTTTAACTGAAAATACTGAAAGGCTTAGTGGATATTTAGATTTTGTTTGTTTTATTTCATACAGCATTCTTTCTCTCTTTTCATGATAATATCATGTGTTTTCATCTTTTGATGTCTAACTTACTAATAAAGCATTGAAAAATATCTTTCTTCCATCTTAAGAAAAAACACTGACTTTTTCTCTAATTCACACTGTCTGAATTTTAATTCACAGTATCGTGTCCCTGCTGAGTCTTGAAGAAAGAAAGAAAGAAAAAGTTTTAAATGAAATTCTAAGAATCAGTAACAAGGCAATTGAAATCAATTTTTCCAAACACATAAAAGGGAAGCCATCAATGTAGTTTGCAACTCTTTCAGACTCCAGACTAATATTGATTTCTTTATTGATTTTCTTAATATTTTCTGGGGACTATTATTGTAAGGTTATATGTGCATACTAAGGTACTGGCATTTTAATACCTTTCTTTAGGGAAAGAAATGCATGGAAGTTTTTGTTAAAAAGAAATGCTAAAAAATTGCATATCATCGTCAATATAAACAGATAACTCAAAAGTTTGCTGCTTTTGTTTATTACATCTGACTTGTCTCTCAAGGGATAGTAATTTCTCAATGTCACTTTTTAAAATGCAAGAATCTCTAAATTACTTATCTCTTTACAAGACTTGACAATGAGATCTTCCAGGCACATTCTCCTTCTATTGAAACTTAATCACAATGTACTAAAATTGTCAACAAACTCATTTCATCATGTAGCACCATGCATTTTTACAACAATTTTTCGTAGGGCTACTAGCAAAATGTTTAACAGGCCCATATCAGAATTGTTTTGAAGTGTGTTAGTTAGACTAAGAACAGAAAAATAGCAAGGAATCCTTTTCTCCACCCGTCTATTCTGTGTTGTCTTCTTGAGCCTGAAGAAAATTAGTAAAGGCAAATAGAAAGTCAAGAAATAGGCTGTCATCTTCTGTTTTTAAAGAAATCTCCTTGGCACTAACATTTTTTCTAGCTCTTTTCTTTTAAAAAAAATTCCCCATGCCATACAAAGTCCTTTTCAAAGACCTGCACATTGAATGTGATTAATTTATTATGCGATGATTTTTAATAAAAAAATTATTGAAGTTGGCATTTTAGTGAGCAAACACATAATGTTTAGGTAAAAGTGACTTTTCCTCAAATATAAGAAAGTTACTTTGAAGGAATGTCATTTTGATAGGAGTCAACATATAGATGCTTATGTAAAAACAAAATACCTTAATTAAACTAGAAAAATTATCAGTCCATTAACTATTGAGCTAAAATGAACACTTGACCATCTTTAAATCATAACTTTCATGGAAATAGTATAAAAACACATAATTAATGAATGCTAAGAAAATCCTTATGTATGGATTCTTTTTAAATTTCAAATGAGATAATACTTGTAGGTGATATAGTCACGTATATCAAAAAGCAGTTTTGTTAGTAATTTTAAAAATCATGAATACATTGTTTTCAAAGTAGCTAGAAATGCATAATTGTCATTTATTCTTTAAAATAGAAGGCTGTCCTATGACTCAAGACAAGACAGAAAGTGCTAAGACGATAACCACTCAGGTTTCAGAGGTATCCTTCCTCATCAAATGTGAAGGTGAACATGACAACTTCATAATAGAAAAGAATAAATGTCATCTCAAAAACAAAACCAAAGAATATAACAACAAACTTCAGTTAGGGTCATTTCTACAAACCACCATTTAGAAAACAGACCTTATTTTTATCTATTTTCATTAAAGAATATACTAAAATAATAATAACATTTTGTTTGACCAAGAGATCATAATTTATATTATACATTCTTAGTTTTTGAAAATAAATTATGAATACATGTAATTCATATTGCTGGGTGTTTTTCTCTTTTATTCCTAATGTAGTCACAGAGAGAAAATACATTGTGCATATCACATTTTTTAAATGGTGGTGAGAAATAGAAGTTTAGAAATAGCAGAGCTTTTGCATGTCTCAAATATAGTGCCTATATATCTCATTACTGCAATTCCTAGAACAGTATGCAAAGATTCTGTAAAGTGTTCATTTCTAACTTTTGGTCAATATACATATGTATTTACCTATTTATATATTTAAATATTAATAATATTCATTCAGTTCAGATTGAATATTCAGAAGATTGCTATATAATGATATGGTCTATGTTTAAGTACTAAATTAAAAGACTACCTACAGTATATAATAAATGAGAACCCATTAAACGTTATATTCCTCCCATGGAGAAAATAAATGGTAGAATAGTACTGAACTTGCTCCAAACTTATACAAATTATAATGATATGTTCTTTCATTTTTAATATTTAAAATCAGCTAGTTACCAAAGCTGAACATATAATTAGAATTACAGAGCAAAATGTAAATACAAAAACTTCAACAAATAAAAGTAAAGAGTTCACTGAAAAAGCTTGGGACCTTGCGCAGTGGCTCATGCCTGTAATCCCAGCACTTTGGAAGGCTGAGGCAGGCAGATTGCTTGAGTCCAGGAGTTTGAAATCAGCCCGGGCAACATAATGACAAAAAATAAACAAAAATAGCCCAGTGTGGTGCATGCGCCTTAGTCACAGCTACTCAGGAGCCTGAGGTGGGAGGATCGCTTGAGCCCAGGAGGTCAAGGCTTCAGTGAGCCATGATTGTGCCACTGCACTCCAGCCTGGGCAACAGAGCGAGATCCAGTCTCAAGATCCTGTCTCAAAATAAAACAGAACAAAACAAAATACTTGAAATTTCGAAGAAAGCATAAATAATAAGAAGAAATGAAAAAGGAATAATATCTTCATCTTCAGTAAAGTAGAGATCCACACTAAAATTGACCAATCATGACAGAGATGCATAAACAAGAGTATTTACTGATATTGAGGTGATTAACTGAAGGCCTGAAACAAAAGTAGGTAAAAGAAGCTGCCTCTGGTGATGTGAATGAGTGTTTAAAGACAATAGGGTTTTAATTTTAAGCTGTCAGATATTATTTTAACCATATGAAGGAGCTGATTTAATTAAATCATAAGCTATATGATGAGGTTTATCTGTGTCCAGAAGAGTTCTTGGCACAAGTAGGTCCTCAATTCATATATATTGAGCAAAATAATTCTGTAAAGTGATTATTACTTAATATTAGCAGTAGATTCTCATCCTGCCACAGTCACTCACTACTTGTGAGGTCTTGGACACGTTGCTGAAATTCACGTTTAGGTATTGTCTATGAGTGATTTTGTGCAACAGCAGAGTTGGATAATTGTGACAGGGGGGATTGGCTTACAAACTGTAAATTATTTACTACGTACAGGACCAGAAAAAGTTTTCTATTAAAAAAACTAGATATTGTTTGTATTTTAAAAAGTTTTCTGACCACTTCCCTAGAGGAGGGTAGAAATGCAACAAAGGAGAGTTCATATCTCTCCAGTCATGTGGGAGTGGGTCAGCTGTGGACCTGGCAGAGCTGTTCTAATTGAGAGATGTTCATCTGTCACAGATCTGGTTCAGACCTCAGGGTGAACTACAGAATCCCTGGCTATATGACATCCAAATTAGCACACTCTGATCTCCCTGCAGTTGGAGCAAATTGTTAGATAATATAAAAATATGGTTGCGTAGAACCAGAGGAGTGGGGAGAACCCCCCCTAACCAACCTGCAATTTCCAAGTGCCTCAGAGGTAAGGGTGCATTGTGAAGAATTTGATGGGTCTCTCCTGGTTCTACGAGTTGGGGGTTTTAACCATTATCTGAGCTTAGAACCTGAAATGCTTGGAACAGTAACTTGGAAGATGAGGTGGTCATTAATAAGGACTTGGGAGTGGGTAGTGTTTGGAAACAACCTTCTGATTTTGAAGAAGTTACATAGAAGCAATGAAAATAATGAGTAAATAGAAAATTACTGTCAAGTGAGTAAATGGTAAGCTAATCCAAATATTGGAATAAAAACTAAGGCAGCCCTCCTTATTGGGAGAAACATACAGCATTTGTAAATTTTGGTGTGGTATAAAATAAATGTAAATGTGATCTTGCAGATTATCTGCAGCTGGCAGGAAGTAGCTATAGTGACCACAACAAAGTTCTAGCCCTATGAGAAGTTAGATATGGAGATCTATATTTAATGAGCCTAGCAAAACAATAAAACCTTTATCTCAGTTGGACTAATTGGAAAGTAATAGTCATACCAATTGTGCAATTGTGCTCACAGTATAAAGCAAGGAATTCCAAATTTTGAGGACATTAAATAGTAAAGATGTCTTCCAACAAACTAGCTTGTTGATTCTTGGCAGATGCATTACATAAAACATATTACATAGTCTCCTAAGTGCATTGTGATCATTGGGGAACTCAGAAGAGAATGATTTTTCAAATATATTTACATTCTGAACATCAGCATAAAAAATTTATTAAAAGAATAAAGTGTTTTATAAAGTGATCCAGGCCCCAACTAACTTCTCCAGTCTCATTATTCTCACTTATTTCTTTCTTTCCTCATTTTCTCCATCCAAATCAATTATGTTTCAGTTGCATCCTATTCCATTCTGTGCATCCTACCATGGCACACAGTAAGTACACTGAAAACTGGCATGGTTAACTTACTTACTTCTGAGACCTTCTGCCTTCTCTGGGTCCAGTATTATTGTAGGGATGACACAGTAGGTGCTCAATAGTTATTGGTTAAATATATAGATCAGTTAACTAACCTACAAAAACAACAACAACAAAATTTAACCCCAAATCATCCCTTCATATATTCATTCATTGTATACTCTAAAATTTTACTGTGCTTTCTTGGGTTTTGAAACTAAAGGAGGAAGGAAGCCAACTGAAATGATACCTCTGTTTTATATGGAATTAAGTTCCAAATTGCTTAAACACAGATATTGTACTTGATCCTCACACCAGCCACAGAGGGGATTATCATCTTCTGTTTTAAAGATGTGGAAACTGTAAACCAGTGAGACCAAATGACTTGCCCAAGGTCACAGAACTGGAAAGTGCTAGCACTGGGACTTTTGCCAAGCTCTTTTGATTTTCTTCCAACATTCTTTCTATTATGTGTGGAAATGTGCCAACCTGAACTGAATACTGTGAGAGAGAATGCTTGTAGCTGGATAATTTGTATTTGTAATTTGAGATTTGCTTGTAGTTTAATAACATTGCATGATTGCTGGAGAGAAAGAACATGGTGAAGTAGGGAGTTCCTACAGGAGAAGGGCAGACTTAATAACTGTGATTCCAGGGGGCACAGTTCTTATGCTGAAACTCTCATTTCCCTGGATGATGACATTAGAAGTGTATTCAGCTGAGAAAGTGATGGCCTTGGGAAACTTCTCTAAAGGGATACTTTGGGTTTTATTCACTTCATCACATAATTAATACTTCATTCTGAAATCAAGTAGGAAGTTTTTGAAATCAAGTCTGAAGTTGCTGAAACTTTGCAAAGCGGTCGGATTAGTGTTAATTCTGTTTCTGTTTGGTACATTTTCTATTTATTTTCCCATTTTTACAGTTCCCAGAAGGACAATTTTCTCTGTGAACAGAAGATGTTTACAGAAAATCTTATTTTTAAAAAGTCACAGATGTAGTTATGTGCAAGTGAAAAATGTATCACACTATCATCTTTTGTCAACATGAAGACATAGGTCATTGTAAAAAAAAATAGGCAGGAGAATAAGGAACAGGCAAACAGGACCTGGAAGTGATCATCATAAAACTGTGTGAACATTTTGAACAGATTTTAAAGCAGTGATAAAACAATGTGACATACAGGAACTCAGCAAGGCTGAGACTAAGGATATCCATACTGTGTTTCCAAAACTGTCATTTTACTCTCTTCATGATTCAAAGTACTTTGTCTTCATAATCTGTATTATGGCATTGATCAGCAAATGGGAAGCCAACTGGGTGTGTGTACAAAATTGAGACTAAGCTAATGTTGGAATAAGCTGAATTGGAAAATTTGTGTGTGACATGATTCTGTTGCTCTGGAATTACATAATGAAGACATCTGTTGCAAGACATGATCAATGCTTGGAACTCATCTACTTTGCTTTTCAGACTCCTGGAGTCACTCCGCTTCTAATTGCATCTAACAATATGAAGTAGACAAGCTATGAGCTGTCATCCATGGAGAGAGGCCAGTGATCCTCCATAAAAAGGCAGGATATAATTGGAAAAGCCCAAGATCTGGGGACAGATAAACTGAGATTTAATTTTAGCTTGTTTCACTTATTGGTCCTTTCACCTCTGCTTAGTGACTAATTTTCTTGGAGACTGGGATTCCCTATCTGTAAGAACAATAATATTAACAATGATCTTAATAATGGTGACAATGTTAATATTTAACATAATGTGAACACCTACTATGTGCTAGACATTGTTGTAATTTCTTGACATGTTTTCCAATTTAATTATACCATAACTCTTTGAGGCAAATACTATTGTTATCACATGGTACAGTTGAGGAAATGGATGCAGGTAGCTTAAATAGATCATCTGAGTCACATCAGTAGAAAGTGGTGGAGATAGGCTTCATACCCAAGTAATCACCCTCAAGTGTCTATGTGCTTAATTGGTACTCTATGGTGCCTTTTGTTAATACCTGTTTCTTTAACTGATAAATGAGTATAATAAAAACCCTGCCTCTTTTCTAAATATCAAATGACTCAATAACTGTAAAGTATTTAAAACAAGTCCTAGTGCATAGTAAGCTCTTATAAATGCTTTTAAATAAAATAAACAAAATAAATTTTTCCAATTACAGAGCTAGTAGTTGATGAAACACAATTTCTCACCCACTTAGTGTAAATCCAGAAACCTCACTCTCTACAACTACAACAATCTTTCTCCTGATGGTGCTTCTAATTAAAGCTGCCTTGCACAGATAAGTAAGATTATAATTCAATCTGCACTTGTTACATGAATAAACTTATCATATTGAATATCTGCTAGGGATAATGATTAGTCCTAAATTTTACCTCACTAAGATATCTATGTAAAGCCTTGGAATCCACACTTCTTTCAGATCAGTGGTTCAGCAATCCTTCTTTAAGAATGCATGTTTTATTTTAACTTGTCTCTCCAGAAGCATGGGAAATTAAGTCTGCAGGCTAATAATCTACACTCCAGTGTGATCTGATAATGCATCACTGAGCTCTCACTGACTCTATCATCAGCAACACAAGAGCGAATTAACTTTTGAAATAACTACAGCTCATTGTTGACACTCATTGAGCTAATTGTTAACTAATGCTTATTATCAAGATTCAACCAGAGAAGCAGAACCAGTAGGAGATATATAGTATGATAATTGCAAGGAATTAGCTTACTTGATTATAGGAGCTGGCTAGGCAATTTCTAAATCCACAGGGTAAGTCTTCAAGAAGGGCAGATCTTCAAGAAGGGTAGTCTAGAACTGCCAGGTACTGGCTAAAGCTGTGGACCACATGTGGAATTTATTTTTCTCTCATGAAAAATAAATCAGCTTTCACCTGATTGAATCAGGCCCACAAAAATTATTTAGGATAATCTCCCTTACTTAAATTTAACTGATTATAAACTTAATTACATGATACGGTTAGGTTCTGTGTCCCCACCCAAATCTCATTTTGAATTGTAATCCTCATAATCCTCACGTGTTGAGAGCAGGAGCTGGTGGGAGGTGATTGGATCATGGGGATGGTTTCCTCCATGCTCTTCTTGTGATAGTGAGTGAGTTCCCACAAGATCTGATAGTTTACAAAGTCTTTGACAGTTCCTTCTACACACTCATTCTCTCTTATCTGTTACCATGTAAGACATGCCTCTTACCCTTTCACCATGATTGTAAGATTCCTGAGGCCTTTCCAGCCAGGCAGAACTGTGAGTCCATTATTGCTTTGTAAATTACCCAGTTTCAGTATTTCCTTATAGCACTGTGAGGACAGACTAATACATCACTTGTACAAAATACCTTCCAAGCAACATATGGATTCGTGTTTAACTAAATAATTGAGGACTATACCCCAGCCACACTGACACACCTCAAAGACCATCAAATCATGTCATTAATTTTTAACAAGAAATGCTAATAACTTTTTTTCCATCTTGGACTTGTTTTATGAGCTCTTTAAATCAATCAAGAACTATTTTGTAGAGTCTTACATAGAGGCAGATCCAAGTTTCTCATAAGCTTATATGATTTTACAGCCAAGTTTCTCATAAGCTTATAGGATTTTACAGAGTCTTCTTGACAAAGACAAATACATAATTACAAATACACAATTAGGTAATAGGTTTCACAAAGAACTAATTTAATTGAGATGCCCAAATATTTATGGTACATTAACTTTACACTATATTTGTCCCTACCTTATATTTATCATACAATATATCATAATAAAATTACCTCATGCTGTTAAGACTTTTTAGCATCTTGGTTCTATAACTCGTCGTTTTTGCTGTTCTCTTAGTTTTATATTATCTGAAAATTTGCTAATAATTTACACCATCTTTACCCAAATCCATGAAAAAATTATTAGGACCAAGCTAAGAGAAGGATTCTAGAGGAAAGTACTAAAATCCTTCTCAAAAGACCCAAAATAGCACTCTTTGAATGTGATTATGCAAACACTTGTAAATTCATTAGATTTTACTAAAATTCTGCAAATATTTCACCACTTTTTATGTGCGTTTCTATTTTATAAATATTTTAAACTCTGATTTGTTGTAGTGAAATTCATTGTGGATACTTATGCTCTGCTAGAGTTATATCAAAAAGCTAATTTACTCTCAAATTCCTTTTATTTAGGTATTTCTCCCTCAGTTCCAAGAAATAGAGCATAGGTATTAAGGTGGCAAATGCTGAAGTAAATTCATGTACATTTAGAACCCATGTCCACCACTTTCTAGTGATTTGAATTTGACTTACATATAAGTTTTTAAGTTCTCATCTTTAAAGATCAGCAAGAACACATATCTAATAAGAAGGCTTAGAATATTAAATATGAGCTATATGCGAAGGTATTAGCCTATCACATATTAGGCAGTTATTCAATAACTATTAGCTATCATTACTATATTGATGCTGATAGTTATATTACTATTTTATATATAATTAAAATATATATGTTAGAAATGTTAGAAAGAAAAATGCAAGAATTTATAGTAAAAAGAGAATTTTCCCCTCTTGAGAGATTATAGAAATGTGAAAATTACACATCAAAGAAACAGCATTTAAACTAAATATTTAAGGTACCACATTGATATTTAAGAATATTTGTCTTATCAATAATAAAATGAATTACATAGGGGGCAATCTGATGGCAGCAAATGCAGTTTGAAAGCTGTTGAAAAGGTCCAAGAAAAATATTAGGCTTATACCAGGAAACAAAGATGGCATGGCATACACAATGCCTCGCCGAACTATAGTTAAACTAGTTAAAATGGTGTCCTAGAAAGCCAACCTATTTTAAAAAATTCACACACATTTGTCTAAAAATGTTTGTTTTAGTATCAATATGCTAATTATTTTAATATACATAATTAATGCTTTCAATAAACATCTTTGGAATCCTTCCTGGGAACCAAAACATCAAACAAACTAATCTGTATTTTGCAGAATGTACTTTTTCCACATCATATGCATTAAATTGTAGGATAATTATAAAATATCTAAAACATAATGAATACATAAGTTGGGGAAAGTGATATGGAACACTCTGAAAGGTTCGTCTTTTACACTTAATTGCTAAAATTAAAATATCAGTCAGTGGCAAAGTGTGTATTTTGGAGGGGAGTCACATTTTCACTAAATTCTGTGCTGATCACCCTTTTGTATATGAGACCTACTTTGTCTAGGATCACATTATTATGTACACTAAAATTTCCTTTGTTTAAAATTCTATGAAATATATCCTGTAAATGTTTGAAGGGTAAGTATAAATCAAAATGTTAGAATTTTCTAGTTGAACAGTCTAACATTGATGCAAAGTATTGGAGTAATTCACAAAATGATACTTTCCAGTTAATGAGTTTTATATTATTCTTACAGAAAACAAAGTTAATTGTTTTTCACCATTCCTTCAAAAACCACAACATCAAGAGGAATCAAAGCCATCTTTCTTTTATGAATTTGAGGAGACAGCCTTGTAGTGGTATAGAATGATAATTGATAGATTGACAGGAAATACATAATTTGTATGTTGAAGAATGGAGAATTGTCATAGCCTCAAGTATATAACCCAACAAAATAATGCAAAACAAAAGAAATACACAAACACCTTCCTGCTAGTTAAAAGACTGCAGTTGAACAAAAATCCTTTCATCTGAGCCTTTAAGTGTAAAGGACTATGTCCTCATGCATAACTTTTTCCTTTTGGGAAAAGTTAAAAGTCAAGTAAGATGATGTCTTATGTAGCTCAAGGACAGGATTTGTTTTGCTTGTTCTGTTTGTTTGCATTTACAGAAATCACACACACACACACACACACACACTCATAAATGTTGCTATTGGCTTCTAAATAATTGCAACTTTAAATATCTAACTTTCGGCAAGAAGCTGATGACAGTCACTCATAATACATAAAGTGCTTTAAAATTTTTGAGATATATTTAGACACATTAAATTAGGCTGAAATGAACATTATGGACAGTTCTTCATCAGCTAAAAGGCCAGAAATGAGAAGCTTAAGGAGGATATGTAGAAAGGAGGCCATCTTTTGTGGAAATAATTTTTGTTTGACAATCCATTTATTATTTATTCCAAGCAGATAAGAAAGTGCTTAAAATTTAACATTGCTAATGCTTTATCCAGTGGAAAAAGCACTAGATCCTAATTTAATGAGTACATTGGGGTGAAGAGTGAAGTTCTTTCTCAAACTATACTTGGTCTCCTGTTGTGGGAAGTCAGGGACCCCAATTGGAGGTACCGGCTGGAGCCGAGGCAGAAGAATATAAATTGTGAAGTCTTCAGGGACATTTATCAGTTCCCAGAATTAATACTTCTATAATTTCTTATGCCTGTCTTTACTGCAATCTCTGAACATAAATTGTGAAGATTTCATGGACATTTATCACTTCCCCAATCAATACTCTTATCATTTCTTATGCCTGTCTTTACTTTAATCTCTTAATCCTGTTATCTTCATAAGCTGAGAATGTATGTCACCTCAGGACCACTATTGCACAAATTGATTGTAGAACATGTGTGTTTGAACAATATGAAATCTATTGTAAAACATGTCTGTTTGAACAATGTGAAATCAGTGCATCCTGAAAAAGAACAGAATAGCAGCGTTTTTCAGGGAACAAGGGAAGAAAACCATAAGGTCTTAACTGCCTGCGTGGTTGGGAAGTATAGAGCCATAGTTTTCTTCTTGCAGAAAGCCAGTAGGAGAAATTTCGCTGAATTCTTTTCCCAACAAGGAATAACCCTGGGGAAGGAATGCATTCCTGGGTGTAGGTCTATAGACGGCTGCTCTGGGAGTGTCTGTCTTATGCGGTTGAGACAAGGACTGAAAAACACCCTGGTCTCCTGCAGTACCCTCAGGCTTACTAGGATTGGGATATTCCAGCCTGGTAAATTCTAGTCAGACCGGTTGTCTGCCCTTGAACCCTGTTTCCTGTTAAGATGTTTATCAAGACAATGCATGCACAGAGGGACATAGACCCTCATCAGTAATTGTAATTTTGCCTTTGCCTTGTGATCTTTATGGCCCTTTGAAGCATGTGATCCTTGTGACCTACTCCCTGTTTGTACACCCCCTACCCTTTTAAAATCCCTAATAAAAACTTGCTGGTTTTGTGGCTCGGGGTCGTCATCACGGTCCTACCAATATGTGATGACACCTTCGGAGGCCCAGCTGTAAAATTTTTTCTCTTTGTACTCTTTTTCTTTATTTCTCAGACCAGCCAACACTTCTTAGGGAAAATAGAAAGAACCTACGTTGAAATATTGGGGGCTGGTTCCCCTGATAGTCTCCAACAACCAGAGAGGGTAACATCTGAAAATCTTCCTAGGGCCAGGCAAGGTGGCTCATGTCTGTAATCCCAGCACTTTAGGAGGCTGAGATGGGTTGACAGCCTGAAGTCAGGAGTTCAAGACCAGCCTGATCAACATGGAGAAACCCCGTCTCTACTAAAAATACAAAATTAGCTGGGCATGGTGGCACATGCTTATAATCCCTGCTACTCCGGAGGCTGAGGCAGGAGAATCGCTTGAACCCAGGAGGCAGAGATTGTGGTGAGCCAAGATCACGCCATTGCGCTCCAGCCTGGGCAACAAAAGCAAAACTCTGTCTCAACAAAAAAGAAAGAAAGAAAGAAAGAAAAAAAAGACAATCTTCCTAGGTGATTTTAATATGCAACATTTCTACCTCCATTACCAACAAAGGACTAATGTTAATGAATGTTACCCTCTGATGCTATAATCTAATTTGGTTTTATGGTATCCATAACCAAAAGAAAGATATGTATATCTTCAAACTGATTTCAAAGATGCATCTTTATCAAAGTTAAGTATGAAATGAGTTTGTAGCTAAGAGATAGTATATAAAATTATGGTTTTTATGTTTATCTGTGGTTTGTCACAGATACAAAAACACTTTACAATACATGTGACATATAAAAAAATTTAGGCTACAATCTCAGATATACCAGACATATAACTCTTTTATTTTGTAATAATTAAACAATATGTGTTTTTGAGGTATCATTATGCTATGGCAATATTAAATTTCAGTTGATTAAGGTCTAAGTTTACTTCCTTGTAGTTGCAGTGAAGATCCTTTGGAGTGATATAATGACATAGCTTTCATTAGTTAATGGGTATCCGTAATGATTGGTCTTCAGGTATCAAAACTAACATTCTTTGGATATACATCATTTTGTCTTGTTCTCAGTTACGAATCCATTCAGGAAACTTTGATATTGTTCCTTATTGTTTTCAAGGGAGATTAAAGTCTGGTTCTCTCTACCATTTCTGAGCCCCTTTCTCTATTGCTTCATGGCTAAGAAAAACTTGACAGAGTTATCTGTAAGGCACTTTGCCACTTTGTGCTAGTCTAGAAAAAGGCAAAGGCATTCTACTTCAAGACCATGACAGAGTGGGTGGAAACTCTGGGATACTGATTCAGGCAAACAGGCCATTTCTATATTGGACTAAGTAAGGTACTATGAGGTACAACACATATTCTAGGTTTGATGTGAGAAATGGTGCACAAGCTTTCTCTGCTGTTGGAACCCTTAAACTATCTGGGATTTTTATTGTACCTCTTCTACAATATCTACATATTACTACCTTTCTTTTTATCGAACATTTTTTTCTGGTATGATTTTCAAAATTCAAAAGTCAAAATTTGACTTCTTTATATCTCTCTGCATTTTTGCTTTAATATTTCTATTATAAAGCAAAGAATATCACAAGTTTTATGTATTTAAATAGAGAAAGGTTGCTGATGAACTGGAAATACAAGGAAAAAACATCAGCTAATTATCTTCAATTAAAATATTACATTTCTACACTGGCTGTAATGAAGACAGAGAGCATGCCATTAAGTTATAGCTGGGATTTTGTAGACTCGTTTCCATTCCAAAATCAGGTTCTCCTGCATGAGTTTCTTTGGGAGTCACTGCTGCTCACCCATAGATTGGAGCCTAAGATGCCTTAAAATAGAACCTCAGAGACCAGTCTACTTACAAAGTAACTTCAATATATGCCAATGACTGAGAGAAAATAAACTTTAATATTCACTATAATATACTCTGTGTTAGATGAGGCATCAAACTTTCTTATTTTTTTCTTTTTCCTGTATCTGGCTTAACTTTACCTTCAGACTAGTGAAGGTTGTTGTGGCAACTACGGTGGCATCTATACTAAAGGGAAGACAGTCTACCTTACAGAAAATGGATATGGCCCAGAATAAAATGTATAAGTCCAGAATATATACAAACCAACATTACTACCGCTACTATATTTTCTACTTCCAGGGAAAATATATCAGCCTTCTAAGTGAAGGGTTAACCTATATGCTTTTGTCTATACAAATAATCTAGAGATGAAACAGTCTAGAACAAAAGCTGTCAGTGCTTCTTCATATGATATGCAGAAATAACAAAAAAAATAGGAAAATTATCTTCCAACAAGCCAACTGAATCCTTGTAATGTTGACAGGTAAAAAAGAAGTCAATTTGTTGTCAAGAAGAGGGGGTTTACTGATTTCTATACAAAAGCCATCAACCATTCTATCAATCTATATATCGATTTACAAAAATATTGATCTATCACACATAAATTGATATTGATCTCAGGAAAACAAAATTTGTGAACAAAGTCCTTATATTAGGGAAATTTATGCCATCTACTTTTTGGTTACATACTTTATGTCAAGGAAGCCGTTCTTAATTTAGAAGTAAGAATTTTTTTTTTTTTTTTTTGACGTAAAGAAAGGTGTTTTTTCCTCCTCACAGTAGAGCGTGACATATAATTTCTTCCAGGGAACTACAACATAGGCTTCTGTTAAATTTATAGAAGTTCTCAATTTTAGATTTGGAAACAATACTTAAGTATGATCTTCCCCTATATTCTCATTTTATTAAAATCACACCCCAAACTAGTGACTTATCTAAGAAAAAATTTTTAAATTCTCTTACCTTTCAACACATTTATTAGAGTATTAGTGATATGCCATGTACTGTCCCAAACCCCAGAACAGGCCCCAGGTCTCCTTACTATGGAGCTTGACACAGCTTTGTGTGTGGAAAAGAGGTTAAGGAAAGAACTCAGTTGTCTTCAATTTGTAAATGTTAATTTTACAAAAAGGGAAGGTATGCTTTAAAAACAGAGATCCAATAGAAGAGACACAAAAACTTGGGCTAAATGTCTTTCAATAAAACAATCCTTGGAGAAAATTCCTAAGATGGAGTGGGGAAGGGGACAAAAACAAGGCTCAGGAAAATGTCAGCTTCCTTTCAGTGACACAGACAAGAGAATTGAAAAGTATTGTTAATTGAAGGCATTGCTTAAGTGACAGAAAGTAAATGACCACTTCTTTTCCTTTCAGTTTTTTTCTACTCCAAAGATAGATTTTGTCATGGAGCTGTCTGAAATATTAAGATATAATTAGAAGTCTTATTTTAAAATTACTGTTGTAGTTGAAATAAATATATTGTATTTATTTGGGAAAAAATGCTTTATGGGTCTTTGCTTACATACTGATGTACTGAGGCACTTAAGCATGGAAATGTTTTCCACAGAGAATGTAGAAAAGGAAGTCATAAAATAGTGACTTTATTTTCTTGTTTTATTTCTCTTTTTTATTCCAAATTAACATTGATCTAAAAGTAGATTATTTTAGAAATTATAAAAATAAAATTTAGATATATAATTTAAATTGCTCATAATTCTATCAACAGATGAGCCACATTAATGTTATATTCTATAATAAATGTTAGTAATATTTTTCTATACACATTTATCTTTTAAAATCACTGAGATCGTACCACTGATATATTTGTAATACTTTTCATATTATTTTATATCAAAAATTTGTGGTTATTATATAATTTCCCACGACATGATTTTAATTCTGAATTATATTCCATTATGTTTATTTAACAAGTTTTATTTAATCTATTCCCTATAGTTTCATTTTCAGGCTATAGTAGACTTTTACATTTTATTTATATTTTTAAGGAAGAAATCACTGAGGTGGTTTTAAAAGCACAGCATCATAACTTGTTTTTAGTCTTCATGGAAAGGCATTTTTCATTTAACTGTTTTTGATTCCTTAATTTTTTTTACTATCAGTTTAAAGAGAATCAGTTATTCATTAGTAAAAATCATGATACCATCTCCTTCCTCTGTAAGTTAGTAGCAACTTATTGGAGGATTTTGTCAAGAAAATATCAATTTTTTTTCCTCTAATTTGGAAGTAGAGATATACTTGGGGTTTTAGCCTTTGCTCTCAAGAATTATCTAGCACATTTGCACTTCACAAAAACAGTTCTCTATGATGACCATACAGTATGCATATGGAAATTTATGGCACTTTAATGCACTTGGAATATTAGAGATTTGGTTCATTCAAAATACATTAAATTTAATAACTTATAATACCTTACACATTACAAAATACTTACATTTTTATTTGTAAAGGGAAAAGGATTGTACCAAAAATGAATTCTGAACCAATCACCTGAAGAAATACCTGTCCAGTCAAGCAAATAGTTCATTTTATAAACGAGAATGGAAAACACATCAATCATGAGATGTCAGGAAGAGTAGAAGGAGAAACAAGGGGAAGAGAAGAAAGAAAACTGGAGACCTCTAAAGTCAGCTCTGCGTTACTTTCTCCAACTTCCTCATGTGAAAACATGTAAGTCATTACGCAAACTTCTGGGCAGAGTACGTTTAAAGGGTGGGATTTGCTGACTTTCATATTAGAATAATGAATGCTTTGGTTTGTATTTAAACTCCAGAACTATTTTTAAATGAAAAATATTACCTTTATAATCGTACTCTTTTTGTTTATCAAACTAAATATATGTATGTATGTATGTATATATATATATATTTAGAGTGAGAGAGAGAAATTATTTTATTTCCAACCTTAGAAGTTTATATTTGTTAAATATTTAGAAATAGTTTTTATGGGAATCAAAAGACATTTGAATATATTATCAAGAAATAAGAGGAGAAAAGAATTAGTTCTAGAAATTTAGATGTGAGAGATACCTAATGATAAATTCTTTTGGTAAGCAGAAAATTAAACCAACTTTATATAATTGCCTGACAAATTTACTTATTGAGAATTAAGCTTGAGGATTAACAAATATGAAATAGATTACTTAAAGCAAAGAAGCTCAATATTTAATCCAGTAAATGTATTTCAGTTCATGGAAATGTATTTTAGTTCAGGCATCTTTTGGTCTGTTTTATTTAATTCTTTTTATCTTACATTTGGCCTTCATTTTCGTGTAGAAGGACAAATGGCTGTCATTTTTACAACCAATACTGGTGCCTTTCAAACAAAAATGTCATTCAAGTGTCCTGTTTAAACTGCTGGATATTTAACATCTTATTCTAATTAGGGGATCAGAATAAATCCGACTTGCTACAAATCTTCAGGTGGTTTATTGTGCCAAGAAATGTAATGTTCTGTCTGCATTTTAAAGTCATTTTATTCTTTAGAAATGCAGTGTACAAATGCATCAAGATAATCTATTTTGACCTTATGAGAAGTGATAGAGGCCCACAATACATTTAGTTACAAATGTTTAATGTTTTAGTATTTCAATATCCAGTCTAATTTCTACCTCTAATATTTTCTGAAGAATAAGATATATAAAGTACTCAAATTATATATAAGGGAGAGTCAGTGATAAAACTCAGTTTTCAATATGCTAATGAAAGTCTTATTTATTAAGCGCATTGTGCTGGATGGATCACACGGTGTAAGATGCAGGTTGTGTACATGTGATGCTGTGAAATATGTGTGTTCGATTTTTTTTCTCAAGATAAAATCAGTGTCTAAAAGGAAGCAAGGATGATAATGATGTTCTCAACACACAAAGCAACCTTTCACTCTGCCCAGCAGCCTTTGACTCTGCTGTGCGCTCTGTGCAAGACTGAAGAGTACATGATGAAAGAAGTTACGCAGAAGTAAGGACATGTTGTGTGAAAAAGGAGTCATTATCTATAACAGAATAAGTAAAAAAGGCCACTAAGAGATGCAGCCACCTCAACAACACTTTTGTGGGAAAATTTTAGCTTCAGTAATTGAAAACTTCGTGCAGAAGGAGAGATATTTGAGTTTAGGAAGCGGAACTCCCAAACCATGAAAACAAATGAAAAGCAGCTTTCTGATGAGACGTACTATTATTGTCAAGGCACAGATATTGACTAAAATTATAAAATAAGAATTAGTGCTAAAAAGGTGATGCTAAGTAATATTCTTGAATATTTTAATAAAATGAATATGTCTTCTAAAATTCTGGTCCCAGAATGTAAGATGAGCATGTATGGGGTACAGAACTCTCCTTTAACTCTAATAATTATGTTTCTCCATTAAAAGCCTGTAGTCTTATTTTCGATTACTACATACATCCACAGTTCATTATTAGTTTCTAGGCATGTATGAAAGAATAAAAAGATGCAGTTTTCATTTGACTAATATCTATTAAAGGCAACAACTCAGAATCCACTTTTATTTTCTTTATACAAATGCTTGCTTTTAGAAATGGCAAAAATATAAATATAGAAATAGATCAATCAAACAGAAAAAAGGAGCCCAAAAATAGACCCACATAAATATAGTCAATTTATTTTTAACACTGGACATAGGCAATACAATGGAGAAAACATGGTCTTTCAAAAAGTGGTGCTAGAACAACTGTATATTCACATGCAGAAAAATTAATCTGGACACACACCTTACACTCATCACCAAAACTAAGTCAAAATGTATCACAGACCTAAATGTAAAATGCAAAACTATAAAAATCCTAGAGGATAACATAGGAAAATGTGTAGACAATCTTGCATTTGATAAGGACTTTTTAGATATGACACCAATGGCACAATCTGTGAAAGAATTGATAAACTGGAATACATTAAAATTTAAAAAAATTCTCTTCTGTGAAAGACAATGTTAAGAGAATGAAAAGACAAACCAGAGACTGGGAGAGAATAGTTGCTAAGGACATACCTGATAATGGATTGTTATCCAAATTAATAAAGAACTTTTATAACTCAACCATAAGAAAACAAACAACTTATTTTGTAATGGGTCAAAGCTATCTCACCAAACAAGACACACAAATGGCAAACGGATTAAAAGATGTTGTACATAGCATATGGCACCAGGGGAATTCAAATTAACACAACAATACATCTTAATGATCCCACCTAATGAATAGCCAAAACCTAGAACACTGACAACATCAAATGCTGGTGAGAATTTGGAGCAAAAAGAACTCTCATTTACTTCTGATGGAAATTCAAAATGGTACAGCAACCTTGAAAAACAGGTTGGCAGGTGCTTACAAAACTAAACATACTCTTAACATACAGCCCAGCAATCATGCTCCTTGGTATTTACCCAAAGGAGTTGAAACATTATGTCCATAAAAACCCTGCACACAGATATTTCCAGTAGCTTTATTCATAATTTCCAATACTTAGAAGCAGCCAAGAAGTCCTTCCAAAGGTAAATGAATAAATACACTATGGTACATCCAGATGATGGAATATTACTCAGGACCAAAAGTGAAATGAGCTATATCACGCATGAAATAACATAGAGGAAATTTAAATGCACTTAGTGAACGATGCCAATCTAAAATGGATATATAAGGTGTGATTGCAACAACATAATATTCTGTAAAAGGTAAAACTATAGAGACCATAAAAAGATTAGTGGTTGCCAGGGGTTAGCAGGAAGAAAAGAATAGGCCAAACACAGATGATTTATTTTGGGCAGTGAAACTACTTGGTATGGTACTGTAATAGTGAATATATGTCATGTAGATTTGTCCAAACCCATAAAACATATGATACCAAGACTGAACTCTTAATATAAACTATGGACTTCGGGTAATAACAACGTGTCGGTGTTGTTTCATGTATGGTAGCAAATGTAACATTCTGTGGGAGACATTAATAATGGGGGAGGCTATGAATGTGTGGGGGCCAGCAGGAAATATATGGGAGCTCTGTACCTATCATCCAATTTACTGATAACCTAAAGCTGCTTCTACATTTAGTTTTACCTGTTTGTAATCATGTTATTTGTTTGTTTTGAACTAGTGGGAGCTTACTTGTGTAAAGAAGATTACATTTCTATACTCTAGTCTTTTTTGGTTATATTTCAGTAAAATTAAGGTGTAAAATGATTTGAAACATTATGTTGCTTCTCTGCTAATTAAAATTTCTCTTTTTCAATTTCCACCTAATGTAGCTTTTATTTTCTTAAGTGTAGGCACTGTACATAAAATAAGTACTGACTAACTTTACTAATCCTCAATTCACACTGAAATACTCCCTGGGTATCTGTGTACAAGAAAGGGAAATTAAATTTTCAAAGTAAATTAGTAAAAAAAAAATTGTGTTTAAGACATTTAATGAGTTTATATAACATAGTTCCCTTATAACTGTTACATTGTATTTACTGGATCTGAAACTTTGTACTATTAAAACTAAAATTATTGAATTTGTTCTCCTTACTCACAGACATGATGTAACCATAACCATAAAAATCTGTTTCTATGATTATATTTATTTATCTAATTCCTAGTATATTAATATTAACCAGGGCTCATTTTTAAAACAATATTATATCAGTAGTTGAAACAATTTTAACACTGGCAAGCAATGTGTCAAGATACATGGTGCATTAGTCTGTTTTCACACTGCTTTAAAGATACTACCTGAGACTGGGCA
The DNA here is from genome assembly GCF_029289425.2 of Pan paniscus. NCBI lineage: Eukaryota > Metazoa > Chordata > Mammalia > Primates > Hominidae > Pan > Pan paniscus. The sequence goes on from NC_073253.2 coordinate 99,835,511, forward strand.
ATTTACACACAAAAGAGGTTTAATTCACTCACAGTTCCCCTTGGCTGGGGTGGGGGCTACTCAGGAAACTTACAATCATGATGGAAGGTGAAAGGGAAGCAAGGCACGTCTTTACAAGGTGGTGAGAGAGGGAGAGAGAGAGCAAGGAAGTGCCACACTTAAAACCGTCAGCATTCATGAGAACTCCCTCAGTATCATGAGAACAGCATGAGGAAAACTGCCCCCATGATCCAGTCACCTTCTACCAGGTTTCTCCCTCAACATGTGGGGATTACAATTCAAGATGAGATGTGGGTGGGGACAGAGAGCCAAACTATATCATTCTGTCCCTCACCCCTCCTGAATCTCATGTTCTTCTCACATTTCAAAACACAACCATGTCTTCCCAACAGTCCCCCAAAGTCTTAACTCATTCAAGCATTAACGCAAAAGTCCAAGTACAAAGTCTCATCTGAGACAAGGGAAGCCCCTTCCACCTATGAGTCTGTAAAATTAAAAGCAAGTTAGTTATTTCCTAGATACAATGGGGATACAGGTATTGTGTAAATGTTCTCATTCCAAATGGGAGAAATTGGCCAAAACAAAAGGACCACAAGCCTCATGCAAGTCTGAAACTTGGCCAGGCAGTCATTAAATCTTAAAGCTCCAAAATATCCTTTGACCCCATGTCTCATATGCAGGAAAATGCCAATGCAAGGGGTGGGCTCCCACAGCCTTGGGCAGCTCTGCTCCTGTAGCTTTGCAGAGTACAGCACCTGTGGGTGCTTTCTAGGGCTGGCATTGAGTGTCTGCGGCTTTTCCAGGCTCATGGTTCCAACCACACATTTCCCTTTTGCACTGCCCTAGCAGAGGTTCTCCATGAGGGTTCTGCCCCTGCAGCAGACTTCTGCCTGGACATTTCCACACATCCTGTGAAATCTAGGTGGAGGCTCCCAAACCTCAACTCTTGCCTTCTGCACACCTGCAGGCCTAACACCATGTGGAAGTCACCAAGGCTTGTTGCTTGCACCCTCTGAGTTCACAGCCCAAGCTGTACCTTGGCTCCTTTCAGACATGACTGGACCTGGAGTGGCTGGGACACAGGGCACCAAGTCCCAAGGCTGCTCGGAGCAGTGGACCCCTGGGCCTGGCTCATGAAACCATTTTTCCCTCCTAGGCCTGGGCCTGTGATGGAAGGGGCTGGCATGAAGGTCTCTGACACGCTTTGGAGACATTTTCCCCATTGTTTTGGTGATTAAATTTCAGGTCCTCATTAATTATGAAAATTTCTGCAGCTGGCTTAAATGCCTCTCCAGAAAATGGGTTTTTCTTTTGTACCACACTGTTGGGCTGCAAATTTTCCAAACTTTTATGCTCTGCTTCCTTTTTAAGCATGAGTTCCAATTTCAAACCATCTGTCTGTGAATGCATATAACTGAATACTTTGAGAATAAGCCAAGTCACTTCTAAGCATGCTTTGCTGCTTAGAAATTTCTTCTGCCAGATACCCTAAATAATCTCTCTCAAGTTTAAAGTTCCACAGATCTCTAGGGCAAGGGCAAAATCCTGCCAGTCTCTTTGCTAAAGTATAGCATGATTGACCTTTACTCCAGTTCCCAAAAAGTTCCTTATCTCCATCTGAGACCACCTCAACCTGGACTTCATTGTCCATATCTCTATTAGCATTTTGATCAAAACAATTCAACAAATCCTAGGAAGTTTCAAACTTTCCCACATCTTCCTTTGTTCCTCTGAGCCCTCCAAACTGTTCCAATCTCTGCCTGTTCCAACATCACTTCCACATTTTCAGGTTAACTTTATAGCAGTACCCAAGTCTGCTGGTACCAATTGTCTGTATTAGTCTGTTTTCACATTACTATAAACATACTACCTGAGACTGGGTAATTTATAAACATAAGAGTTTTAATTGACTCACAGTTCCATGTGGCTGGGGAGGCTTCAGCAAACTTACAATCACAGTGGAAAGTGAAGGGGAAGCAAGGCACATATTCACAAGGCAGCAGGAGAGAGAGAGAAACAGCAAGGAAGTGCCACATTTAAAACCATCAGCTCTCATGAGAACCCCCTCACTATCAAGAGAACAGCATGATCTCATGATCCAATCACCTCCCACCAGGTCGACAAGTGGGGATTACAATTCAAGATGAGATTTGGGTGGGGACATGAAGCCAAATCATATCATCTGATGAATAACTATTAACAAGAATCATACTCTCTATTCAATTTTGATTTATTTTGTTTGACTTAGTAGTGTATAAATAATTGAACAATTAGTATGTTCTCTTTGCATTTCTGGGCCTTTATTAACTCTATCAACCTGTCCCTTTGTTAAAGATATTCTCCTTTGTATTATACTAAAGTTACTAGTTGTTTTGTTTATAAAATTTAAAAATCTACAGAGCATAATTTCAAGAACTATACTTTATTCTAACTGGACTGATAAGAAAATGAAATTCAAATTTTACATTTCAGATAATTCATCTTTTTTGACTAGATAATAATTTTAAACTAATTACTTAGAGTTGCAAAATTAGTACCAAAATTCCTGTATACTCTTCAACTATTTTTCCCTAATATGAACCTTTATATATCCGTACTATAATTACTGAAACCAGAACATTTACATTGCTTTAATACTAAGACTTTGTTCAAATTTCAAAATTTTTCATATTAATTTCCTTTTATTTTTTGTTCCAGGACCCTATTCAGGAATCCACATTTCATTAGTTTTTATTTCACCTTAGATTCCAGTAATCTCTAACATTTCCCTATTATCTCTCTTTCAAAACCTTGACACTCTTCTAGGGTGCTGATCTACTATTTGATAGAATTTCCTTTAAATTTGGGTTTGTCCAATGTTTTCTCATGACTAGAATAAAGTTACGCATCTTGGGATGAATACCACAGAAATGGCAGTATGTCCTTTGTGGTGTGCCATGTCAAGGTGTTTGTGATGCTGATATTTCTTATCGTTGGTAAAGTTAATCTGGATAGTTTGAATATGGTGCTATCCACTGTAAAGTTATTATCTTTCACTCAGTAGTTAAATAGTATCTTGGAGTAAGTTTTTTGAAAATACACAATACTATTTCTCTTCCAACTTTGCTAACTACTTTTCACATCCATCAGTAGATCATGCCTGCAACAGTCCTTGCTATGATGTTTGCTTAAAGTCATAGTTCTACAGTTAATAATTGGGAATTGTTCTGTAAAAAAAAAAAAGACCTGTTCTTTATTCTCTATTTACTTGTTTGATTATTATTTATAACAATGTGCAAACAGGGATATTTATTCTCTGGGTTGATTTTAATGTCCAAATTGCTCCAACTCTGCCATTGGGAACATCTTCAGGTTAGTACCTGTACTCTTTCAACAAGACCTCATCTTTTTAAGAACTTTCTTACCTTCTAACTCCAGATTTATCTAGTATTGCCTCTACCCAACCCTGGAAAGCAAGCACTTCTCTAAGAATTCCTGATTCCTTTTAACTGAAGAATGGTGTTTCCAAAACAAATAGGCGCCTCATTGCTACTAGATTTCATTGCTCCTAGAAGCTCTCAGTAGTCAGGGATAGGAGATTATGTATGTAAACTAATCTGTACAATACTCACATCTATATTTATTTTTCTACCTCTCTGTGTATATATGTATTATAAAATTTAAGATACATGTCATACATATGTTTGTATATACATAGGTATTTATATAGGCTTGTGGGTATGTGTTTATATTGTTAACTTTGAGTGCAGTCCAACACAATGGGGTTTATTTTATCCTTACTCTTTTCTTGAACATGATACATATAGTTCTACATATGTACATGAACATGATGCATATAGTTACAGTATATTTATTCTTGTTTGTTCAATGCTGGTATACATATAAAATAGCTTCAGGATTGCTAAAGACTATCATTGGAAGAAATATATTTACTAAATAGAATACAACATATACTAAATAGAATACAACATTTATGCATAATTCTTTCTTTCTTTAGCCTTGCAGTATCCAATCAAAATATTGTTTCCCAAAGTTACTTAGGTAGTTGCTTTCTCCATAATCAACTTCTGTGGTGATGCTATTATGTGTAATCTTGTTAACTTCATTTGTTAGTGTGTGAATTCCACTTTGGCTTTCCTCCATGCCTTGATGAGGTTTTAATAGTTTATTTTGAGGGGTGTGAAGGGTATGAAAACATTACTGTATTTCCAAGAATCCATGCTACAAAATAGTTCTCAGATAAATATTACTCGTTCTTCACTTCTGCTGCTCCATTCTCATTCTTCTGTTCTTAACACCACTTTGACACACCTTCCCTGTAGTTAACCAGTTAGAACATACATATGTATATTCTTATATCCCCTCTTCTTACTGTGAAGAAGGGAAACATAGTATAGGTATTTCAGTCACTGGCTTTTTTATATGGTGCTATATACTAGAAATCATCCCACTCTCAACTGGCAGATATCTTCCTGTTTCATTTTTCACAGGTGCATAGAGCTCCACTGTGTGGCTATACCATAGTATTCTCAACCACTCTCCTGTGTACTTAGCGATGCTTAGATTGTTTACGATATTTTACAAATGCTGTTATATTGAATAATCTTATTAATATAGACTTTCAAATAACTGGAGCTATCTCTTCAGGGTAGTCTTCTTCTTGTAATCACGTAAGTGTGTAAATAGTATTGTTAAAGCATTGTCAAATATCTGCACAGAAGTACTGTGCTAATTTACATTACCAACAACAATCTGTGAGAGTTAAGTGCCTATTTCTCGATGAAACGTGTTGTTTCTTTATGTCATTTGCATTTTTCTTCTATCTTTATACTATAGACATTCCCTTGGTTGATATCTTGCCCTTTTTCAATAATCCTTAGTAAATCTTCATCCAAGTCAATTCTTGCTATAGTGCTTTTTTCACCCAAAAAGTTGAGTAATTATTTTCTTTATTTCTGGAGTAATCTTGTCCAATCCTTTCATTACTTTTCAGAGTTCAATCAATTTTTAATTTTTTTCCAGTTTTATTGTGTATTTCTGTTCATTCTTTTTGAAATTCTTAAGATTTTATAAATCTTCAAATGCTTGTTTGAATATATTTAATATTGTTTGGAGTATAGAATTACAGTTTTTCTTCTGTTTCATTCCTATTTTTTAAGGAGAAATTTTCTCCAGTTGATTTGGGAAATTTTGTTTCCTGACTTACTGCAATAGTTGTCCACAGACTTTTCCTTTGTTTATTTTATAGTATTGGGGTATTTTCCTGATTTTTGTTTATGGCATTCTCCTTTGCTTATCTCTCAAAGTTCAGGTATATAACAAGATGTTTTATTTTCATGTTTTGCCAATAGTCACGTAGTTGTGAGTCCCATGATTTTGCAGTTTTCTTCCATTTCTTAGGCCTCTAAAATTTTCACTTCTACTTCTTTGTTCCTGTTCATCACCCAATTGCCAATATGTACTTCTGTCTTCTTTATTATTGCTTTTTTCCCCGCCTTGAGAAGCTATTTCTTTAGAAGTTTGGCCATTTAAATCATGCTTGCTTATTTAAACCAAATGTGTTCCTGTATATAGCATTTGTGGCTGTTTATATGGTATCTGGCCCATTAAATTATTCTTAATTTGAAACCCCTCCTTCATAGTTTGTACTTTTGTCTTTTCAGTTATTGATATTGTATTTTCAGATTTATGATGAATTTAATCTTTTTTGACGCTTTTTCTACCTAGTCTTAATCAATCCCTTTCACTGACACTCACCCTCAGATTTCCATATGTACTTTTTCTTGTGTGAGTTTGTTCCCATATTCACTACAAAGCCTTGCTGTGCAGTGGCAGTTAGACGGCAGTTTATAAAACCATAGTGGGAGTTCCTTTTCTTTTACTCACAGTTATTTTTTCTCAATGTTAGCATTCTTTTTTTCAAGAAATGAAAATAGTGTGGTTCTTCACAGAATTTTCATAAAGATGAAGTAATCTCACATCTTTTAGTAAGAAAATTGGGAGAAATTGATTATTATAGATGAGCTATTTCTTTCCTTCACTTAGTCTTAAGCTCACAGTTTTTTCAAGTGGTTATGTACTAAAATTGGATAGATAATTTGGATGCTTCCCTACCTTCCCATCTTGACCCCAATAAAAAGTTAAATGCCACTGAACTACAACAACCTATCAACACATTTTATTACTTTTCTTGACACTTACAATAGTTTGCAAGCAATTATTTGGGCTTCAAGTAAAATAATGATTGTAATCCATCATCCCACACTTCGATAATTGTTGAATCTGCATAGAAGATTGTATCATATGCACATTAATTGCCTCTAAGTACAAGAAGCTTATAATTAAATAAGTAGAAATATTCCAAATTCTTAACAATAGATCTTTATGCATTCTACACTTCAAAAAAAATTGAATGATTATTTGTTGAGATTTCCCCTTATGTAACTTTCAAATTATTCCTAGGATAATTTCTGAATAAAGCAAAAGTGAAACCCATTATTCTTATTTTGTAGTTCTTCCTTCCACAAACTTCCTCAGATGCTGTGAATGACAATTACACTTCTTTCTTTGAACTCTTAAGTCAATATAATTACCTTACCAGCAGCTCTGCTTTTGTAAGTTCTTGCCTTTCTATGATGTTGTCACTCATCTCAGGAGCTGTCGCAAGACTAGGAACGTCCACCAATGGTCAATATGTCCTAGTTTTCTTGGATTCTGCCACGCTTTGCTTTACAATTCAGTGTGTATCGGTGTTTAAGTTGTGTTTAATGGCATGTGAGTAAAATTACTAGCTCTACTTCTAGACCTGATCTTTAGAAACAATCCTTTCCTCCACTGTTAATGCAATGGATTCAAACAACATAGCGGGAAAAATGTGGGTTTCTGAATGGCTTCATGCAACAAAGCGTGCTCACCACAAGGCATGCTCATACTTATAAGCTTTATAGTGAAAACTTTTTGAAATTTTAACTGTAGTAGCAGTAAGCTTATGCTAGGTAATTCAGACACAATTATCATCTTGGGTTGAGATTTATTATACTTCTACATTGCCTGTATTACCAACATCACCTCTAACATTGTAATAAGTGTGCAAAAATTATTTTTGAATGGATATTTTTCTCTACCAATGTAGTTACTAGTGTTAATGTTCTATTTTTATTGAAATTAAAATTCAATTTTTTTTCAAGGAACACTTGAGTCTACCCAGATATTCTAACCTGGGAGACATTATAATTTATTTTAGGTCTTCAAAGTTAATTTACACTTTGTTTCACAGTTTCCTTCATCAAGAAACCTGAAACAATATCCTGGGACTGAAGCAGAGAATAGCATAAAACATCTGTCTATGGTATACTCCAAATTATTTCTCTTTGATGTAGACACAATGAGGCACCACCCAGGTCCCTGCTTAAGAAAGATTTATTTCCATCTGTGGGAGTGCAGTCACCAGAAAGCCTCCAGGTATCGGGGTGCCTCAGATTCAGAGAGATGCCTTGCCCAAGGGCATGCCCACATTTAAGAGGTCAGAAACTTGTTGATGAACTAAATGAGACATAAAGGCCTGCGCATTTCAACCAGATGCAAAACACTCTAGATGACAATATTCCCCTCAGAGTGCTCTATTGTTTTGGGTGAAGTTTTGCTGGACCTGTATTATAATTGAATTATTGTACTTCTGTTTCCAGCCCCCTCTTGTTTTTTTCACGTTGAGTCTAATAAACATCTTACATTCTAAACTTTATTTCAGTGTATGTTTCCAGAGTATCCCACTCACCACACTTTGGCATATGTCATTATTCTTAATAACTAAACAGGTTTTAAAAAGTCTCTCCTGCAATCTAAGCTTCATTGAAATCTTCCGTGTTGTCCCAAATTGTCTGAGGAAAGAATGCTTCCTAGGTCCTGAATGTGATATCCATTATGATAGTTGGTAAAACAATCTCAATTAATTCTATAACTGAACAAAGCATGCCAATACAAAAAACAAAAACAAAACAGAAGACTAGCTAGATTGGTTAAGGTAATAACAAAAAAACAAAAAGAGGAGAAAAAGGACAATAGAAAAATCAGTGGGAACAAGCAGCATTGGCATAAGCTGTATACAGCATTTGTGGCTCTTTATATGCTATCTGGTCCATTAAATTATTCTTAATTTGAAACCCCTCCTCCATAGTTTGTGCTTTTGTCTTTTCAGTTACTGATATTGTATTTTCAGATTTATAATGAGTTTAATCTTTTTTTATGTTTTTCCTACCTAGTTTTACTCAGTCCCTTTCACTGACAGTTGTATTGTGATGGTTGGATTGCAATGCTGTCTAAAATAACAAAGTAACATTTGGTCCTATATAAAACAACTTGCAAAAACGTCATTTTTGTGAGCGTCCCTACCATCCAAAATGGCACCTTTTTTTAAACATTTCCCTAAAAATGAAACCTGCTTTCCTCCCAGTGCTCCCAAACAAAACACAATAAAAAACAAAAGCCAATAACACCATGGCAAATGAATAAAGAAACCAATGAATGAGTAAGTATATTTAAAACAAATCAAACAACAAGCAAATAAACCCTCTTATGTTCTATTGCCATAACAATTATGCAATGTCCCTGGGGTCTCAATCAATATGGAGATTGAATGTCCCTGGAAGCATTGCATTTGTACCTGCTACTCTTGTTCTGCGATGGTACTTGAAGGATCATTTGTCGCGGGCGCCAGGAATAACAACCAGAGTGCAACAACAATATTAAGGCAATATATCCTGTAGTGCTCAGCAGTTGAACTGATAATAATTGGTTAAGTAAACCAGATACTAAATCAAAAAGGATGAAAACAAGTCAAAATGACATGTGAAAATAGAATGTCTTGAGACAGCAAAGTGCAAACCAAATGTTAGTTTGGGGTTACATTTTATGGGATACAGAGTATTCACTGCTATTTTAAGATATACTATTTAGAAAGTAAACTAAAGGCATAGATTTGAAACAAGTATCTAGGATGTGTAATAGTTAAGTATTGAGAAGGATTTTGATTCAGAGACACAAAATATAACATTAAAATATTCAATCTGCAAGTTAGATGTTACATACACCACTAGTTTTTTTCTGAAAAATTATCCCATTATCATACAAATTTCAAAGTTTGCAGATTAGTTAAATAGCTACATTAAGAGTCAGAGTTTTCGTTTCCAATAAAATTGTTGACAGAGTAAAAAGATGTTAGACACACTTGATAAAATGGATATGACTGTTCTATGATCAATAAAAGCAATTGCTGCCACAATTGTTGATATTTTTCTAAAAATAGCATTTTAGCAGAATCAAATTTAGCTCATTTAATTGAAAGATAGAAACTTCCTTCTATGTTCTACAATATTCAGCTGAGGAAAACGGTGTCCAGAGATTTCACATTTTCTAAGTGACAATTGGGGAGCAGCAGAGTTTCCAACAGTATGTGTATGTTGTCTAGCTTTCAAGGCCAGCTATCTCCCATCCAATTTTCTATAGATATAAATTCACTTACTGAACAACTATTACATTCCTTATAAAATCAACATATTAGTAAGTCTCTGTCAAACTAGTAGTACCTTATATCCGAAGCTAAATGAAAGAAAGAGGAGCCTCTCATCGCAGTATAGAGCTAGAAATGAAGACTTCTGTTCTACTGTTAAGTGCTACAAGTAAAAATCAGTATAAAATGGAAGTGAAAAGTCCTAAGCTTTCCAATAAAATTTATTTATTGTCCAGAATTGACCACATATCCATACACCCAAACACTCTATGACAAAATCTGTGAAAACAGTGCTTGCAATGGAATTCTGGGACAGATACCTGAGTCTTTGTCTCATATCTGGACTTTCTTTTGATCCTATCATCAGGCTGCAAATATCTACTACACATTATAAATCTTAATTATCCAGCCATAAAATGTTATTGCACAAAATAATTTAGCAAATGTAAATATTTACTTAGTTTTAAGCAGATTTCAATAGATCATTAAGTTACATTCAATCTAATTAAGGAGTCACATGAATTGTGTATTTTACATAGTAGATTATGTAATCTGTAATACAACACATAAAATATAGGTTAAATTCAACAATGAAGATAAATGCGGTTCAAAGAACTTTTAAGATACTCTACAAATGTCACTTTTAAAAAACAGCCGATGTGTGAAGCCAGTTATTCATGAAGCCCAAATGCTTCACTATTTCACGACAATTGAATAAAATGAGCAAGTAAGTCTGGTTTTGCTACAAATATTTCAATTTGGCATTCTTGACTGATTTAGTAATGGAGGTAAGAGTAATTGGTGTACCTTGAAAATCATCAGTTTAACTAAGTTTAACCACATGTTACTTTTTGCAAAATTGAATGAATTAAGCTCTTTTGTATTTTTTAATTTTTTTAAATGTATGTCAGACTCAAACCTTAGTTTTGCCTGTCTTTTATCTTAAATTCTGATATTGTTATACCCATTTTCAGCAAATGTATTTAAACACATGTGAAGTGTTCTTCATGCAGCTCTTCAAACTTTGTTCTTAAGTAAATTTTTTTTTTTTGCTGCAGTTGTATGATCAAATGATCATATGGGAACTGTCACGTTTTTCATAACTCATTTTTGTCCCACCACTGATTGGTCCAAAAATGGCCACTTGACTCAAAATTAACCAATGATACCATTTTCACCCTACATTAGTACAGATGACTTGTTTATGTACAGGTAGTATATTATTCAGAGTTTTCCAGGGAAACAGAACCAATAAGACATGCATTACAGAGGGAGATAGAATGATTTATTTTAAGGAATTGCCTCATGCAATTATGGAGACTAGCAACTCTGATGTCTGCAAAGTAGTTCAGCAGGCTGGAGACCCAGGGAGGAACTGATGCTGTTCAAGCCTGAAGGCTGTCCACTGGCAGAATTATTTATTTTCTAGGGTAGATCAGTCTTTGTTCTATTAAAACCTTTAACTGGTTGAATGAAGCTCACTCACACTGTGGAGGGCAATCTATTTTGCTCAGTCTCCTGATTTAAATGTTGATCTCATTCAGAAAACAAAACAAAACAAAAAAAAACAAACAAAAAAACACCCTCGAAGGAAAATTAAGAATGTCTGACCCAATATCTGAGCACCACGGTCCAGTCACGTTGGCACATGAAATTAACCATAAAAACACCTTTGTCAATATGGACTAGTCAGATCTCTAGTCCTGGAACGTAGGTCAAGGAAAAGCTCTATTCATCTCAGATGTCCAAGATAAGAGAGGTTGTACTTGTTTGGTTGTATGAATAAGGTATTCTGAGATTTAAAAAAAATTGATATCCCCAAAATAGTAAAAATGAACAACTGGAAAAGTCCCCACTTCCAATTATTCATGAAGCTCAAATGTTTCACTATTACACCACAATTGAATTAAACAAGCAAATAAATCTGTTTTTGTTACAAATATTTCAATTTGGCATTCCTGACTGATTTACTAATGGAGGTAAGAGTAATTGGTTGAGAGGAAGAATAACGAAGAAAGTCAAAGGCCTTCTGGTGTAGTATGTGCTTAAAGAAAAACAAGCAATAGAATTAAGCCACTAATACATTACCAATTTTTTACCTCTTTGTTATGGAAAGTACACATCTGGCTTTTCAGTTGAGTAAATAAGCTTTCTTTACTCTGTAGTATCATTTTATTTCTAGAAGCACTGGGGTACAAGAAGATGCAAAGGGAGCTGTTCTTATTGTTGGCCCTTAATTCATGAAAAAATGTAAGCATAGAAAGTCAACCTTAAGAACTTGTGATTTTCCTTCCTAATTTTCCTGATGTCCATGTTATTGTTGTCACTTATCAAGCTTCTACTCCCTTTACCAATGGAAATCTAACATGGCTAAACTTCTGTAATAGTGTTTCTTAATAAAACTGTCTGAATTACTATGTTCTGAATCTGATCGATCAAACTATATGAATAAGGAAAAGATGCTGATAGTTTAATTCAGCATTTCTCAAGGTTTCTTTTAAATGGAACTCATTTGAAAGAAGATATTCTGTTACTAACCATGAATGATTTAGGCAATTTTCATTAAAATGTTAACCTTATTTAGACCGGGCGTGGTGGCTCACACCTGTAATACCCGCACTTTGGGAGGCTGAGTTGGGTGGATCATTTGAAGTCAGGAGTTCCAGACCAGCCTGGCCAACATGGTGAAACTCCATCTCTACTAAAAGTACAAAAAATCAGCTGGGCATGGTGGTGGCAGGTGCCTGTAATCCCAGCTACTTGGGAGGCTGAGGCAGGAGAATCGCTTGAACCCAGGAGGCAGAGGTTGCAGTGAGCCGAGATTGCGCCACTGTACTCCAGTGTGGGCGACAGAGTGAGACTCCGTCTCAAACAACAACAAAAAGTTAACCTTAATTAAATTTAAATTATTATATAATTATTAATTCATTATGCTCATAAATTTTATACAACCATAAAGATAAAAATACAAAACAAATAAAAATACGACTATAAAACCAACTAAGTTGAAATTAAAAATAACCTAATGGGATGTACAATGTGTAATGAGGAATTTTAGTCACATTATGGCTGTGGCATTTGATATTGCCTGCTAAGATACAAGTGATATGGTTTGGTAATCTCACAGTTCTTCACGCTAGAGGTCAGAGATCAAGGTGCTAATAGGGTTGATTCCTTCTGAGGGCTTCAAGGAAGACTCTGCTCTAGGACTCTCCTGTAGCTTCCAAGAGTTTATGGCAATCCTTAGTGATCCCTGGCTTACAGATCTCTGCCTTCATCTTCACATGGTGTTTTCCTGTGTCTGTGTCTCTTTGTCCAAATTTCTGCTTTTTATAAGGATACCAGTTGTTACATTGAATTAGGGCTCACCTTAATGACTTTACCTTAACTTAACTAATCCTATCTTTAATGACTTTGTTTCCAGATAAGATCACATTTCCAGGGTACTGAGTTATGCCTTCAACATGGATGTCGGGGAGGGGGATACAACTCAGCTGATTACCATATATCTCTATAAGCTTGGACCGGGTGAATAAATTCTCCCCTACTTTATATGAACTTCTCTGAAACCTTCATTCATACATTATGTCATGAAATTTTTCTCTCATTTTCTTTTTTTCAACTTTATATTAGCACCTCTTTGTATAATTTGTCACCTAGTCACTGAAACCATGAGGTAGCCAAGAAGTGTAAAGTTACTATCCATGTCTAGAATATGCTTAAGCATATTTTTAAACATATCATGTTTAAAAAGATGATAAAACTTTTTTAAAAAACAGAAAATTTATTGTTGAAGCTCATGCATAAACTCTAGGTTGAGAAATACTGGTTTAATGTGTGTAGCAGATGCCTTGTGGTCCCGCCCAAATCTCCTTGGCACTCACAGTTTGACAGCTTCTTACTGCAAACACCTGTGACTCCCTGTCTGAAGGCATTCTTTGGCTATTACATTTTTCTCAGTCTGTGGGCAGGGGTCAAGGCAAAAGTGCAAACAATTTAAAGCCCTCATGAGTAGTATAAAACCAGTTGATGGATGGAGTTGATGAATGGGGATCACACTTTTGGTGGAATAACTTGGAAGCATATCCCAATGGGATTGGATCTCAGTTACTCACAGTGTTAACTTGCTCATTCATGCACCTGTTTTGACTTCCTTTCTTTTTTTGTCTCATATTCCTGTGCTCCTACCAGCACTTCTTGGGATGACCTACCAAACAAAGTGCTCGTACCCTATTCCCATTTCAGGTTATGCTTCTGTGGGAAACCTGTATAAAATAATATGTTAGCTATAGCTAGAAGAACACATTGTAATAAAGACACTCTTGAGCTAGCTCAGCTAAAGAAATGATTTTGCTTTAGGAAAGCTACACGAAATGAGTAAAAGTTCTGTAAATTCCAATTATAAACTGTTTTTCAAATCTAGTCTTTCTCTCATTCCCATGATCCTACTTTTAGAACTTCAACATCTCTCATAGTCTCAAGGAATATCATTCTGACTCCACTCTTCCCTTTTTAATACATATCCCAAAATGACACTGCATTCAGCTCTATTAAAGTTCCCATTTCCTAGCACACTTTGACATACGACCTTTGCTCTGGTAATAAGCATGACAACAACAAAAGCACTGGAAGCTCCTCTGAAATAATTGATCCTTTCATGTCTCTCTGCCCCATTTGTGCTTTTTCTGCTGCCTGTAATTTTCCAGGGGAATGTCTCACAATTTCCAGACAAAGGATACCTCCTTTATTTTCTGTCATCTGTCTATCATGCCCATCACACATAGCTAGGATTCTGATTTATTGGTGATATAATTTTATGACTGTGCCGTTATTATCACATAACAAAATATTATAAATATCTTCATATTTTTAAATCTGCCATATGTTAAACACCTTAAGGAATATAATATTCATCTCCACATTTCCTACACCAGGTTGATAGGGTGTCATTAAAATATTTAATAAATGACGAGGCATTGTTGTAACTTGTTGTAATGTTCAAGATTCCATGTTTATCCTGAAATTTTGGTCAGTATGGTAAAATATCTCACTGAAGATATTCTGACAAAATATTAGGGTGAGTAGCCAAGTAAAAATTCATCCTTATCTCTCAAACTTCAATTATACACTTTTTCTGCTGCACTGTTTGACACAGCCTCCTTGAAGCCAATTCAAAACTGACTTTTGACACGTTTTCCCTTGCTGAATGGCAAACAATCACCTTATCATAGGTTCCTAGAGATGGGGAAGTATACTCTGGTTACTTCAGAGTAGTGAAAGTTTGTTGCCTATATTCAGGGGTAATTAAGAAGAAGAGAAAGCTATCTTAGCAGTTTTACCATCAGCCCTTGGGAAGAAGTAAATATTTTTCACTTTGTTGGCAATGCAATAGCTGACTCAATACTTTCAGCCTGCATTTTCATTCTCATCAGGTTAATGTGAATCCCCGTTCTTTGCCTGTTTCTTAAATATCAATATTTTCTGATGATCTTCCTCATTTAGTTTCCCATTTTTATTTACCTATTTCCATACTAACGCATCCATGATTTGCTTTAGTTTCAGGTATATATAAGTAGCACAGATATGTCTCTGAACCATATTCATGGCTCCAGGTGCATATTTTATTTTTAAAATATTTTTTAACATAATTTAATGTGGAAATCATCCCATATTTCACCATCCTAACAAAATTATTATCCATGCTTGAAAGTTCCCTTTCATTTTTTAACATATGCTTATACATATTATATACGTTTAAGTAATGATGCATTTACAATTTAAAGACTGATGTTTACTTGATAATATATCATACTTACTTGCTATTTTAAAAACTTCATAAATTATAACAGCATGATAAACCATTTAGAGAATCAGTATACTATAATTTACCATTCCTTTATTGTTGGATGTATTGGCTGTCCTCAAAAGTTTCATGTAATATTTTAAGGATCATTTGCATAGTTAGATTTTCTGTCTGGCTTTTATTTTTGCAGATTAAAAAAATCTCATAATCAAGACTGAATTAAAGAATGAGTACAATCAAAATGCGTGGTTCAATAGCTTTGATAAATATTCTAAAAAATATTTCATAAAAATTATTAAGGCATATACCTTTTGTTGCCATTTTTATCTCACCATGCATTCATGTATAAAATTACTTTAGCTTATGAAAAGAAATAAAATTGTGCTAGTATTTTCAATTACATTTATTTGAATCATTTTAACAAGTTAAGGATTGTTTCATTATCTGTTTAGTAGATAACTCTCTCTGTTTTTGCACCATTCTTTCATGTACATTGCTTTTATTTGTTGGCAGACTATTAGTGCTAATTCAATTTTAAATGTGTTCTCTTAGAAGTACTTTAATCCATATTGGTTAGTTTTGTAATCCCTCACATAATTATGATTATATTATATATACCTCTGCCTCTTTTTTACATGTTGACATGAATAAATGCACATTATTATAAAGCACTCAGAAATATTATTTTAATTGTTGGCTGCAAATAGGACATAATTTACCTATCTGTTGTTCAGTTGTTGTCCACTAAAATTATTTTTGCTTTTCCTAAGACAAACAATATGGTGAGAAATACATTTATGCAGACAGCCTTTCTAATATTTTTAGATTACTTTCTTTAGAGAAAGACTAATATTTGTGTGCTGTGTACACTGATTGGCCCATAATAGTGTCCCAATACATATTTTTAAATAAATACATGTTTGAATTGAATTTCCAGAATATATAAGGTAATTTTCTTTGTCTACCCCTACTAGATCATGCCTAAGGTATTGATCACAGTTCTTGATCATATCTTAAGAGGTAGATCAACAAACTTTGATAAGTAGGTCAACAAGCTTTGATTCTTCCTTCTTTTAGGATACTGAAAAGATTTTAAATTTGAATATATTAATTCAATTTGAAAATTAGGCCTAGAAATATAAGATTGTGGAAAGACCCATTAAAATCTGTCTTTGAACACTTTGCAGCTTGTCTTAAGGGCAATGCATTCTATGTAGTTCTGAAGGCTTTTGCTCATGATGTAGTCATTTCGTATTAGTCTTGCCACCAACTCAAATCCATAACGTTAATTTTGTTAATGATTCATCTCCCCCATTGCTATGAACTGAATAACTGTGCCCCCCAAAATGCATATATTGAAACTCTAATTTCCAATATTTGGGAGTATTGGGAAGTAATTAGGTAATGGGGGTAAAAACCTTTCCGACAGGGATTAGTATCCTTAAAGAGCCAAGGAGACGATTTCTCTCCCTGCTGTAGGAGTATGTAGCCAGAAAGCCTCCACCCGTAAACCAGGAAAAAGCCCCTCACCAGGAAATGTGTGGGCCACCACCTTGATCTTAGACTTCCCTGCTTTCAGAACTATGATAAATAAATGTCTGTTATTTAAGTCACCCAGTCTGTGGTGCACATTGTAGCAGCCAGAACTAAGACACCCATGCTGTTATATTTGTGGAAAAAAAATCAGACCAAGATTAGTCCTTTTCATTTAATATTTTGAAATGCCACCTCATTGTTACTTATCTTTTCATGTCATTGACATCATTTTATATTCCGACTCTCTTTTGTAAAATAATGGTTAGTTCTCATGTCTTTTGTGTCCTCTGCACATTCAATGAGGAAGGCCTCAATTTCTTTCTGTGAACATTAACTACAGATGCCTGCTCCCATGTCATCTCACCACCTGAAGTATTTATAGGTGAGTCATCAGGAATCCATGAAACAGCAACTTTTATAAGAAATGTTTCAATAAACTACAAATCCACTGAATTCTCCCACCATACCTGTTATGATTTTTTTCTTATTCGTAATTTTTTGAAAGCACTCATTATTTTGCTTAAAATTATTTCATCCAATTATACATAATAGTATATGAAAAAACCTCACATTTATTTGAAATTAATCTCTCTCTTATTGAAATTCACTGGTCTAAACATTAACAATAATTATAAATACAATAAAACAATAATTACAACAAAAATCATAACAAATAGCTATAAAATAGCCATATAGTTATCTGTATCCACTAGTCTATGATTTAAAATATTGCTGGACTGTCACGATAAACTAAATCTTACACTCCCTCACCATTTCACCACGTATTAATTTGAGTCTTAGGTGCAGGGATGAAGGATGGGTGAGAGAGTGAAAGGTATTTACTATTCACATCAATTCTTTGGGGAGGATGTAGATGCAGTTTCCTTGGCATGACACCCTCCTTCATGCATATGTATTACTCTATCATATTGACAAATAGAAACATATGTTCCTCTAACATTAACTAAAGTACTGCATAATATTAAAGGACCAAAGCACCACAGATGCTAAGAAAAAATCATCTGAATATTACACAGCTTCTTCTAGAATTCTACCAACTTTTGTGTGAGTCTATTGTACCTGGGTAATCACAGCCATATTCAGAATACAGTTTATAATTTGTCTTCTTTAAAAATTGAGAACACCACCTGTTTTCATTCTGTTCAGGAAAAAAAAAAAAGGTTTGATAGGATTAGGAAACACATCCAGTCTTTGTTTTAGCTGGCCCATTTTGAAAATTGAGGTCATGGATGATGGCTTCCTGAGTGGGGCAGCAAAAGCAACGGTAATGGGGAAACATTAAAAAGATTCAGATGTGTGGTTCTAAGAGGCATTCACAAATGTGTGAGCTCATTGACATGCTTGATTATGCAAAAGCTGAGCTGTGCAAATCATAATAATAAGCTTTCTCATTAGATTTCCTGCATTTTCTGCTTCTTGATCAGCCAGAAATATGGCCAAGTGTTCCCGTTCTTTCGAAATTTCCCATTTACACTTGTTTTAACTACTCAGAGAAAAATAGGGAAAATAGAGCAGTGAAATGAGATTTTAATTAAAGGGGAAAGACGTTAAAATTTCATAAAACTAAAATATGTGTGCACTTTGGTTATAGTTAGCTTGAAAACAAAATTTTACTTGGCACTCACAGAAGTTAAATCAGTTTACAAGTCAATAACTAAGTAAAATAATGTAGTGCAATTATTTTAAAAGCAAACCTAAATGGGATAATTTTGGAAGTCTAATTGAATCTTTTATTTCACAAAGACAGGTTTTATTCAAAGAATCAGGGTCATCAAGAGTATAATAATAAAAGGGAATTAGTTGAAAGAAATGGCAAGACTAAAAACATTTTGCAGTTTTAACATATGTTCACATATTCAAAATTGTTTTACAATTTCACAATGTTAGACTACCATTTTGAGCTGAAATGACTAAATATAGTTACTTATACAAAAATCAAAAATAAAATGAGGAGCTCATTCAACATGACTAATGCTATCTTTATACTTTGATGCATCAGTGTCTTGTAGACAAACAATATATTAGAATAATTTTGTACAACAACTATTGCGTTTATTAGGCTTCTCAATTTAGTATTAATGAAGTCAATGACCAGGAGAAGCCACAAAGATTCTCAATTTAAGTTTTATGCTTGACATTGCATAATTTAGCAAATCAAAATATTTTCACCTGCAGTAGATAAAAGCAGAGCAATTTTTTCCTTTTATATATTTGGAGGTAAATGCTAATTTGCTTGATTCACACAAGATATTTAAAATTATGCTTCATATATTATTTATGTGAATGTTACCATGAAAGAGAATCTAAATAGGAGAGAGGAGTAGGAAGTAATTTAAAGATCCATTTTGAACCTCAAAATTTGATGTTATAGAGGCAACAACCTCCAGACTTATCAGGCTCAAGAAAATGGATATTTAAAGCCTCATCTTCACTGCTTCATTAATGAGCAAGAACAAACACATACCATAAGGAAATGGACACTCCAGTGTCAAAAATCTGACTGGTGTCTAGAGTTTACTTCCAATTATCTCCTATGACCTGCTTCTGTGCCCCAAGTTTGGTCACCAGAGCCACTCACATATTTCAAACATCAGTTGTGCGTCTATTTAGAATATTAACAACATTCAGTTATTTTTTAAGTCTCTCTAAGCCCATGGTGTCATCTAGTTCGCATTCTCCATGGCTTAAATATGTATTCGACTTTCCTGTATCTTACACTTTCACTCCCTGAGTTTCATTGTTCATTCTCTGAACTCTTACAACATGCTCATGTGGAAACCATACGGGAGTCCACTCAGAAAAAGATCACATAGGAAAGATAACACTCAGGAAAAGATCCCCTGTCCCTCTCCTCTCTCTCTGTCCCTCTCCTCCCTCTCTCCCTGTCCCTCTCCTCCCTCTCTCTCTGTCCCTCTCCTCCCTCTCTCACTGTCCCCCTCCTCCCTCTCTCCCTGTCCCCTTCCTCCCTCCTCTCTCCCTGTCCCCCTCCTCTCTCTCTCCCTGCCCCCTCCTTCCTTTCTCCCTGTCTCTCTCCTCCCTCTCCCTCTGTCCCCCTCCTCCCTCTCTCTCTGTCCCCCTCCTCCCTCTCTCCCTGTTCCTTAGCTTGAAATAATATAAAATGTAGAAAACCTCCCATACCTTGAAAGCTCACTTCAACTGCTTTCTGCCCAACTTAACATTTTAAACACGTTTTGATAATACATACAAGTTTAAGAAACTCCAAGAAGCCTCAGAAAACCCCTTAGAGATTACCTTGGCTCATAGGCCTCAAAAATAAGAAATTAAGTTTTTCAATGGCATAGCCATTACAAGTTTTATCTTAAATTTGTTAAAATTGAAGAATACATTAAAACATTATAAAAAGAAGTATAAAAAATCATTTTTTTTTTAGACGGAGTCTCACTCTGTCACCCAGGCTGGAGTGCAGTGGCCTGATCTCGGCTTGCTGCAACCTCCGGCTCCCGGGTCCAAGCAATTCTTGTCCCTCAGCTGCCCAAGTAGCTGGTCACACAACCCTTCCATGAGAGCAAAATATCTCAACACGAAAATCCTCGCACCACCCAGTTATCTTTCACAATGATCTTAATTTTACACCCTAAAGTATAAAGGCTGGTGGTCTCACTCCTTAACAGTCAGGTACATCGTTAACATAAACTTTTCCAAGCAGCTTATATCTCAGCTTAGAGGAGTTTGCTTTGCTTTCCACAAGGGGCTCCTTTCCTCCATCCGTGACTCCAGACTACAGAGAACATTTTTAGGACCACTAGATTTATTTGGCCTTCATCACTTCAACTCTTCTTCACCTCGCCTTCCTCCTACCCGACATGAATTTATTATTAATCCTTCTCTATGACCTCCAACTTGCTCCTTTTTTGACTCAATTGCTAAGCATTCACTAAGAGAATCCAGTCAAAATGCCCATGAGGGCCTGACATATAGCTTCAACTGACACAAATAACCAGTTATGTGATTAAGATTTTAAGAACTTAGACCTGAGAACTTTTGAATACCTCACTATATTAATAACCCAAATTGTGATTTTTGTCACTAGAAGGAAGAGTAAGGAAATTAAATTTGGTTATTATTTCAATAGCTACAAGTAATATGCAATTTATAGCTATATATCTAGCATTATGTAGAGAGAAACATTTAGATTAGAATATATATGTTATAGGTATGGAGGGACAGCTCTAATCAGCAAAACAGATAATGAAGAATATTTGAATTATACTAGGAGATATCTGCCCTAACCATTCTTCACTAGGAACCTGCCTTTCTTTCCCCTGCAAGGTCAGCATCCTGATCATGTTCCTCATTCATCCGTATGACCAGACACACTTATCAGTTCATTTCTCTAGCAACATTCTACTAGTTCTTTTCTCATCTTATACATTTTGCCAAGATCTCACTGACTCAGCATTTTATGTGTTAATTTATTTTCATAGACATACAATCCTTTAAGCCACAGTTTTGGCTTAATGAGGAGGTACTTTCGCAAAAATTGACCATTTATTTTTTCTTTCTCACAAGACTTACTCTGCCTAAAACTATATGCACCATAAAATAATACACTTTTTTCTGTCTTGTTTTGCCCACTATTACATACTCAAGGCTGAATATAGAGCTAGCAAATATAAGAGTATTTTTAAAACAAGTTGGAAAATTACTAAATAAATACTAGTGGCTCAAATCCTATCATGAGTATTACTTTCTGTGCAAAAAGACAGTATTGTTTGATGAATGTATTTTAGTTAAACTTATAAATTGATAATGCTAAACAGTATGATATATAAAACACATAACTCCATATTTATTTAAAAATCAAACAAAAAAACCCTCATTTTCCTTTTGGTCTTAGGCAATGTTAGGTAATTGATTGATTTTATAAAGTTTCAGCAAACTTAATCATCTATAAGAACTTCCTGAGGTATCCTCTTTAACATCTTCCCTTAGCATTTAATATGTTTACATCCATCAGGCACTCCAGTAACAATTTTTACTCAGGTCCAGATAGTTCTTTGGTAGAGAACTTTTTTTTTCCTTTTTCTCTCTCCCCTTGTTGAATTGTAGGAAATTGTTTCCATGTGGTATCTCTTACTAGAGACTCAGGCAAAGAGGGTGTTATTCAACAACACACTGACCTCTGACTCCTCCAAAAGATGCATCAGAAATATTCATAAATCCTGGAAAGAAATATTCACAGGCACACTCTATTAAATCTTAAAACTGATTCTAGTCACTCCTGATATTTCTCAGAGATCTCAAACATGACAAATTCTAATCTTTTGTTCTCATTTGTTTCTTATTTTCAAAACATTTTAAAATCTCGATATTCTCTTAAAAACAGAGGAGTGCTCAGGATCAACATCTGGGACTCTCTTAACTAACGTAATCTAATTTTCTCAGGTTACTTTACTAACATTCAATCATTAAGACATGGTGGTGCTCTTTATGATGCAATTCTGTATGATCATTTGCAAACTGCTTTACTTTGCCTATTTAATTTTTTTCAAATGAGACCATTGAATCCAATTAATATTAACGCCACAAACAATTAATTTTACATGAAGAATAAGTAGCTTCAGTTGATCGCAATTCTGGTCAACTACTGGAATTCAATGCTAATTTGCTAATTATTGCAAATTATTAATTTGCTAATGTATGCTAAGGAGCATACATTCACAAAGAAGGTCAGATTTAGATGTGAGCTATACCTAAAAAAATTCTTTGAATTTGTGAAGAATGTTGTTAAAGTTTCACAGCGAGCAATGATAAAATGCCTTCATGAATGCTTGGATACTATAATTAACCTGAGTAATCATATACATTAAGGAATAAATCATCAAAGATACCTGGAATTACACAAGAAATATGCTTAGGAAGGATACATAACTGCTACCTGTTGTTAAGAGAAAATACTATAAAATTTAAAAAAATTGTTGGATAATCCTACAGGATAAATTAAAGCCAAATTTACTTTTGACAGGTTCCAATATTTTCTAAGTCTTGTTTTAATAGTAAATATGTGTACTTACATAACAGCAATATTTTAATTTTAAATCAGTAACATGCAGGTACCCTATACAACTGTTTAAATTCACTATAGTATTTTCATGTACTATGTTTTCACTAACAAGTAGTTACGCAGGCAAAAGGAGCCTGAAAAAGACCTTTATATTTATTACTTTTTAGTGAATGAAGCATAGAGACAGTAGAAAAAAAATCAGACTCTGTCTGTTTCATATTTCAAAATCTCTCCTTTTTGTGGTACAGTTAAAAGAAATTAAGATAAATATTGTGTGCTACTCAAACATTTTTATCACATAAAATTTTTAAGATGCATAACTGAAAGAGATCAGTACTTTACTAGAAAAACATGGAAAGAAAATGTATTATTTTCATTCTGGTTTTCAAAACCTGGAAATCATATTTTGTTAGAGTAATATTTATATTGATAATTTCCTTTAAAATAGATATTACTTTGGGGGAAAATCTTACAGAAATTTCTTAATGTTGTTCTAATTTCATTAATTTAAATTAGTCCAAATTGACTAAGATACAATGAGAAGCTGAGCAAAGGGAGCTATACTAGAGACTGCAATATTGAAAATGGAGTATTGTGTAAGCCCTGTTAGAAATGGGAGCAACTATAAACAAGGGATTCAGCAGAAGGAGACTCAGAAATAATTCTGAGAATGCTCATTTTACATCCAATCAATATCTTCACTGGTTATCTGCCTTTCCTATATTTACCTCTTTTTTTTTCACACTGACCCCAGTCTGATGCTGAGAAAAAAACCTTAAAAAGCAGGGTTTATGCCATTGTCCATTCCAAGAAAACTATTTCTACATGCTTTGTAATTTCCCGGGGCATGTCTGGCTTCCATGCAGAGGTTGAGTGGAGGGTGGAATCTTGCCACTTGAATTCTAAAGCAATTCTGCTTATGCCCAGAATTTCTTAGACCCTTTGGACAATTTAGGTGAGCTAAAGACCCTTTAACCTAACTGACTCACTGGATCTTACTAGGAAAACAGACTCATTGGATCTTACTAGGAAAACAAAAAATTTCCTCCATCTTCCCCTTTATTCTGCATTTCCCACTCCTAAACAAAAACCCCTCTCTCCTAGGTCCTAAAAAGCTTCCACTTATTTTGAAATGTGTGTTTTTGAATATACATGTGTGTTTGTGATGAGACAGGGAAAGAGGGAGGATGCTGTAGTGATCACAAATAGAAGCTAGTCAAATCCTTTATGTTACGCTCTTGCAACATTGTGGAGAAGCACTAAAAGTTCATGAAGTTAAATTTAAAGATGGTAAAGAAAGGTTCCATATACTTCACACACAGATTTCTCTATTATTAACATATTATACTACTATAATATGTTTGTTACAAAAAAGTTCATAACTTTATTGAGTTCTTAATTTCCACCCAATGTTCTTTCCTTGTTCCAGGATCTCAGCCAAGGTAACTTTTCATATTTGGTTACCATGTCTCCTGAGGCTCCTCTAGACTGTCACCTTTTCTGACTTTCTTTGCATTTAGTGACCTTTAGAATTGTAAGGAAAACTGATCTGATATGATGTAGAATTTCTCTCAATTAGGGATTTTCTGATGTCTTCCCTCATTGTTATACTGGGATTATGTGTTTCGGGAGAAAGCTCACAGAAGTAAACTACCATTTTCCTCACATTACATCAAGGGTACATACTATTAACATGACTTACCATTGTTGATGTTCACCATGGTCACCTAACTGAGCTAAGGTTTGTTAGGGTTCTCCACTGTAAAGTTATTCTTGTTACCCCTTTCCATACTGCACTCCTTGGCAGGAGGCCACTATGTGCAGCCCACACATAAAGAATGGAGAGTCCTGCTCTACATAATTTATTTGTAATTCTGTATGGAAGATATGACTCTAACTTCAATTTATTGTTCTTTAATTTATTTGTATTAGTATGCACTGAGAAATACATTTATTTTATACTGTGGGTCATAATCCAATGTTATATTATTATTTAGCTTCTCAAATTGTTCCAGCTTTGGCTATTGGGAGCTATATAAATTGCCTCCTGTGTCCCTTTGACATGTCTCCATTATTCTGTGTGTGTGTGTGTGTGTGTGTGTGTGTGTGTGTGCATGTGCTATTGCTGCTGTTTTGATTTTTAGCATTTTCTTACTTTAGAACAATAAGATGCTCAAAGTTCATCTTTTATAGTTCTTGTCTTAGAGTCAGACCTATTTCCAAGGATATATGGTTTCTTTCATTGGAGAATGGTATTTGAAACCAAGATCTGTGCACGAGGTGTGCGTATTGCTTCTGGGACATTATGTTTCTTGGTCTTTGTATATATACACACATATATAATGTGTGTACATACATATATGTATTTATATTTCTACCTGTAATTACCTGTGTATAAATACATACGTGTATATACACATGTATAAATACATATGTATATACACATGTATAAATACATATGTATATACACATGTATAAATACATATGTATATACACATGTATAAATACATATGTATATACACATGTATAAATACATATGTGTATATATACATGTATATATATGTTTGTGTATATGTGTATATATATATTTCTCATTAAAATTAAATTCTTGCCTATTTCCCCAAACCTATTCCTTTGTCACATGTATTATCCTTGCTTTCTCCCCTTGCTTATCTGCAACCTCTCACCCTGATGTAGGGAAACCTGGCTGTCACTATCTATCTCCATCTATTTACTTAATTATGCAATTCAGTATATCTGTGTAGTAGCTTTAGATTTTCTAAACCATAAACCCATAGGAATAATTTTATAACTAGGGTCTAAATTTCTATAGAGTCATTTTCACCTTTAGTAAACTCCATTCACTTCCGAAGTTACTTAAGTTAGAGCTCTTTTCCCAGTGCCCTTCAATGAGGTTTACTGCATTTGTGATAGTTTGTTAGACTGATCACATTCTGCATTTTATGATGGAATCCTCTGACTTGCCTATGTAATTTTAGTTTGCAAACATTTATATTTAATTCACTCTTTCTGTTGTAAAGTTTCATGGGTTTTGACAAATTTATCGTTTTACATATTCAACATTACATGATCATACAGAATAGTTTTACCAGCCAAAGAAATCTTGTACTTGATCTACCCCCTACCCCAAGCCCCCTACCCCAAATTCCTAGCAACCACTGATCCAATTATCATCTGTATAAGCTTTGTTTTTTCTAGAATGTTGTATAAATGGCCTCAAACAATATGTAGGCTTTTCAGGCTGGCTCTTCTTTTGTTTTTTGTTTTTATTTTTATTTTTTTACCTACAAATATATACACTTAAGATTCATCGATATATTTGCTAGATTTAATAGCTCATTACTTGGGTTAGTGCTGAGTACTATTCTATATTATGTTTGTAACAGAATTGTTTGTCCATTTACCTATTCAAGTACATCTTGGTTACTTCCAGTTTATGGCAATTATAAATAAAGCTGTGTGCAGGTTTGTGTTTGTGCATAAACTTTCAAATCAATAGCTAGGAACACAACTGCTGAATCCTAAGACTATGTTTAGTTTTATAAGATACTGCCAAAATTCCTTTCAAAGTGGTTGTTCCATTTTGTAATCCCACTAGCAATGAATGAGACTTCCTATTGCTATGCATTATCACCAAAAATTTATATTGTCAATCTTTTAGATTTTAGCCATTCCAGTTTGTGTGGAGTGTTATATCATTGTTGTTTTAACTTGCATTTCCCAATGATAAATTATGTTGAGCACGTTTTCCTATGCCCATTATTAATTAGGTTATTTATTTTCCTATTGTTGAGTTCTAACATTTCTTTGTATGTTTTGAATAAAAGTCCTTTATCAGACATGTTTTGCAAATATTTTCTTCTCGTCTGTAGCTTGTCTTTTACACACTTAGTGTCTTTTGCAAAGCATTTTCTTACGTTAGGACAATAAGTTTTAAATTTTAATAAAGTCCTATTTATCAATGTTATCTTTTATGTATTATGCTCTGGGTGTTATGTCAAAAACTCATCACCAAAATCAAAGTCACATATATTTTTCTCCTGTGTTTTCTTCAAGAAAGTTTTCTATTGTTGCATTTTACACTTAAGCCTATTACCCATTTTGTTAATTTTTTTTGCATATGGATATCCAATTGTTTTAGCACCGTTTCTTGAAACAGTATTCTTTCTACATCAAGTTTTCTTTATATATATATATTTTAAAAATCAGCTGACTATATTTGTGTGGACCTAATTTTGGACTCATTATTTCCCATTTACTGGTGGAATTCTTCAACTTTATTTCTTTTCTTCAGTATTGTGTTGGCTGGTTATCCTAGATATTTTTCCTTTCCATATAAACTTCAGAAAAATTTGTTTAATATCTATAGAAGTGTTTTCTAGGATTTTGATTGGGATTTGTTTGAATCTGTATATAATTAAGATATTAATTTTCACCATCCATGTACATGGAATATCTATTTATTGATATTTTATTTAGTTGATCAATGTATTATAGTTTTCTGCATACAGATATTGTTCATATTTTGTTGAATTTATAACATTTTATTTTTGGTGGTTTTGTAAATTGCATTATTTAGAATTTCAAATATAGGATAGAAAAGCAATTGACTTTTGTCTATTAACTTTGTACACTGTGCTATTACTATACACTAGAATAATGTCTGCCACAGGGTAAGAGCTACGTAATGAAAATATTTAGTGTTGTTAGGCCAGTTTGGCCAAAAGGTTTGGAAAGTATATAATTACAGTCGTTCAGGAGAGAAATTATGATAAAAGTTTTTACCTTTAAATAAAAATTAAATTATTTAGGGAAAACTGTTTTGTAAATGATAATCCTGTCATTAGAGAAGTGCAGAGTGAGGTCTGAAGTCAAGCCAAGTATGTGATAAAGCCAGGATGAGAGTCATGAATGTCTTATTTCCCTTTCTATGTGCAAATAACACAACTCCTATTTTCAGCAGCATAGCACAGAATCAGGAAATTAGGGGTTTATGAGAGTTTGCCTAGTTATTTTTTCCCATTTTCCAAGTTTTTCTTGTTTAATATCAAGAAGAAAGAATAAACATTGAGTATCTAATGGTAAAGGAAATTATTCTGGTAGCTAAGGATACAAAGGCTCTGCAATATTCTTCTCACCATTGAGAAATTTATCATGTGTTTGGGAATTTAAGCATAGATACGTGGATGATAAAGTTACTCAGACGTCCTCTGGAATTTAAATCTTTTATTTTACTTGCTAAGAAACTATGGATTTGAGAGCCAAAAATTTCTAGCACAAAGCCCAGCACCATGGTGCTGGATCTGTGTCAAAACCAGGTTGTTTGTTTCCCACTTGTTTTCTTTACTTTTTTCTTTCTTTTTCCAGGAGATTGTCAAGATTGTCATATAGAAGTTACAGATGCTCCTCAAATTATGATGGGGTTATGTACCAATAAACACATTGCAAATTGAAAATATTCGAAGTTGAAAATGCTTTTAATACATCCAGCCTATCAAACATCATAGCTTTGCCTAGCCTACCTTTAAGGTGCTCAGAACTCTTACATTAGCTTATAATTATAGGCAAAGTCATCAAATACAAAGCCCACTTAAAAAATAAATGTTGACTATATTGTGTAATTTATTGAACACCATGCTGAAAGTAAAAAACAGAATGCTTATATGGGACCTCGTGGTAAGCTTTCTACTGAACGTGTATCACTTTTGTACCATCATAAAGATAAGAAATCATAAGTCACACCATTGGTTGAGGATCACTTGTATTTCATTTTTTAAATGTCTATGTTATATATTGTTGAAAGAAACAATTCCTTTGATTTCTATGAACATAAATTTCTATCCTAAGTATTATAAATATTATAGCCTTACTTTTTACTCTTCTCCCTGACATTGAAATAAATAACCTGATAGCTAAACATTAGGAGAAATTAGGTTCCTGTAGATCATCCTCATTTTCCCTTTTTCTCTTAAGATATGGGTGTCGACAGGAAACATAGACTCTGAACATTTTTCTAGAGTGGATCAAGGCAGCTGCTTAAGGGAAGCCAGGGGACTGTGATTATTTGGGATTTTTGGTAACTTCTGGATTAGTGCAATTCAGAGAAGTTTTAGAATTTTGTACAATTGTCCATGAACAATGTTTAGCATTTGAAGATCAAATAGGTTTAATTATTAAAATCAATAAGATAGATGAAAAAGCTAGAATATGTTAGGATAGTAACATATCCACATATTGCATAATGATTATTGTTCTGACAATCCCGATCTCCTAGTCCCAACAATGGAAAGGGAGGGAATTCCCTAGGGGGCATCAATGTTGAATAATGCATTAAATTAAGCATGGCATGGGATGAAGAGTAAGGTTCTGAAAACTTCCTGGTTTGAATCACAAGTCTACCACTTTCTAGCTTTGCAACTGTGGGTGAGTTACATAACCTCTCTGTTTCTCAATTACCTAAAATGCAAAATCAGGATACTAGGGCCTACTTCATGAGAATTAACTAAAGGAATGCCTGGCATGTTAAAAATACTCTAAAATATTTGTTATGAAATAAAGTATATAAATAAATAAATACAGTCAAGGGAGGATAGGACCATTGGGACTAGTAATTAGGAAATTTATGTGACTTTGCAGATGGTAGTTATACTACAGTGGCAAGGGCTGAAGCCCCGATGCTATATGCTTAAGGAATAAAAGATACCAAGGCAGCCAAAACAGATTATATAAAAGAATATTAATCTGGAAAAATAGATAAGAACATTAAATATACTTATGTAGCAATCATTTAGAATATCTGAAGAAAAAAAGGAAACTTTTAAACTTTTTTCAAGCATTTGCATTAAGTTCATCAATTACTCTTACAGCTCATTGAAACTTCAATTGTCTTGTGCATTAATTGTTGGTCACAAAAACTATCTTCTAGGGTAATGCTTATATACAAAGAGAACTTTAAACATAACTAAATCATAACCTGTTAAATGTCAATAACCTATACATTATTTATATTTGGTATTACTAAAAATAAAGGTCATCTAGACCCCATTTTACAAACCATAAAGAAATAAATAAAATGAATATTTCCTCTTTTATGCATGGTCTATCTATTTTAAATGCTTTAGTTAATAATTATTTCATAGAAACTTTGTAATTCACAGTGTGGTATAGTAAAAAGAAAACCTAGGATTACAGTAAAGTTGCATCACGAAACCACAACTTGACACTTAAAGCTCTGAATATCAGGAAACCAGAACCATTACTGGGAAAGCAGGTAAAATATGTTTCTTGTGTTTGTTTGATAAAAGGATAAAGCTGTCACCATTATTAAGGTGAGGGGTTTTAATTTAATTGAGGATTTCCTTTTCTGTCTTTCCAGAAAGTCAAGCATTTTCTTCTTCTGAAACAATTGAAATTTCTTATCTTCCTGTCATCATTTTATTATTTCATTTTGACTGCCTACAACTATTTCATATTGCTTCATTTTACCTGCACCTTTTTCCTTTCCAAAATAAATAATAATTGGAACTGAAAAGATATTGACATTATTTTTTTGGCCAGAGAGAAAGCTGGAGGAAAAGACAGGCTTTTATTCCTGCTAGATCATATGTCATATGTCCCTTTTGCCTTCTCTTCTTTGGGTTACCTAATAAACTGTAAGAGAACCACATTTTAGAATAAGAGACATGAAGGGTCTCAGTAGTCCCATAATTATTAATTACAGTGAAGAGAGCATGCTTTATTCACACTGTAACTATGTCTTTCTCACAATGAATAAATTGGTATGACACACTATATGTGTGAATTTGGGATGATACAACAAAATGACACAGCATAATGTTTAGTTGTATGTAATAATTTGTATTTTGAAGAATACATATATTTTTAATTTTCTTAAATCAATTAAACATGATTTAATTTCAATTTAAGTTAAAAACTTAAACATATACATTCTGTTTCTTTTGTTTCAAATCTGTACCTGCCAAAGCAAAAATTTACCACTTTGTACAGTATTTGTAACAAATGTTTTCCTCATTCAAAATCTACTTAAAAAGGAATTTTTAAAGTAATTCAAAAAGTAACAAAAATTTTTTGACAATTTGTCATGCTTTTTAAGTTGTGATCTTCAGATATGAAAAATCATCCCTTCTCACTTTCTTTTTTTTTTAATTGCACCTTCTAATATTTCCAAAGACTTAGTCTTGCCCTGACTTAGTCATTGCAAAACTGCTGGGCTTCCTGTACTTACATCTTTTAAACTTTTTCTTATCAGCAGATTTTTCGAATTCCTTCATAATTCTCTCGGGAGCCAAACTCCTTTAATTATCTGAGAATGCCAGGATTGAAGCAGGACATACATCTCCATAGACTAGTATTTAATAGGGGTGCACACAACATGGAATCACTTATTCAGGCTGTTGGTTCAGGCAGTAGCTTTAAGTGTGAAACTTAACTGAAATAGGTTTATTTATTTAGTTTTAATTCCTGCCTGATCAGGAAATTTGACCACATACATAGCATAGTGGAAATTACATACCTTTTGAAATCTGTGAAACTTAGATAACAGCTTTCTGTTACCTCCACAAGTTCATGACAATATATGAATTTTATTTTTTTCTCTGTGTGTTGGGAATTTTAAAAAATGCTTTCATATCTTAACATGATCCATGAGGAAATTTTTTTTCTGTTCTCAGTGCCAGGGAAAGCTGTAGTATTTCTTGTTAACTTTCTTTTCTTTATTTTTTGTTAATAGAAACCAAATTGTGTAACTAAACTTATCCCACACTTTGATTTGGCTGCTAAGCAGCTCAAAGCCAAATTGTCAGCCCAACTACCCAATAGTCTGAACTCCTATTATGTATTATTAAGTACTAGCTGAAAATATCACTCTAAATTATTTATCTTTATATTTTTTCTTCATTTATTTGTTTTGCTCTTGCTTTATAGCATTCATTAATATAAGCCACTTATAAGTCCCACTTGGAAGTCAAGAATAAGAAAATTAATGAACTAAAATGCTATAACACACATAGTATAGATTATGTTATTTAAGTTCTGTAAAATACTAAAATATAGTGCCTTGCAAAGACGAAGACTCTATTAATATTTTACCCTTTCTTCTTCCCTTCAGTTCTCCATTGAGACCAAAAGATGAGTCTCATTTTAAAAATTAATTTATTAATCTCAACAACAATTATGCAACTTCAATATAATGATGATTTCAACTGTCCATGAAATTTTGAAAAATTGGGTTCAAAGACCCATTTGTAAAATCTGGGTGAAATTATTACACCCCTTAGAAACACTGCCACTACCTCTCTGTAGAAACTTGACTTCTTCACTAGCACAGTCTTGGTATTAAACACTGCCCCTCCATGTTATATGGAGGATGAATTGGATGAGTGAGTGAGGGGAAGCAATGATAATGACAGCAACGAAGAAAAGAAAAACAAACTGTCTATATGGCAATAGAAATAATGTGAACTGGTAGGAATAAAAGATATATGTAAAATGGAGGATTTTTAAATCTACTGAAGACATCAGCCTTTACTAGATGATTCCCATCCTAATTCAGGACTAGGGAATTCTATGTATTAGTATGGCTAGGATCGAAGTTTGAGGCCATCAGAAAATAAGTTCTTGACTTTTTTTTTTTTGCATGAATTCTCTGCCATTTGTAAAACATTAAGAATTAGTCAGATAGAAGTTTTTTTTAAATTATTTAATTTTACTGATAAAGTTAATATTGAAGAATAGGCTTAATATAAGAACTGACTATTCATACTAACCCCGCCTAGCCCATGTGCCTAGGCCTTAAAATATCTTACCCTATGATTAATTTGAGTATTAGCACATACCCATTTAACCAGCAGGATACCAACATCACAGTGGTCTGGTGTGAAGAGAGGGAAGTGAGAGACTGAGTATCCCAAATTTACTGCCTTGTAATATACATGAAACGCAACTCAGAAATTAACTTTTAACACCTGTTTAGGTTCTCCATCATGAGGAGTAGTAAGTAGATGGGCAACAGCATAGGAGTATTCAGGCCAGAATCTCACTTTATGAAAACCAGAACAATGGGATTATAGAAGGTTATGTGTAATGATTGCAAGGTACATATTATAGTAATAGCAAGACAAAATATACTATAGAGGAAAATGCAGATGGTGAGATTAAGAAATCCATACCGGCATCAGGGGCTGACTTTGGGGATGGATGATACAAACTTGTGGTTGTCATGGTCCACAATTCAGTCAACGTGGACTTTAAGGGAGACACACAGATGGTGAGCCTCATCATCTATACCGTCTGCCCAGAGCATCTCAGAAACAACACGCCTTTTTTCCTTAGTCAATGATAAATAAAACTAGCAGAGTTTGACATAAGGAATCTACAAGCTGCTGATGTTTTCACTAACTAGTCTTGAATTAAACTGTCAAGGACCCGAATCAATATAGGTTTCCTCTACCCTTCATTAGGGCGTGTTCAAGATAATGAGCTAATTTACTCAAAGCAATTATCTTTGTTTATTAACTGGTGTTAAGTTAAAAAAAATGTTCTTCTGATAATCCTTTATCTCTATATTTCTTGCTATTGGCCTAACCTAGACTCCCAATACAAAAGGCTCTGGAATGGTGCCCCTACATCCAGATGATCCTCTACCATCACCAGTGATTTTTCTAAAACCACAACTGAACTATTCCCCATTAAAGTGAAAGTCCTGGCAAGGACTGTGCCAGTCATGCTCATTTTAGTGTGCTTGGTACCAAGCACCTGGCTTGGCATATGGTAAGCCTTCAATCAATATTTGTTGAGTGAATTAATGAATAACTGTTTGTGTTATTATCTATCTTTTAAGTAAAATTAAACCTCTAAGTCACTTCAATGTGTGCAGTTTACTACCTGTACAAATTCCTTAAATGATACCCAATGAACTTGGCAAGTTGATTCCAACCTACCATTTCTTTAATTTGTTCATCATTTTGTTCATGTGCTGGGTCATGTTTTGTGTGCAAGGATATGGCTATAAACAAAACAGACACATTATCTCAGATTATATTCCTGTGAGAGACAAATGAGAAAAAAATAAAAACATAACATACTAGGTAGGGGCATATGAAAATAAAAACAACTGGGCAAGGAGAACACTTCTAGTCAGGTAAAGTCTCTCAGATAAAGTGGCACTGAGAAAAGACATAAGTAAATGAAGACATCACTTATGCTATATCACAGGGGAAAGTGTTCCAGGCAACAACTCTGAAGAGGATGCATTCCTCACCGGAGATTGTGCTAGACATTTCATGAAACTAAATATTAAGGCTTCTACTCTGGGTAAAATGGAGAACCAATGGAGAATTTTGGCAGAAGACAGAGATGATCTACTGGGTTGAAAAATAATGTATGTAAGAGAAGGATGACAGCTTGGGACACATTTAAGTGTTCATCTTAAGAAATTTCTTGTAATGTGATAAGTTGAAAAAGATATACATCATGTTCATTGTATTACTGTTTGTCACTATATTTGGGGGAAAAGTTACTAAATATCTAACAATAGAGATATACATGAAATTGAATAAAGCCAGTCAAATACAAATAAGGTAATAATTTGTATGTGTTGATATGCAAAGATGTTGTGACCTAATGTAACTAAATAAGACAAATTATAAAGAAAACACATGAGGCAGGGCGTAGTGGCTCACACC
Source organism: Pan paniscus (assembly GCF_029289425.2). Taxonomy (NCBI): domain Eukaryota; kingdom Metazoa; phylum Chordata; class Mammalia; order Primates; family Hominidae; genus Pan; species Pan paniscus. The sequence goes on from NC_073253.2 coordinate 99,870,124, forward strand.
TGTAATCACAGCACTTTGGGAGGCCGAGGCAGGTGGATCATCTGAGGTCAGGAGTTCGAGACCAGCCTGGCTGGCATGGTGAAGCCCTGTCTCTACTAATAATACAAAAAAATTGGCTGAGCGTAGTGGCACATGCCTGTAATCCCACCTGCTTGGGAGGCTGAGGCAGGAGAATTGCTTGAACCTGGGAGGCAGAGGTTGCAGTGAGCTGCGATTGTGCCATTGTACTCCAGCCTGGGCGACAAGAGCAAAACTCTGTCTCCAAAAAAAAAAAAACCAAGAAAGCACATGATCCTACAGAGAAAGATAATTGGACAGTGTATATATAAAATTGTTGAAGCAGTTTTGCTCTGGAAAAGTGAAATTAAGGGAGATTTTCACTTTCTTATTTTAAAACTTTTTAATATTATTTTATTATATTTAATTATAATAATTATTTTTGTTCTACATGTACTGAATGCCTGATATATGTATGTCTTTTGATAAGTACTTGTCATGATATAAAAATAGATTGCGTGTGTTCTCCATCTTCGAGGAGCTTAGTCATGAATGATTCTCTTACTGTATATTGACAGTGCAGGAGCATCGTCATCTTGGACAAACACTGCCATTTTAAGTTCCCCTTGATTAAAAACTGCCTAAATCTGGCCCAAAAAACATCAGCCTAATGGCTAATGTCAGCATGATCATAAACCACAAATGATACTTCTGACCAGACACATTCTGACACTGATAAATCCCCTTCTGACCAGAAAGATGCCAGCCCCAATCTAACCTCTCTTCCTACTAGAAACATTCCAACCCTGCAATAAAACTCTCCTCCACCCAGAAACATTCTGAGCCTGCGATAAGCTCTCCCTGCCTAAACCCTTAAATTCCCTTAGTCTGTAAGAGAGAATGCTCCTGATTGAAATTGGCCAGAAGCCCCTCTCAGGTTTATTCTCCAAAGTAAACTTGTCTTGGACTATTGAGCTGCTTTTTGTGTTTCTTTCTGCTTTCTTTGACTGTACATGTGGTGCCGAAACCCGGGACAGGTATTTGGGGTAGAGGTTCTCTTGCAACCCAGGAAACAGTGGGCAGTGGCACCTTGTCCCAGGCTAACTCCTGGATCCTGAGGGTCTTTTGCCACGTGCCCCATCCTTTCTCTCTTAACTTTTCAAGTGATCTGCCAGGTGTTGGGGGTAGAGGCTCTCTTGCAACCCAGGAAGCAGTGGGCAGCAGCAGCTCATCCCAGGCTAACTCCTGGATCCTGAGAGTTTCTGGCTACATGCCTGTCTTTTCTCTCACTTCAGTTTTTGAGTGATTTGCATGAGGATGACTAATCTGAAGGGGACGGTGAGTCTTCGGCCGGGGCTACTCCTTGGTGGGCTCTCCAAACCCTCAGGTCTCAGGAACCCACCTCTGACCACCTGCAATGGGTATTTCACTCTCTAACTCTTGTCCCCAATTCCTCCCTCTTCTCTCTCTCTCTTCCTCACTCAGCTCCAGTCTGGGAGGCCCTTTGCCAATTTCAACCAGAACATCCAACGTTGGACACTAATCCAGCTGACTGGTAAGATTTGCCTCCCCTGGTTTTTTCATGGTGCCCAGGAAAGTCAAGTCTGCCATCTCAGTCCTCAGAGGACCAATGGGAGTACGTTAGAAGAAATCTTGGGGATGCCCAGTTTCTTCTCAGCTTAACCATCCTCTTTATGAAGAGGATTACAGGTCTTTGTTTTTTGTCTAGGGACACCTAGAACAAAAACAGACACCCTTGGCCTCTTCTCACCAGTCCACATGGGTGCCAAACAATCCCACATTCCTAGGTCCTCCCCACTGGGCTGCCTCCTTCATAACCTCTCCAAACTGGGCTTACAGTGGAGCCTAAGCCAAAGCATTTAGTTTTTTATAGCAATATGGCCTGGCCCCAATACAAATTAGATAATGACAGCTGATGGCCTGAAAAACAGCACCTTTGACTTTCAAAGTCTCAGGGATCTTGACAACTTTATAACCAGGAATGGCAAACGGCAAGAGGTTTCCTATATTAAGGCTTTCTTCTACCTTAAATCCCAACCCTCCCTACGTCAAGCTTGCACCCCTCATGAAATCCTTCTTCTTAATGAAAACCCTCCCCAAACCTCTGTTTTTTCCAAAACCCCTTCCTCTGAAACCCCTTTCGATTCTGCAGATGAACCCCCTCTGTACTCTCAACCCCCTGTATCCATTCCTTGACTGTCTGAATCCTCCATCCCTGTGGCCCCTCCTGCTTCCAAGCCTTTAGCCCCAAACCCTGCCCCTCCTCCTTCTCCACCTGTTACCCTTTCAAACACTGCTCCAACCAGTCAAATCACTTCTGCCATTCTACTTTCCTGGGAAGTGGCTGGGGTTGAAGGCACTGCTCACATCCATGTCCCTTTCTCCATGTCTGATTTGTCACAAATCAAACAACGCCTGGGATCATTCTCTGAAAATCCCTCTTGCCATGGCAAGGAATTCCTGCACATAACCCAATCCTTTAATTTAACTTGGCATGACATTTACATAATTCTAACTCCACCCTCACTCCTGATGAAAACGAGTGCATCTGACGTTCAGCTGAAACACACACAGATGAACTCCATAATCAAGCCCCTATACAAAATCCAGTGGCCAATGATGCAGTCCCCCATAGAGACCCAGATTGGACTTACCAACAGGGAGACAACGGCATCAGGCGAAGAGACCACATAGAGTACCTGTCCTCAAAGGCATGGACAAAAACACCTATAAGGCATTTAATTATGAAAAACTCAGAGAAATTACACAAGAGTTCTAGAAAATCCTGCCCTTTTCTTATAATGTCTCACTGAAGCTATGTTAAAATATACCAATTCAGACCCAGAATCTAGAGACGGTCACCCTTTTCTACACCTCCAATTTATTTCCTAATCTGCCCTAGATATCCAGAAAAAGTTGTAAAAGTTAAAGGAGGGTCCCCAGACATCTCAGTGGGACCTCCTAAATGTGGCCTTCCATGTCTTTAACAGCAGAGATGAGGAACAAAACATTTAAAAAGACAAATATCTCCATGTAAAATACCAGAGGCTTGCCTCTGCTGTCCAAAAGTCAGTTGCACAAAAACCTCCCAGTAACCCAAAGAGAAAGTCCCAGACCTCTTCGGGAGTTTGTTTCTGATGGTCCCCCACCAAACCATGTCCAACTTGTGGTCTTTGGGGACCCTGGAAGATAGACTGCCCCCAACAGGGACACCTTCTGCATTTGGGTGCAGCTCATAATGAAGCCCCCTGACCATCACAGGAGGAAACCTCTTCACTGCTGTTGCTGATAGCTCATGACTGAGGGTGCCTGGGATCTTTTGCTCCCACATCTACTCAGTCCATGGAACCCAGGGTAATTGGGAAGGTATCTGGTAAGATTATTTCCTCTCTTTTGGATACTAGGGTGAATCTATCTGTATTAACTGAATATCAAGGCCTATTAGAATGTTCATCCATTTCTGTTGTTGGCATGAAAGGTATACAAGAATCCCCATACAAAACACCACCTCTGTACTGCTCATTTCAGAGTCACCTTCCTTCAGTCTTTCTTGGTCACTCCTCATTGTCCTATTCCTTTACTAGGAAAGGGCATCCTACGCAAACTGGGAAGAATCATTCATTTATTGGCCTTACAACAAAGCCACCCTTATTTTTTATTATTTCAAGAACAGGACCCTTCCTCAGACACTTGGCATCAAAAAGACTTAAGTCCCAAATAACTCAGCCAAGTAAATCCCATAGTGTGGAACACCAACTCCCCCATGGTAGCTACCCACCATTCTCCAATTCAAATTTCACTGAAAGGTCCTAAATGCTATATAGCAGTCCCACAATATCCCCTCAACCCTAATGGATTATAGGGACTCAAGCCCATCATCTCCCGACTTTTGGCTGCCAGTATTTTAATCCCCACCATTCTCCCCAGAAATACTCCTATTCTCCCAGTTAAAAAAACTGGATGGGTCCTATAGATTGGGATTTACGACAAATCAACTCCACTATTTTTCCTGTTTGTTTGGTTGTCCCAAAGTCCTACACCCTCCTATCATGAATTCCTCCCAACACTAGCCATTTCTCTGTATTAGACCTCAAACATGCCTTTTTTACTATCCATCTACATCCCTCCTCTCAAAAACTTTTTGCTTTCACCTGGACTGACCGTGACATAGGCTATTCCCAATAATTCACCTGGACTGTCCTCCCCCAGGGGTTTAGGAGCAGCCCTTACTATTTTGGTCAGGCACTTCAGTTGGACCTTTCCCAACTATCTCTACAACCTAGCGTTTTGCTTCAATATGTGGACAATTTACTTCTTTGCAGCCCCTCTTTAGAACATTGTCTTCAATGCACCACCAGGCTTTTAATTTTTTTGGTGACCAGGTATCCAAAAAGAAGGCCTAATTAACCTCTCCAAAAGTTTCATATGTATGATTAATCATAACTCCAAACACCAGAGAAAATTCACCAGCATTAAAGCAAGGCATTCAACAAATCCCATTCCCTAAAACAAAAAGGGACTTACTTTCTTTCTTTCTTTGGATTAGAGGGATATTTCCAATTATGAATAGCAAATATTGCCATCATCTCTAAACCTCCTTATGAACACACAAAAGGAAATCTTGACCAACCACTCACTCCCACCGAGACCTTTATCATGCTTTCTCTCACCTAAAGTGTGCCTTATTACAGTCCCCTCCTTTAGGCCTTCCAAACCCCCTAAGACCTTTTCATCTATATTTACACACTTTTGATAATCAGGCCCTTGGACTATTAGCCCAACCCATGGGAGATTCCCTCCAACCCGTGGCATATTTTTCAAAACAACTAGACCCCATTTATAAAAACTGGCCCCTTTGCTTAAAAATGTTTGCCATAGCCTTTTTAATTATCCCTGAGGCACAAAATCTCACTTTCTATGGACCCCTTCAGTTATTTTCTTTTCATAGTCTACAAGATATGCTCAGCCATAAGGCACTCACTTCCATCTTGTCCTCTCACATACAAGCCTTACATTCAACTCTCCTTCAGCCCCCTATCTCTCTTCATAGATGCTCCTCTTCCAAAATCCTGCTACTCTTTTACCTTCAACACAGATTTTGGACCCTGACAAACACTCATGTTCTGATCGAATTCACAGTTCTTGCACCATGTTTCACCACATTACTTCCACTCACATAAAGGGAGCCCCAGATTTGTTTATAGATGGTAGTGCATCAAAAAACCCTCCACTCCAAGCAGGATATGCCATCATTGAGAGATATTATGATGATACCCACTCTCTCCCACCTAGAAGAGTTGTAGAGGCTGCCCTCTTGCCTTTGGGCACATCCTCCCAACAAGCAGAGTTAATTGCCCTAATAAGAGCACTAGCGCAAAACACACAAGTTAATATATACACCGATTCTAAATATGCCTGTAACATCACCCATTCTAATGCTCAGATTTGGAGTGAGCAGGGCTATCTCAGGGCTAAGGAAACTCCTATTATTAATGGAAAACTAATCCATCATCTACTAAAGGCAATACTACTTCCAGAAAAGTCTGCAGTTATCCTTTGCAAAGGACATCAATCAGATAAAGGCCACATTTCTTTAGGGAGCCATGAGGCTGACTATTGGGCGAAACACGCCTCAACCAATCATCCAATTCCCCAATATCTATTTCCCTTCACACAACATATCCCCTCCTTTTATACAGAGCACCAAATACAACAAAGAATTGTGGCAGGAGCACAATTCAAACCCCTCATACTCACTCATACAAAACAAATTAGTCTCACCTGACCCTGAAAAAACAACTCTTTTACGGGACATCCATAACCTCTTCCACACTAGCCATTCCCCTCACCGATTCATAAGTTCATACATACACATAACCCCAGATATAAAGGAATAGTTAAAAACCATTTCCCATTAATGCTCTATTTGCCAGAAAGCTTCACCCCAGTCCAACACTAGACTCCCTTCTTTCCCAACCCATCAAGCCAGGGGACATCTTTCAGGACAGGACTGGCAAATTTATTTTACCCATATGCCACAAGTAAAAAAGGTTTGATTTCTTTTGGTTCTGGTTGACACCTTTTCAGGATGGGTCGAGGCTTTTCCCACAACCAACAAACAAGCTTCTACTGTTACCTCCAAATTAATAACAGAAATCATCCGTGGGTACAGGATGCCTCTTACTTCTCAATTTAATAATGATCCTGAATTAGTTTCTCAAATTACTCACCCACTTGCACAATTCCTACAAATCATCTGGAAGCTACACATCTCCTATCGACCTCAATCTTTGGGAAAAGGTGAAAAAATGAATGGCATTCTGAAAAACACCCTCACCAGGCACTCACTCCAGACACAAAGACTGGGTTACACTTTTCCATTTGACCCTTCTAAAAATTCAGGCATTGCCATGTAAACCTTTAATGCTCAGCTCCTTTGAACTCATGTATGGGAGACCACTTGCCCCTTTTGTTCCACCTCAGGGTCAAGCCCCGCCTCTACCAACCCCTCTTGTTTCCCCTCTTCTACATACCATCTGCCATCTCATTTGGGAATATGCTGACAAATACCTGCCACAAGCTGTTGCTGACTCCTCTAATCCCTTCCTACAGCCAAGAGACTGGGTTCTGGTTAAAGATCCTAATCTTACCTCAAATTCCCCACCACACACTTAAATGGAAGTGGCCTTACCAGATCATCCTTACTACACCCACGGTACCAAAACTCCAGGGACTCCTCAACTGCTATCATTATACTTCTCTCAAGGAAACAGACTTCCCTTCACCAAACGCCCAAACAACCAAATCTAAAACACTTTCAGCCTTCTCTTATGTCTTCACAGGACTCATTTCCCTTCATCTCACTCAAATCCCAGAGGAAAAGGAAGAGAAATTCACCTAAGAAGCTTATGTCTCTTTCTTTCCCAAACTTTCATTGCTTCCTAAACATCCTTGTTACAGACCTTCAGTGGTACCCTTACAAAACTCCCATTATACATTCTGATCAACTCCTTACTATATTCTATGGGACTTAACGGCTTCAAGGAACTTTCCAGGACTGTACTTCTACCCAAATAACTTTTTCTATTTTTGCTTGTTTCTTTCAATATAAATTCTCTAATCACATCGACCTCACCAATACAACCCCTCCTCACTGCTCTCAAACTGGAATGCTCTATAAACCTTACATGATCCCTTGTGCAGCAAGCTAACTCTTCCTTTGCTCCAGAAGATTGGATGTGTTATTGCTGTCTTCCTCAGCTTTCACAGCATTTCCTACACCCCTTTATTACCTTTTAACAGGAAACATAATCCTAATCTATAAACTCCAGAAAAGAAGCTTCCTTTTTGGAAAGAGCTGACACTCTGGTGGGTGATTATCCTACTTCCAGGGCCAATCAGGCCAACAAATTATTTCAAACCTATTACAACTCCTCAAGACCCACGGCCCTCCTATTGAAAGGCTCATAACTAAACACACCCCTCTTTTACAACAAGCCTCACTTTGCTTTTCAGCCTCTGAGGGAAATTTCCCTGTAGGGTCCTTAACACTCAACCAATGCAACCATACTATCATTGTTAAACACCGCTCTGATCGTCAAAATTAACTGAGTTGACTATCAAGTATCACCTGAAGCAAACAGAGCATTTCTGCAACCACCTTATTTTACAGCATCTCCCTCAACCGATGCCTCTGGCCTAACTTATGTTGTCCCTAGTGCCCACCTTTACATAGCTCAATATCAGTGGTACAACATCTGATCACATTAAATGTGTGAAAAATAACTCTTCCTATATCTCTACTATAGTGGGTGCCTCCCTAACCTCCTCCTTGCTCACCTGGAGTAATGAACCACAGGAAAGAAAAGACACCTCATTTTTAATTCACTTGTTTTCTTTCCATATCTCTGTTTGTATTTATGACAAAGGTTTATTCTTTTTGTGTGGCACCAACACATATCTTTGTCTCCCCACCATCTGGGCTGCAACCTATACCCTAGTTTATCTTTCTCCCTCTATTGGACTAGCTCCTCCTAGTCAACCTCTGCCCATTCCATCCATCCAATATGTTAGGAAGAAGAGGGCCAGCCATGCCATTCCCTTGATGGCTACCTTGGGTATAACCTCAGGACTTGGATTGGGAGCAGGTGGATTGGCCACTTCCTTAACATACTTTAAAGCTCTTTCAACAGAACTACAGGGTTCTTTAGAAGATACAGCCTGAAGCCTTTTAAGAGTCCAAGACTAACTAGGCTCCTTGGCTGGAGTAGTCCTCCAAAATAGATGGGGACTAGATCTCATAATGGCTGAAAAAGGGACCTCTGCCTCTCATTGGGTGAGGAATGTTGCTTTTACCTCAACCATTTGGGCTTAGTAAGGGACACTACTGAAAAATTTACAGAAAGGGGTAAAAAGCTAAGGGAATACCAAAGCAACCAAATAGATTCTTGGTTTGGGAACAAAATCATAACATGGGTCATCCCATTCCTGGGCCCTCTCCTAATGATACACCTAGGACTAATGTTCTTACCCTGCCTAAGTAAGCTTTTTTCAAAGATTTTTAACTGTCAGGATAATTGTCATTTCACAGACAACTACCCAAAAACATCTATAGACAGCATTATGCCTACAGTCAATCTGAGACCAAAGAACTTTCCACACGTGCCTCAGCAGGAAATAGCCAGAAAGAACACAACACCCCTTGTCCTTTTATAATGATAGGGTCTGCATTGACAGAAGAGGAGTATTGCCATCTTGGACAAACACTGCCATTCTAAGCTCCCCTTGATTAAAAACTGCCTAAATCCAGCCCCAAAAACATCAGCCTAGTGGCTAATGTCAGCATGAACTTAAACCACAAATGACACCTCTGACCAGAAACATTCCAACCCTGAGATAAGCCTCACTCTGACCAGATACATGCCAGCCCTGAGATAACCTCCCTTCCATTTGGAAACTTGCCAGCCCTGAGATAACCTCCCCTCTGACCAGAGATATTTCAACCCAGCAATAAAACTCTCCTCCACCCAGAAACATTCTGAGCCTATGATAAGCTCTCCCTCCCTAACCCTTTAAATACCCTTAGTCTGTAAAAGAGAATGCTCCTGATTTAAATAGGCCAGAATCCCCTCTCAGGCTTATTTTCCAAAATAAATCTCTCTTTTTTACTGTTGAGCCGCTTTTCGTATTTCTTTCTGCTTTTTTCAGCTCTTACATAAATAACTTACCAACAAATGAAATGTAAAGAGTCAAAGTCAGATTATTTCACCTTCCTCAATTTAGAATTTCCTCACTGTCAATATTAGCTCAAATATTGTATTAGAAATTATTATACCCTTTTTACAGTTTTCCAGTATCAATTAATCAATGTCTTATTGATACTTATTTTTACAGGCCTTCAAAACTGACCTCCATCCATATCCAGGCCAAGTTTATTCTTTATCCTATCACCCAAACCTTCAGTATTATTATTTCAATTTCATTATCTTCTAAAATCATGTTCAAATAGAATTTAATATTTGGTGATTTCCACTTTCTTTTGTTCAATACATGCTGATGTTTGTTCATGTCATGTATACAAAATCATCAATGGCACCCTTTCATTCATTTTGCATCAATAAATATTTATTGCCTGAATTTTCTAATGACTGAATGAGGAGAGTGTTCTGCAATCATTTGACTTATGCTTTCAGACTCTACACCTCCAGGTTTTGTTTCTTGAACTTCTGACAAACATTATGAATACATTAAACTCAATTGTTTTGCCTACTCTACAGCCACAATTATGCTGCATTTGAGGCTTAAGACACTGTAATTGTTTTTGGTCCCCAGTCTCATTACCTTCTCACCCTTCTCAACCTCCAAATGTATGCACCATCTGTCAACTTCCAAGTACTTTCCAACAGACTCCAAGGCAGCATCCCAATACTCTCTTTCATCAGTCTCAGCAATTATGTTTGTCAATTTGGGAAACTGCAATAATTTTACGTCACATAAGATCACTGGGAATTTAACAAGTAGATCAGGGAGCAAGGGCTACTAGGGTTGCCCCTCTTCCTAGTTTGTATTATTCACTTACAAAACTCAATTTAATCTGTTGTGTTTCTCACACATTTAAAATGCAGTCTTTTTAATAATCTTCTTAGCTGGCTTCAGATGCATGTTTGGTGTGAGCCAAGGCATCAGCTGCTTTTCAGAAATTAAATCATTAGTTCCATTGTTTTATTTTCATCTCATGTTTTTACCCAATTACATATTTTGCAAAGTTAATTTCACCTTATTAATGTGTTCAGTATAATCTGTGCAAATGATATGAGACTTTCACATCTCCAACAAATCCTCTCCTGATCCCTTCTTGAATCCTGGGGGTGGCAGTAGAGAAGTCACACCTCCCATCTTTTGCCCTCTGGGCATGACTTTCTTCCTCAGAAGGATATTGAGCAGATTGACTGGATGTCTTTTTATTTTCCCCTACTTCTCCTCTTAGAAAGCAGGAATATAATTCATTCAGGCTTGGTGCTTTGTCAACTTTTAATAGCTCTAATTGCCTAATTATCTTCTCGGGTACAATTATGAAACCTCCATACTGAGCTTGTTTTCAGGGGTATGCACACTGTTATATTGCTTGAATATACAGCAGTTTGCTTCATAAACAAGGTACAAAGAATTTATAAGTGATGATAGCCATTGGAGGCCACATTGTTCCTTGTTTTGACAAAAAGTGTATGACTTGTCACAATGAGAAAATGATAGAATTGGTCAGAATTTTTATCATAGATTAGCCTCTTATTTAAGAATTTTCATTTTTATTTTATGTGAATTTATTTGAGTTTTGGCAATGTGCCCCTTTCTTACAATATTCTGTGAATAGCCCATCTGTGAATAAATTGGTGTGAATAACCTTGCCCACACTTGAAAAAAAGTAAAAATAGACACTACAAATTCATTATTTAACAAGCAAAGTTTAGCACATGTATTCAAATGAATACTAATTGAATTTGCCCCTTTAATTTGTATCGAACTATCATTTAAACCTTATTTTCATAGTATACTAAAGTAATTGCTATAAAAATTAGCTTATCAAAAATTACTGTGGATAACATCATATCTCAGGGTTACACAGCTACAGGGTACATAAGAGGTGCCTTTTGATTAGAGATTTAAAATAAAGTTCTTATTTCCTCCAATGTGTAGTTGACTAGAATGAATTCTTAGATACCATAACAGTTACAATAATTTATTTGGTCTGGGTCTTCTTGATTATTGGTGAATTCTCAGTTTGGGTGCCATTCTTTGGATATTCATACCCCTACAATATTGTATATTTGGTTCAATTAAATACTGTAGTGATGCTATCTTTTAACTCTATTTTTAATATTATTTTTATTGAAACATACTAGATGTACATATTTTGCGGGTACAAGTGATAATCTAATATATTCACATAATTTGTAAAGATCAAATTTATATAAGTGGGATAACCATTACCTTAAATATTTGTCTTTTTTATGCTAGAGACATTCAAATTATTCTCTTCTAGCTATTTTAAAGTATGCAATAGATTATTGTAAACTATAGTCACCCTACAGATCTATCAATATGAGGTCTTACTTCTTATATCAAACTGTGTACTTACATTCATTAATAGCCTCTTTTTAAAACTCATTTTGACTGCCCAAAAATCCAGCAAATTTTTAAGAAATAAAGTGACGGTAGGCCGGGCATGGTGACTCACACCTGTAATCCCAGCACTCTGGGAGGCCGAGGAGGGCAGATCACGAGGTCAGGAGATCCAGACCATCCCGGCTAATATGGAGAAACCCTGTCTCCACTAAAAATACAAAAAATTAGCCAGCTGTGGTGGCAGGTGCCTGTAATCCCAGCTACTCAGGAGGCTGTGGCAGAGGAATCATTTGAACCTGGGAGGTGGAGGTTGCAGTGAGCCAAGATTGCACCACTGTACTCTAGCCTGGGCTACAGAGCAAGACTCCGTTTCAAAAAAAAAAAAAAAAGAAAGAAAGAAAGTGGCTATTGAACAAACATAGTTTTGGATAAATGCATGGTAGGAAATAGAAAAATAGGAGGGGAGAAAGAAATACAATTGTTTTCAATGAAAGTCCTGTATAAAACATTAGTACTTAACATTTGTAAAAACATTAGGAGTTGATAGTGATGTGAAATACCAACCTTCCATGTTACATTTTATAATGGCTTATGTACTTTTTTCCCAAAGTGATTTACAGCTATTCGTCAATTGAATCCAGTTTTATAATTTATTCTTTATAAGTGCCACAGAGGTCTGGATCCTCTTTTATGTGACTCACCTTATGAGGCTGGGCTGACCCAGGATAATCTCTCTTTGATTACTTCAAAGTTGACCTATACAGAACTGAATTACTTCTGCAAATTTCCTTCACCTTTGCCAAATTTTATTGGTCAGAAGCCAGGTTCTGTCTGCACTGAAGGGGAGGAGATTATACAGAGTTGTGGATGCCAAGGAATAGAAATCCTGAGGACAGTCTTAGAATTCTCCCAACCACAGTGGTTTTAGAATGGATCCATTTCTCTGTTCATCTTGAGTTCTGACCTCATTCCTCATCATTTTCCACTCACTGCATTCAACAGCAAGTAAGCTATTGAGTGCTTTCGGTAAGCAAGGAGAATGGTGTGCTCCACAAATGTAAAAATAAAAAGATCCCAATCCATACTTTAAAAGAAATCAGTTTAGTGAAGAAGAGAGGAAACAAACACCATTCTCCAAATGAAATGTATCCCTAGGATGCAAGGATGGTTCAACATACATACGTCAAACAATGTGATACATCATATCAGCAGAATGAAGGATAAAAAAAATCATGTCAATTGCTGCTGAAAAAGCATCTGATAACATTCAACATTCATTCATGATAAGAACCCTCAAAAAACTGGAAATAGGAGGAACATATCTCAACATGAAAAAAGCCATATATGACAAACCGACAGCTAGTATCATACTGAATGGGAAAAAACAGAAAGCTTTTCCACTAAGATCTGGAACACGATAAGAATGCCCACTGTCAACACTGTAATTCAGCATAGTACTGGAAGTCCTAGCTAGGGCAATCAGAAAAGAGAAAGATATACAGTGCATCCAAATTGGAAAGGAATAAGTACAATTACCATTGTTTGCAAGTGATATAATCTTATGTTTGAAAAAACCTGAAAACGCCACCAAAAAACTATTAAAACTGATAAATGAATTCAATAAAGTTGCAAGATACAAAATCAATGTACAAAAATCAGTAGCATTTCTACATGCCAACAGTGAATAATGTGAAAAGAAATTCGAAAAGTAATCCCATTTAAAAGAGCCACACATAAAATTAAATATCTATGAATTAACTTAACCAAAGAAGTGAAAGTTCTTCATAATGAAAACTATAAAATACTGATGAAAGAAATTGAAGAGGACACCACAAAATGGAAAAATATTACATGTTCATGGATTGAAAGAATCAATATTTTAAAAATGTTCATACTACCCAAAGCAATCTACAGATTTGATGCAATCCCTAACAAAACACCAATGACATTCATCACAGAACTAGAAAAAAAATCCTAAAATGTATATGGAAACACAAAATACCTAAAGCTATAGCCAAAGCTATCCCAAGCACAAAGAACAAAACTAGAGGAATTATATTACGTTACTTCAAATTATACTACAGAGCTAGGGTAACCAAAACAGCAGGGTACTGGCATAAAAACAGACACATAAACCACAGGAACAGAATAAGGAACCCGGAAACAAATTCACACATGTACAGTGAACTAATTTTTGACAATGGTGCCAAGAGCACACACTGGGGAAAATACATTCTGTAAATGTATAATGTGTAAATGTATAAAAAAATGGTGCTGGAAAAACTGGATGTTCACATGAAAAAGAATAAAACTAGACCCCATTCCTTGCCATATACAAAAACAAAATCAAAATGGATTAAATACTTAAATCTAAGAGCTCAAACTCTGAAACAACTACAAGAAAATATTGGGGAAAATCTCCATGACATGGACTGGACAACAATTTCTTAAGCAATACCCCATAAGCATAGGCAACCAATGCAAAAATGGGCAAATGGGATCACAATACGTTAAAAGGTTTTTGCACAGCAAAGGATACAGTTAACAAAGTGAAGACACAACCCACAGAGTGAGAGAAAATATTTGCAAACTACCCATCTGACAAGGAATTAATAGCCAGAATATATAAGGAGGTCAATTCAATGGAAAAAAATCTAATAATCCAATGAAAAAATGGGTAAACGATATGAATAGACATTTCTCAAAAGAAGAAAAACAATGGCAAATGGGCACATCACTGCTCATCAGAAAAATGCAAATCAAAACTACAATGAGATATCATCTCTCATCCCAGTTAAAATGGCTTATATTCGAAAGACAGGCAATAAAAAATGCTGACAAAGATGTGGCAAAAAGAGAAGCCTCGTACACTCTTAGTGGGAATGTAAATTAGTACAACACTGTGGAGAACAAAAATTGAGCTGCCATGTGATTCAGCAATCCCACTGCTGGGTATATTCCCAAAAGAAAGGAAATCAGCATATTGAAGAGATATCTGCATGCCCACGTTTGTTGCAGCACTGTTCACAATAGCCAAGATTTGGAAGTAACCTACGTGTCCATCAACAGATGAATGGATAAAGAGAATGCGGTACCTGTGCACAATGAAGTACTATTCAGCCACAGAAAAAGAATGAGATCCAGTCATTTGCAGCAACATGATTGGAACTGGAGATCATTAATTTTAAGTGAAATAAGCCAGGCACAGAAATACAAATATCGCATGTTCTCCACTTATTTATGGGGTCTAAAAATCATGACAATTGAACTCATGGGCATAGAGAGTAGAAGGATAGTTACCAGAGGCAGGGAAGGGTAGTAGGGGCCTGGGGAGAAGGTGAGGATAGTCAAAGGGTACAAAAAAATAGAAGGAATGAATGAGACCTACTATTCGATAGCAGAATAGGGTGACTATTGAAAAATAACTTAGAGAGTGTAACTAGATTGTAATATAAATGATAAATGCTTGAGGGGATGGATACCTTATCCTCCATGATGTGCTTATTTAATATTGCATGCCTGTATCAAAATATATCATATATCCCATAAATATATATACCTACTATGTACCCATATAAATTTAAAAAAAAGCTTCAGAAATCTAAAACAAATGCCATCCTTCAGACTTTGATTCAAACATGGACAACCACCTGTGAGATAGTGAAGAGGTCAGGTTCAGGACTTAGACCCAACTGGACTTGAACCCCAGACCTGCCAGTTCCCAGCT
Source organism: Pan paniscus (assembly GCF_029289425.2). Lineage (NCBI taxonomy): Eukaryota > Metazoa > Chordata > Mammalia > Primates > Hominidae > Pan > Pan paniscus. The sequence continues at coordinate 99,885,491 of NC_073253.2, forward strand.
GGCAGGGTGACCTTAAATGTGTTACTTCACCACTGTGCCTCACTTGCTTCATCTTTAACAATAGGGTAGTCATGAAGTTCAAATGACATAATGCATATAAAAATGCTGAACAGTGTCTGGTGCATAATTACTTAATAAATTATAGCTATTGCTATGAATAACAGTTTGAAGTTTCCTCAAAAAACTAAAAATTGAGTTACCTTATGATCCAGCAATCCTACTGCTGGGTAGATGCCCCAAAGAAAGGAAATCAGTATATTGAGGAGATATCTGCACTCCTATGTTTGTTGCAGTGCTGTTTACAATAGCCAAGATTGGAGGCAACCTAAATATCTATCTATGCATGCGCTTGTGTGCACACAGACACACACACACACACACCCCAATTCTCCCTTATCCAGGCCCCAAAATAAATAGTGTGAAAAGTACGAGGAGAGAGGTGGTATTAAACTGAACAATGCATAGATCACTTCCTAAATTACACACAGCAATTGGCATATAGACAGTTGTACCTTAAGCTCCAGTAAGTAAGCAGAACGAGGGACAGAGCCTGGACTAAAAATACCTATCTTTACTAGTAGATAGATTACATAAGGAAAAAGATTTTAGTTTCCTTATTAGCTATCTTATTCCGAGTGAGAAAGAACTGCCAATTAGAGAAGTCTATAAATGGAAAGGCACATATTGAGAAGCAGTAAATCTGATTTCTTTAAATTAGTCATAGGGCTGAATCTCCATTCCTTAGAAATGATAAACAAAGGGATTTCTTAAAGGAGATGCTGTCTCAATTTGCTACACATAAAGTCCTTTCCTACACATGTTGTGAAGTCCTTCCTGTGAATTTGATATTGTGATATATTCTACTCTAATATTTTTACTATAATGTAACATTAAAATTATATTTTATTTGAATACTCCTCTAAATTTAATATAAAATCTTATTTTTCTGCCTGTGCAAAAACCTACAAATACTCAAAGGGCGCACATTTCCAAAAATGATAAAACAGAGGAACCAGAATAAAGAATCCTGGAGTAGGAAGGGGTTCCTGAAGGAATCTCTGAAAACTCTATAGTCCTTTAGATGAGATTATGTTTCTTACCTTACTCTACAATGCCTTGGTACTTCTTCAGGAAATTTTCCATTTAATAGATACATATTTAATTTTAAATAAACTAAATGAAGAATAATTTTGGAAATTGGTAAATATTTTTACCCACAAAAACTAGAAATATACATAAATACTTATTTAATATAATCAGCTAGCCAATTTAGCAAATATTCTACCTTGTCATTATCAGTGCCTTCCTGATTCACAAGACTCTTAATATCAAAAAAATGAATGTCCATGCCTAGTCTTCATTTTTAGGTCATGATTTGAGGGGAAATACTGCATAGAGTGGGATCCTACAACTGCCCCCTCAAACATTAATGAGTTAAACATTTACTAAATATGGAACAGAACTCTTAGCACCCCTTGCTTTAATTTTTTTTTTCAATATCATGCTGCTTGTAATTTTGAATAACTGCTTTTACCTGCTGTGAGGAACAATAACCACTGAGCATTGTGTTTTTGCTCAAATCCTATTTGTTGTTATGGAAACAGCATATCTATTAAGTTTCCTACTGCAGAACTGCTGTAGAAAATGTTACTTAAAATGTTCACCAGCAAAGGAAAGGGGGGGAAGGTGAATTCAAACAATACCTATTTCTCTTATATGACATGAAGATGTTTGAAATATAAAATGTTAATAATGATGACTGGGCAACTTCATTATACCAAATCAATACTCTGAAATACGAAAGAGACTATTGTGTGCGTATGTAAATTAAAAGAAAAAGAAGTGTGGGTTATTCAATTCTGTAGGGTTCAAAATGGTTTTGAGTTTATACAATAAGAGGTTTCTTTGATTTGATGGTTTCATGAGAGGTGAAACACAGGGTTTACCTAGGTAGAATGCTGAATTAAATTGTCTATTATTCCATGGAGTGCTTTTCTCTCACAAATGCATTTGTATTCAAGCAACACAATTTCATGTCCTTCACCTGTTTTAACACGTGACCACAGATGTCTTAATTTACCTATATAATTATACATTTTAGGATAATGTCTATGACTGTGCATAAGACATTTATATTTATATACATTTATATTTATAATCCAATGGACTTCATTGGCTATACTTGGTATTTCATCCTTGTTTAATGTATTTAAAGAGAAATATAAACATAAAATAAAGTCCAATTCCTATCACATGAAACTTCTATTCCCCTATCCCTTGTTTCTGTGGAGAAACTCTAAGAATGGAACATGTTTACCCAACATAATTGAGTGTCAATATCACTCAATTATTTCTAACAGTGAATGTACAGAAAGTTCTATGGGTTCAAGTTGTATTAATGTTATGTATCTGCATCAGTAAAATGGAAGCCACCAATCCTCTATTATTTATTCTAAAATTTCTGTAGCAAAAAATGTGCCAAGTCCTTCATGGACATCATTTTATTTAGCCTCTTGTAACCCCTGTGAGGTTGGTAAACTGGATATTGTCCCCATTTTATAGATGAAGAAACAAATGCTAAAAAGAATTAACCTCCTTAAAGTCAAAAGCTGGGAAGTGACAGTTGAAATTTTATCTGAGGTCTTTGTTTCTTTAAAAACCATTCCCTAAGTACCTTTAAGACCAATTTCTACACAAAAGACAGTCAGTCATGTAAGCCTAACTTTTCTACCAAACTTATTATAGGGGAATGGGGTGGGGTGGGGGAGGGGTGGAAAGAAACTGATTATTTCAGAAAACGGTTTTAATCTTTACTGTATTTGTCATGTATGTTGTTATTTTTATATGTATGAAAGGAACAGAACTAGACTGATCTACTAACATTGACTTAATTGTAACAATGAAGAGATATTAAAATACTGAACAGAATTAAATAAATAAAATTTCCACCTTCCTTTTTAAAAAACTAAATGATAGTCACTCTTCTCTAGGTTTGTGTGTAAATGTACAGGTGTGTATAGATGTATGTATGTGTATGTGCAAATATTGTTTAAAAAGGAACTAGGCTTAGAAAAAAAATTTTTTTAAGCAGAAACAAGGAAAGGTTGGATTTCTAAATATCACAGATACGTGGATCATATATTATAGTTCTTGATTTGAATAGCAGCTTGAGACTGAAATACTAAGTATTATGAGCTATGCCACATAATCTTGAATGTAAACAATAAAATCCTGATTCAAATTTTAGATATCAACCCTTCAAAATATTTTATAGGATATTTCATCTCAGATTTTTGATAACATAATTATCAAAAATAGTTGATAGTATTTTAGTTGTATAGTACTTTAAACAGAGCATTTCTAAGTCCTGTTAAATTTTTATTCTCAAGTGCACTGAATATGTTTGACCTCTATAAAAAGCCAACTTGTTTGAAGTGATAATGTTGACTTTGGTCTCATAAAAATTATGGCCATCTCTCCATATGAAAAATACAAATTCCTCCAAAATAACTCCCCAAACTATAATTTTTATGATTGCTGAAAAAAGTAACCCTAAATAATATGCAAAACAAAAAAATTCCTGCTGAGTAAATATGCTGAAACCATAGTCCAGAATAAAACTATGTATGATTTCTTATACACTCATAACATTTATAGAAGGAGGAAACAGAGAACATCAGTACCAAATGGAAGGGGTATAAAAACAGGGAAAGAAAATTGGAACTCTTTTTTTGTTCTTACTGTTCACAGTTACTGCTAAAATCTTTAGAAAACTGATCACAACCTTTTTAAAAAATTTGAACAGCAACAAAAATAATAATAGGTGAAGTGAATGCCACGATGCGGCCCCTTCCTACCTCCCACTCCCACCAGATTCCTCTTCACACCTAAAGGAGCTATTTATTTGGCTCCTGGGAGTTCTGTTGGATGACCATCTTGCAGCACTCTGCCCTGGCCAGAAGAGAATTGCCTACCATAAGGTTGTGTCCCCTTTCCGGGGAAGCCTAAGCCTAATAACAAATCAATGAGAAAGTAAAAAGGCATAACCCCCTAGTTGCAATGCAAGACAACTGTAAAAATTCATCTTCGCTTTGCAGTTCCCTGTAGCCAGTTGAGACCATTACAGTCTAATTTCTCCTGCAATCTCACTCCCAAGAAATCTAACTTGCAATGACACATAACATGGATTCAGTCTACAATGAATACTAGTTATTTTTCTAAGTGTTTTACCTGGTTCATATTTCTTTTTTCTTTTCTTTTCTTTCTTTTTTTTTTGAGACAGCGTTTTGTTCTTGTTGCCCAGGCTGGAGTGCAGGCTGGTGTGATCTTGGTTCACTGCAACCTCCGCCTCCTGGGTTCCAGTGATTCTCCTGCCTCAGCCTCCTGAGCAACTAGGATTACAGGCACGTGCCACCACACCTGGCTCATTTTGTATTTTCAGTAGAGATGGGTTTTCGCCATGTCGGTCAGGCTGATCTCAAACTCCTGACCTCAGGTGATCCACCCGCCTCGACCTCCCAAAGTGCTGGGATTACAGGCGCGAGCCATCATGCCTCGCCTCATATTTCTTCTCCACACAATCGTCATCTGATTTTCCAGATGAGAAAAATAAAGCATAGGGAGGATAAATAACTAGCCTAAGATCAGGATGCTTGTAAATCCAATACGTAGTTTTAGTACTCAAAAGTATGATCTCAGAGTGTGTGTTCTTAAACATGAGGCCATGCCAAATACTAGCCTGTAAAGTTTATTATACACTACAAATTTCAATTTCATTTTTATTCACTAAATATGTATACTGAATTATAAATGGTAAGAGGTGGCCATATATCAAGTGTGAATTATGTAACAAAGCAAATATTAAGTGCATGAAAGTATTTAATGTTTCTTTAAAAATAAATAATTTCATTAAGAGAACACATTTAAACAAAAATAACACTTTCAATATAATCAAATACCAATAAGACTAATAAAATTGGATGAAGATTGTAAAATTCTTGAGGAGATCTTCTTGGAATAGAATAGAATTGATAAAGACTTCAAAGGATCAGTAGAATTCAAACAGCAGAGAAGGTAAGAGGAAATTTTGATGTGAGAAAGTGTGGGCAAATCGAATCCAATGTTAAGGGACTTGGATTATACACACAATGCTGGCTTTCAAGGTTATATTAAGAAGGACAGTGAAGGTACACTCACATGTACACACACACATATACATACATATACATACACACACACCAGAAATAATGACAAACATATTGTCAACTAAAATAAAAGCACATTAATTTCACATTATCATCTGCATGGAGGAAAATATGTGGCCAAATATGCTACAGCACATTATAGCAATACTGAGGTTGTTACAGAAAGAACCTGGATATAGCAAATATTTAGAGATGCCTTGTTATATTTTTCTCTTCCATTTTTTATAATGAATTATGTACCCAGAAAATGTAAGAGGAAAAACACGTGTCCTTAAACATCCTTTATGGTTTAATATTTAACATTTTTGAATACTTAGTATTAGCCTTTTTTGTGTATTAATAAGAGAGTAACAATTTACAAATATTCTTTCTATCATATAAATTGTATTTGATATATAATATATGGTACATTTATATAATTTCATGTTCTAAATTGTAAATTTCAATATAATACTATTATATACTTGTAAATATATCTTTTTTCTCCTAAAGACACATTTTGAAACTTTTTTCAAAGTTTCGATATGAGTAAACATCAGTAAGTTAGAAAAACACGTCTTAATTTTTTCCCCAGAGAAGTACTTTCTTGTGATATTTAATATAGGGTAAATAACATTAGAAAAGGATTTTTGTGAATTGGTGTCCTATAAACACAATTTGGGGCATTCGGTGTTAACTAATATTTGATATCTGGTAAGCTTGTTTTAAAAAAATGTATAAATATTTTGTTGTGTGTGTTTTGGAAGGAGGTAGTTGAAGAGTTGAAACGCTACTTTGCTCATCACTGGGCTAGGTTAGATGCAAACACTAGCATCCCACATCACACACACATACATAAAAAGAGGCTCTAGTTTAGGGTAGAATCAGAAATTTGTTCTGATTTTTTTTTCATTGATTCATAGTTTTTATGGTTCTAGGCTTAGTTTTTACTGAGTTGCAATTAATATCACTTAAGATTTTACATGGAGAAAATCAAATCACTATTCTGCTTCCTTTTCTGCTGAAGCAATCAAGATTTAACAGCTTCTGGATGAAATTCAAGTCACACTAACATTTAAAATGCAATATGCCCATTCTTGACCCAAACTGCTTGTATAATTTTTTTACAACTCATCAGTAACCCCTCTCTGGAACTTGTTACAAATGCCCTATCCTGGGCCTCACCTCACTAATATCAGCTGAATCAGCATAGAGAGAAAGCCTAAGACTCTGTATTGTAATCAGCTATGCAAAGAAGCCTTTTGGTCCACTGAAGTTTGAGAATAGGCTAATTTGTGAACCCAATTAAGTATTCTGGAAGGAAACAAATGCAGTTTAAAAAAATGTTAGGTTGGGGGTTAGAGTGGTATTGGACAGGAAGAATAGTTGTTCCTACCGGGCTTGTTTCCAAATTCATGGCATCCTTAGACTATAAGAGAGCCAAATAAAGTATGTAGTCAAAACGAGGTGTCTTTTTTTTTATGTTTGCTACACCCTCTGTCTGATTTCCTGTTCTGTCATGGCTGCCAGTAGTGAAGTAGAACAGCTGAGTTGACAATATGACAGGAGCACGTGCTAACAGTTTGTTAGTTCCTGCAGCAGTAATTATGATAGATTGTGTTTTTAGCTATCATTATTGCTTTATTACACCCCTATCTTTTTTCTGCCTCCTCTTTTTCCTGTTTTTACTTTGTAGTGACTTTTCAAATATCTGTGTGTAGGGGGAGGAAGAAGCAGAGACAAAAGGAAGTAGATTTAACACGGAGGATGCAATCCAAATGCATGTCCTCAGGTTCCATGCAGGCTTTTAAGCTTCACTTATAAGTATTTAATTTGAGTGTCAAGGACATAATCCCATATTTATTAACAAATCCACACATCTTTTACTCCATTTCTGTAGACCTGAAAAAAATTAATTGGATTAAATTAACTAATGTAATAACCCCTGTTGTTCTAGGGAAAGTCTAAGACCTTTTATTTAAATCATCTATAGTGGCCTCAAATCTGCCCTTCAAAATGAGCCTTTTTCTTTCTCAAGTCTGGATGCCAGCCATGGGTGCAATATAAGCTAATGCCAAGAGAGATCGTTTAAGTGCGGTTGTTAAGGAGACTATGATTGATGGAGTTTGTAGCTGGTAATGTGATTCCCCTTTGGCTGCTCAGTGAACATCGGCAACAGATCAATATCTCATCTGCATGAGATTACAGCCAGTTTTGACAATAGCAGTGAGAAGAGGTTAAGAAAAAGACCAACATATTTGGCCGAGAATTACGATGGCTATTCTAGCTTAAAAGGTAATGTAAATAAATAACTCTTTTCTTAGGAAAAAATGATCTGATAAGAATGTTTGTGGTTGTAGTTTTTGTTCAGCATTGATCGTATTGGTATAGTTTAACCCCTCTTTTGTTCATTTTGTTATGTTTTAAACAAGATAAATCTTTAACATGAGCTTGCAGAAACATGACTGTATCTACATACTAAAATAAATCATAGCAAGTTTGACAAAAAATTTAATATTTTCCATCTAGAGTGATCTAGTGTTTAAATCAAGTAGAAACCTTGAAGGCATGTCAAGACTGTGGAAATTGTGATTCTAAACCTGCATAATTCCATCTTCCCCATCACTAGTGCTTTCGTCTCTTCCTTTACTGTCTGAACCTTCTACCCACAGCACAGTAGCATATACTTTCCCAATGAGAGGTTAGATTCTGCGGTAAGTAGTCCATTCCTTGACTCTACTCTGGACCCTTCCTAAAGGTAGAGCAAGACTTGAATGTTTATCCTTACAGGCTGGGGCACGGTGGCTCACGCCTGTGATGCCAGCACTTTGGGAGGCCGAGGCAGGAGGATCACGAGGCCAGGAAATCGAGACCATCCTAGTCAACATGGTGAGACCCCATCTCTACTAAAAATACAAAAATTAGCCGGGCACAGTGGTGAGCGCCTGTAATCCCAGCTATTCAAGAGGCTGAGGCAGGAGAATCACTTGAACCTGGGAGGCAGAGGTTGCAGTTAGCGGAGATTGTGCCACTGCACTCCAGCCTATGTCAAACTGCTCTTAATAGGATTATCATTTTCCAACTACTTACTCGCCTTCCTCATTAATGCCATTTTTTCTTCTGCTTCTACTCTCAAGGAGAACTGAAGGAAAACCAAGAGAGACTACTTCAAACCAGATTCTGTGGCAAAAGGAAGCTTAAGTGGTATGGCCAGAGGATTGGAAGCATTTGAAGTAATGAAGATTTGTATACAGTGATTTAAATATTTTGTTAATAATGTCATACTATTATTTAGATTAGACTTTAAGTAATAAATCTCAAACTAATTTTCAAAGGTGGCAAATTATTCCTCTTTATGAACGTTCTGTTGGATCATCTTCCTATGCTGTGGCATTGTCTGCCCTTAAACAGACTCAAATTTTTATTAAGTTTTATTCAATTCTGCAGGCTATTTATTTTGATGTCATAAGCTCCTAAATTCTTGGCAAAACAAGTGGAATTGAAAAGAAGGGATTATGAAGGTGTAAAGCTTAACAGAAATAAGGTTCCAAACAAGATCAGAAAATCCATTTCTGGCGTAAGATTTACTCACTAATATGAAATAAATGTGAGGTTTTAAAATAACATAATGATGCTTTAAAATTTAAATTCATATTCACATATCATTTTTAATTTTTCTTTGAAAATTGATTTTTTATACATATCTATCCACATTAATTTGAAAATATTTAGTGACCCACTGCTAAACAGGTCTTGTAAGTTATACCATGTCCTCTGAAAATCAAAGACTGAGATTTGCAAATTAAGACTTGGGATGCCGTGCTGAGAGGAAAAAGAAAACCAAACAATCAAACAAATGGTCACCTACCATTTGGGGCTGAGCAGCTAGTTTAGATAGTTTTAAACAAAAATGCTTCATAATTGATCATACCTTTCAGCGTGTCACTGTTAAGGTTTTAGTTATTCTCTTTTTCTTTTAATGGAATGGGGAGGAGGCTTATAGCATAATGGAGTCCACATGTATTTTGAAAAGTCTCTGAGGAGTAAAATCATTTGTAACCTATAAAGCATCCATCTAAAGCAAGTGAAAATGAGCCACACTTGTCAAGAATTAGAGAACTGGATGTTCTTTTAAAATCGTTCCTTCTTTAGCACAAGAGTTTGCTTTTAAAAATTTACTTCTAATCTCAGTTACAAGGATCAGTTCCATCTTCTAATTTAGACTTAGGGGACCTAACAAACAGCTCTCTTTGATAGGACTTTCGCGACTTTCATTCAAGAAGTTTATATTGTTTTATATTTGACTAACGCAATCCTCTGAGATGACCCTGTTATTTTAAAAGCATTTCCCATGAGAAACTAAACACCTATCAATTTTAATCCTTTTGCTTAGGAAAAGGACTTCTAAGAAAAAATTATCATCTCTAATATGGAAAAAAAGAACAAAAGTGTTTAAACAAAGTTTTTGGCACACACGACGGCAGTTGTCTTTTGACTTAACTCTCTTGTCTTTGACTCTACTGTACTCCATCCAGGTGGCAAATGTCAAATTTGACAGCTAGTGTCTGCCATGAGGTTGTATATGTGTGTGTATATATATACACATATGTATATACACATATATATATATACTCTATCTATCTATCTATCTATCTACCTATAAAACGTTTGGTTTCTTTACACTGGATTCTATTAAAATCGAACTAAAGATATATGACATAATGATTCCAAATGACAAAGTATTTAATACTTTGGTGATTTCTAGGATAAATTTTGAAATATTTATGTTTATTCTCTGAGGTCACACTAGTGTTGATGTGTACTTGTATAACAGCTAGTATTTTTTCCATAAATCTTGCAATAAACTTTGACTAAAATCCGAGATATATCTGAGTTCAGAATGCTTACATTTTGTCAGTAAATCTCGCACAACAGCTCCTCCTTTTATTCTGGTCACTTCTAATAATTCTGGAAGAACTAATTTAGGGAGAATATTTGCAAACAGTTAAACCTTTTTAAATTTCAAGAACTGACTATCAAATGTGCATCACTCCTACCTTTATACATTAACATCACCTATCTCCTGTTACCTGCTACCTATCCCCATCATGCTGGTTCATCTTAAATCACAAAACTAATATAACTTAACCATCTATTTTCAGAAGACAAGTTTATTCTGCCCTACAATACACATTCCCATGAAAAACTATACAGACAAGTTAGACAAGGGAAATGAGTAAGTTCAACCTCAGTTTTCCTTCCAATAAAATTAAAAGCTGTCCCCCTTGACTATCTCCATCCTCCCACGGGATGTACTGCAGTTAGTAGCTGTGAAGGACCCAAATATGTAGGTCAGTATGTGGCTTTGAGGCTCCAGATCAGTGCTTCTCAAACCATCTGTAGTGAAGGAACACTTTATTTTTTTTCTCATCCTTAGGGACTAATATTTTTTGTCAGATATAATAAAAGTGAACTACTAGAAAAATGATCACATACTTGGATGTCACAGAAATGCCAAATTGCTCTAAAGGTTTCTAAATGCTATGAAAACTACTTTTTTAGGAAGGCTGGTATCTGCTGCAGTTTTCAAGCTCTTGTCATGGTGTAGAGTGCACCTTTCCAGCAGACCACTGAAGGCCCCAACTATTGTTTGGAGAGTATGAAAAGAAGTGTTTTGCAGTGATCTCTCTGTATTACACCAATGAGTGGAGAAATAGAAAATGTTTCCTCTTTAGCACATACAGTGGCCAGAGAAGATTACTGTCTCCTTTGTGGTTAGTTCTCATATTCTCAAAGCAAAGATGATAATTCTCAAAGCAAAGCAATGATAGTAATATTTGCATCAATAAAAAAGAAGGAAAAGGCAAAAGAGAAAGACAAAGAGGAAGAAGAGGATGACAAGGAGGAAGAGGAGAAAGTGGCTACAGGGACTAGCTTATGCTTCTACTGATTCTAGTATCACGTAACACTAGGAGGAACAACTGCAAGGCTAATTAAAGAGCAGTTGCACTTTACTTCTTTTGCACTGAGAATTCCACTTTCTCTTTCGTCTTGTAGAAACTCTTAAAAGCTTCCATGGAGACAACCAGTGCAAATATTGAGACGTCGCACCTTTAGCAGTTTTCACAGTATGGACTCCTAGTGTTTAAGACAGATGAAAATCCTAGCAAAACACTTTGCAAGTATTTTATAAAAATCAGCTTTAGGGCATACTTATTACTCTGAACTTTTTGTTTTTTAGTTTGCTTGGGGGTGACACAGTGTAGTCATGACAACTTTGTTAAGGTTGCTGTCTACAGATTTCTTAAGCTCAACTCAGGTAAATGCAAAACCAGAAATGGTAGTGTCTGGAATTTATATTTTACAAATAACTGGTACAGAACTATGATGGTCAGAGATGACTGTAAGGCTAATCAGTATGGGGAATCACTATCAGTAATTTCTTGGTATTATCAAGTTCATCCTTATCACCTCAGAGGATTCCTATTTTTTTAACGCGTTAATCTTGTATTAGCAAATGTTGCTTTTTAAAGAAAACGCTCTTTAGAACCCAGTAGAACAAGAAAGTATTAAACTTCTTGCATTATTTTCAAGGCAAGTGTGTCACACATAGCAGTTTGTGGGGTTGAATACTAGAAATTTTGCTACAACAAACTTAGAAGGAAGTTTCATTTCCTGATTCCTACCTGTTTCTTAGAAATCTGATGTATTGAGGTGATATGTCACTTCCTGAAAATTTTCTAAAGGTTATTCTATGTTTAGCCCATTATTAGAGTTAGACATATTTTATGGCTTTATCAGATCTTCTGTTAAATTCCCAGGACACAGAATATTAGTTGAAAGTCTTAACACTATACTGGTCTTCATTAATTGGTGCTCAATGTACCTGACATAGCATCATCAGTGATATATTTTTAATGAAATGACAAATGGTTATATTTTCATAAAAAACAATCAAGAAGAAAAACTATTTTATTAAAATAGTTTAAGTACATAATTCATCATTCGCTTAAGGACGGTTAAGAGTATAGACTGAGATCAGTCAAACCTGAATTTTAGTACAACCTTTGCTACTTCACGATTTGGTGTTGAACAAGATATCCTACTTCTCTTTTCTAAGTTTTCTCACGTTGTAAATTGGAATAATAGTACTACTTACATCAAATGATTTTAATAAAGACTAAGTGAGATATTTCAACAGGTGCTATGCACAGTTCCTAATACAAAATTAATGAACAATAAATACAAGTAGTTTCATGAAAGTTAATATTTTAAGTACCGTTACACATTATTTAATGAAGGAAATATATTCTGAGAAATGCACCATTAGGCATTGTTCATTGTGTGAACATCGTGGAGTATACTTACACAAACCTAAAGGGTATAGCCTACTGCATACACATCTAGGCTATATCGCATAGCCTATTGCTCCTAGGCTTCAAACATGTATGGCATGTTGCTATACTTACTACTGGAGGCAACTGCAAAATAATGCTAAGTATTTGTGTTTCTAAACATATCTAAGCATAGACAAAGCATAGTAAGAATACAGTATAAAAGGTAAAGAATTGTTTTAAAAAATGTTCTATACAGTTGTATAGAGCACTTACCATGAATGAAACTTTCAGGAATGGAAGTTATTCTGGAGAGTGAGTGATTGGTGAGTAAATGTGAAGACCTAGCACATTACTGCACACTACTGTAGACTTTCTGAACACTCTACACTTAGGCTACATTAAATTTATTTAAAAATTAATAAATCGTGCAGTGACATTGAAACAACTATGACACCACTAGATAATAGGAATTTTTCAGCTTCATTAAAATCTTATGGGATCACCATAGTATGTGCAGTCTATTATTGACTGAGAGAAACATAGTTACGCAGTGCATGACCATATTGGTATCTTTGCAGTTCTACATAGATTTTCACATCATTAATCTTCATTACTGGCAAAATTAATAGAGTTTATCATATGTGAGTGGGCATATTATTTCCATAGAAGCATAAGCAATTTATTTTGATCATGTCTATCTAAAAAAAAAGAAATTCCTATTCCTTGTTTTCATATTTATGGATGAAAGGTTTTCTTCCAAATGTGACTGCATTCGTTTTCCTTTTCAGAACCTTATGTTCATAAGCTCTTGAGAATGTATTGTCATAAAAGTTACTTCTTAGAAATGATACTTAGATACTTAGTAATGGTGATTATATCTTTCCTAAGAGGCTTATACACAACACCTTATGACAAAATCCAATCCTTTCTCCAGGAAGCAACCATTGTGTTATTGACAGTGGTAGCGATGTATGATGTGCATTATTCCATGAAAAATTCTGAGAAATAGACTGAAGAGAAATTGTCCAATAAAGCAGTTTTCTTGGTTATTCATATACTACTAAGTTGATACATCTTGAGTTCAGGGTCATTCATTAGCATTGTTGAAATTACAGCAGGTTCTAGAGAAGTCTATCTCTGGGCCTTTTGAAGGAGACATGATGGCAGGAGTTAATTGCTTTTATGTGCTTTGTAGTTTAGTGATGAGTAGCAGATACTCAGGAGCAAGACTTAGGAAGGTTCAAATCCTAGCTCTTCTGATTACTGGCTATAAGGGCTTGAGAAAGTTTAATCTCTCAGGGTCCCTGTTTCTTCACTATAAAATAATAGCAAGAGCTCCTACCTCGTAGGATTTTTTTTTTAGACTCTAGCAAGTCAATACATGCAAAGAGAAAGCACCATGATCAAGGCATCATGTAATCTGGAGTATTTTAGTAGTTGCTAAACTATGTTCTAAATTACTTTTATACAAAATCGTCTCAAGATTGTCTCTTCCCTTGGCAGAACATGCACCAAACATCTTTGAAATTAAAAGTAGAATGCACATTGCCTATTTCTTGAATTTAAAGCAGAACATTTTTTTTTAATTTCCACAAGCTAGGCAGAGCAATTATACAAGCCAAGCTACATTTGATCTGATCCAGAGATATTTTATAAGTAACTTCCTTTTAAACTTTTTTGGTCATAGTATTGTAGAGAAGTCCTTACCATAACATACATAAATATTATGAGTTGAATCCACTCTTCAATTTCTGAATTTCGGTTTTACTGGATGAAGCCTTTCCCTGGAAAATTATAATAATTAGGTTTTTGTTTTATCAAGAGTCTCTATTAGATAATCTTTTCTTGTGAATTACACAGGCAATGCAATTCCAAATGATGTATTCCAAAATCCTGACAAATTTATTGTTCAGGCATGTGGCTCAACTCCCAATAAGCAACAATGTATTTGACATGGTTGAAATCTCTGAATAAATGAGGCTGGTGCGAAGTGTATTTACAGTAATCACACAAGTTTATTAAAGATCTTTGTCTTAGGCAAGGCAGAAAGAGGGAGAAATCTTTCTATGGCACAAATGCAGGCAATAGTCCGAATAAACATGGTCTTATAATATTACCCTCTGTTTTGTTAGCTTCAGAGTTAATAAAAGTTATTCAGCATGTAAACATAAGGAAGCAAATTAAGTGGAATCAAATTGTCGAATTGCAATAAACTCCAAGCCTTTTTGGGCCATGGTAAATTTTAGTACTTGGTTCTACCCATAGTTCTTTAAAAGACATTTTCATCATATGTTGTGATTCAGTTTTCTTTCAAAAGCAACCTTATTCTCATCATCAAAAATGTTCCTTTGGGAGTTTAGGAAATAGATACTTTTACCTTTTAATTGCTTATTTTCCCTTTAACAATGCTACCTTGAACTATTTTTTAAGTCCTTAAATATACAGAAATAATAAAATCAAACTGAACAAACATACACACACAAGCATAGACACCAGAAAATACCTTTTGGCATGAAAAACCTGCTTTGATATGTTTTCAGCTCTGGTCACAAAGAGAAGCTATCCGGGTCATTTCCAATATAGAAGTAAGAATGAGGTGATGAGAGAGAATATAAGACAAAATGGTAGAAGTGTGCACTGCAGCAAAACAGCCCAAACATAATTGACTAGACTTATTTCATGTCAGATACACAGATCCAAAACAACCATGTTATCTCTGCTTTGGTTTCCAATGTTTAGAATGTTTAGATTATATGTACCTTGTATTCAGTTTTCACATTTTCCTTGTTAAAATGAATAGAGAAGTTATTGTAATTCAGTGCTTATCAGAAATTCAGTGCTTTCTTGGTTTGAAATCTTAACAAATAATAACTTTTAAAAAGTATCATTAATCCTTTTCTGCCTTTATTTATGCCCCTACTGGAAACAAAAAAAAAATTAGCTTACAACATCAAAGTTCTGCATGATTTTTAGTACATTATCCTTGAAGAAAACTGAGTTTTGAACAATTGGTTCTCATTTTTTAAATCCCATTGCATAAGCAGCTTTGCTTGGAAACTAATACAAATATACTTACATTCATTTCCATTCAGTTTATATATTCTGGGATAAGTCTGGGTAGTAGTCTATTTTTCTGCATTAAAATGTGCAAGCTATTTTAAGTTTGAATAGTAAATGTTGATGAATAATTTTCATGATTATAAAAATCATCTTAGAGAAAAATATCGGTAAAAATGGGAGTAAAAGTGAACACATTTAAAGATGCAGTAGTAACACATTAAATGACCCAGATTCTAGAGAAAACATTCTTTTTATTTTCTTTTCCTTTCCATTTATTTATTTATTTATTTGTTTATTTGAGATGGGGTCTTGCTCTGTCACCCAGGCTAGAGTGTAGTGGTGTGATTATAGCTCACTGCAACCTTAAACTCCCGGGATTAAGTGTTCCTACCTCACCCACCTAAGTAGCTAGGACTAAGGCATGTACCACCAGGCCTGGATAAAGATAATATAGATAATATGGATTCATATCCATAATTCAGCAAATATGCATATGCAAGTATAAATATAAGAATTTGCAATAAGAATATGCAAGTATAGTTCAGAAAAAGGAATATTTGTCTCTCAGGCAAATAATAATGCTAATAGATTTATATTATTTTGGTATTAAAAACAAAAGTAACATTGCATTTCATGCCTGCTTCTGAGAAGATAATGTAAAGATACATTGCAGGTCAAGGGGAAGAGAAAGATACAGCACAAGCGGGCTATAAAGTATGTATTAATAGTTACCTTGGATACATCAGAGAAATGTGAGAGAAAGAAAGAGGGAGAGAAAGACAGAGAAAGAAGCTAATTTGCCTGTATGATGTGAAAGTTCTAAGTAATTTTAAATTTGGTTTTCATACCTATAAAATGGGAATAAAAATAATGCCTATATCCTAGGATTGTTGTAAAGATTGCATTAGCTAATATGTAAAGGATGATAGCCTTGCTTATTCAAGTGTGGTAAATGTAAGTATGATATATTGTGTTTCTCGTTCCCAGACCACACCATGGTAGATCCATAGTAGATGGATCACAATAAAAATCACACACACAAAAAAAACTGTGGCTCTGCCACAAGCACCATAGTCAATGAAATTCCAGACTCCAAAAACAGGTACTTTTTCCTTTATTCAGGGGTTTTCTAAAGTGTTTGAAAACTGACAGCCCTTGGAAACATTTGGAATGCCTCTGTGCAGTGCTCTTAACAGCTGCTGCTGGTGATTCTAAAAAAATTCCCTAGATGTGCTTCCACATCCTTACCTGTTCCCATGTCCTGGTCAATTTTATGCCTCACCTCCATTTACCTCCTTTTAAGCGTCATCATGAAATAGTGGAGGAAAACCAGCTTCATATTTCCACATCCAGATGACTTTTCAAAACATTTTCAAAGTATGCTCCAATTTTCTATAGCTTCTCTGGTTAGAAAATTATCTGATGTGTTCATCTTGATTAGAGAGCCTCCTCTGTCAAGAATTCTGGTATAGAGTTCTGAGGCTAGGCAAAATCATAAATGTCAGTAGAAGTGTATGAAAGATGAACCATACGTAGTTTTCCAAAATCAGATTTTTCCCTACTTTTTGCCCTCCAATGCACCTTTATTGCCTGTCTCATAAGTCCCTTACGGTAAGTTTCTTCTCATTCACTTATGTGGTCTGAGAATTTAAGTACAGATTGCTTGGGATGGGAAGTCTCCGTTTAGGGAGCAGCCATTGCTCTTAGGCATCCAGTCATTGTTCCTAATGTAATGACTTCCTTCCACCACCAGCAAACAGAATCTCAGCACACCCACAAATATACAGCTGTGCCCCTTGCTCTGAGCTAACCACTAGAGAAGCAATTGAGAATTAATCAAATTTGAGAAACTAAAATTAAAATATATTTGCCACTAATATGCATGATTTAAGGTTTTAAGGTTTTCTCACAAATGAAGAAAGATGGATTACATAGTTAATATAAGGCTCAGTGATTATGGTTGAATAAATAAATGAGAAAGGAGAACAAAGGAGAAAGAATTTGACTGGGTAGGAAGTGAGACAATTTTGATGTCAGCAGTAGCAAAAGCCTAAGGAGAACATGATAAAAATGCTGTAAAATGTATAGTGCGTATTGTGTATTATCATACTTTAAAATTGTAAAGATAAATAGATACTTTATCACCTGGGAATGCCAGGTTACAAAAATTTCACTTAGTGTCTTAAAAAGATCTGCTGGATCTGCATATCTGCAGTCCAGGCATAGTGTGCACATTCAGAAACAAAAGAAGGAGGCAGATTGTATTAGCATATCCTGGCTTTTTTCCATATTCTTCTAGCTGACTTACACACACACACACACACACACACACACACACACAGGTGTGAACACACACTGCTGTTATTGCTATTGTTGTTTACATATATATTCATTTACTTTGCTGGATATGCTTACATTCCCAGCCCTATCTACAAAGGAGTTTTAGAAATTTCTCATTTTAGCTTTCTACTCTTGGTCATATTGGTTGGCACAGAAGGAGTGTGGAGTAAATGTTGGGTGAGAGAACACACAATGGATTTCAACTATTTAGACTATTTACTTAACAACAAACAACTATATGCGTTTCCACACAAAAGATAAATACATGTTCCACGGGCTGTCAATGTCATTTCAAGAGCAAATGCTATTACATAAAAATATAAAGATTGCCCTATGTTTGAATCTCAATTGAAATAGCCACTCTCTATTTGGAACAGTTTGGTCAAGGTAGTGGAACCCAGGTATTATTCGATTTTCTGGCTAATGAAAACACCAACATAATAGTGATCATAATAGTGATGATAGGAACCTATTAAGTTCAATTGTGGTGGAAATGTGAAGATTCTATTTTGCTTAATATACACATTTTATATCTTGAATGAAAAGTATATGCTTTCTATTTATTGAAGCATTTGCAATGTAATGTTTCCAGTACATTAAATTTTTAAAAATATAGTTAAAAGAGAAGTTGTTTCACTCTTCCCTCAGATTTTGGAGAGGGCCTGCATTTTACAATAAAATGATTTGGAAAGTTAGACATTAGCTCATCAAATTAGTACTCTGTTTATTATTCAACTTTGATCACAGGAATGTAAATATTTTTCTTTTTTATCATTTCTGAAAAAAAGAGAAAGAGCAATATTTTCAAGTATCAAAATGTTTATATAAACAAACTTCTCTTCTCAAGCCTTCTCTTCAGAAATAATCACCTGAGTTTCTCCTCTAATTTTGATGATAGCTAAAGAAAATCTATTCGAGGGAACTTGGAATGAGTCTTCCACACTCTCCAAGCCAGCCACTTGCCCTATCATGTGTGGCTCCAGCACACTGCTGGAATAGACATTGTTTTGTTATTTTAATTTGCAGATATTTTAAATTCAAGGAAGATAATTTTAAAAGGGAGCAAATATCCTATCTAGCACACTGGTACTTTGGAGTATAAATTGTATTTGCACTTACCAAAAGGAAGAGGAAAGTGAGGCAAATTACACAACCAATTTCATCAACTATTGCAACAAGCTGAGTCTTTAAAAAATTAATTGCTCTCTTGAGCAATCTCTATCTCCCCTATAGAATTATAAATAAATAATTAAAAAAATAATTTCTTCTCCCTTTTCACCTTATAGTTTCCAGATAAAATACAGGGTACCCAGTTATATTTGAGTTTTAATAACAGATCAATACAAACATTTTTAGTATAAGTATTTCCAAAATATTGCACGAGCTATAGTTATAGTAAAAAAAAATTGCTTATAACAATTTAATTTAAATTTAATGAGGTATCTTGTAATTTTGTTTGCTAAATCTGGCAATTCTACTCAAAGTGAATGTTGATCTAGTCTTTTCCCTAGGACCTGTAGACCTGAAAGAAAAAAGAAGATTGGGAACTAATAGTTATTTTGATTCACATTCTTTTTTTTTTGAGACGGAGTCTCGCTCTGTCACCCAGGCTGGAGTGCAGTGGCGCGATCTCGGCTCACTGCAAGCTCCGCCTCCTGGGTTCACACCATTCTCCTGCCTCAGCCTCCCGAGTAGCTGGGACTACAGGTGCCCGCCACCATGCCCAGCTATTTTTTTGTATTTTTAGTAGAGAGGAGGTTTCACCGTGTTAGCAGGGTGGTCTTGATCTCCTGACCTTGAAATCCGCTCGCCTCCACCTCCCAAAATGCTGGGATTACAGGCGTGAGCCACTGGGCCTGGCCGATTCATATTCTTAATAGTTATTTTGATTTACATTCATGGAGGGGAATTAAAGTTTATTATTTTAGAAGGAGGAGAATTTTTCTCTTAACATTACTAGGTATATAATCCAATAATGGGAATTGAGAAAAGAGTGAGTATTTTCCCTAATTTGGGGGGTGTCAAGGCAGGAGTGCCAAAAATCCATGAGCATTAAAAGGAAATCTGCTGCTGTTGAATTGGGAAGAAGGTCTGTAGCTTCCTCTTGTCTCACCCACCGTCACAAACATACTAGCCTGAACAGAAACTGGGCCATGAGAATGCTTCAGAGAAAGCCATAGCACCAGAGGATTAATCCCTAAGAGCAGCACTGAATGTTCCCATGAAAAACACAATTGAAAGTCCTAATGTACTTGTATATTCTTGGAAAATAACAGGTTTTATGACAAAATTACCCATATAGGCTCCTAGCCAACCTTTCCTAGTGGAATCTTGGAGCCTTTCCTTGTCCTATTTAGATAAACACTGATGCTTAATGTCTCTAGCTTCTGAAGAAGGAAGTGTTCTCTTTCCTTGAGGAGTAAGAGAAGAGGTATGTTAGTGTTGCATTTGTAAAACTATAATTTGATTCCACCTCCTAAGAAGGCAGAGCTTTCCCCACTGAAAGCTACTGCATTTACAGAGCTATTTGGCCATACCCTTCAAGTGGACTGAGTCTTTACAAAAACTTGAAAATGGTTGTACACCTAAACTGCATTAATTGGAGTCTGGAAAAAAAGTCTAGATACAAAGTAGGAGTTAATCTTAAATCTTGTATTTTAATAGACATAATTTTAGAACAAGAGTTAACTAGCCTAGGCTTTTTTTCTTCTGAATATAGTAGTATAGCAAGTAAACACTGTAGATTATCAAATAATCTGTATGCAATGCAAAATCTACCATTGTGATATCTGGCTACTGAAAACTTTTTGAAAAATCACCAAAATATTAAAAGCTGAAGTAATGTATCAAGCATGTCATTATATTCTTTATTTTAGTCTATTTTATTTTGTGACCCGCTCATACATACTCTGTGGGAAAAAGAGCAGAGGGAGGTATTAATTTAGCTGTCTCATGAGTTACATGAAGTAGGTGAGCTCATGTTACCTAATTATACAGTTACCTAAGCTTCTTAGGTATGTCTTGAAGAAGGCTATACTTTTATAAAATTTGATTCTGGTATTATAATATTTACTCTGCATCCTCTGAGGGGATTTTAATAAAATTAATTCTAGATTCTTTGAGAAAAAAACTGATGTGTTGCTCCGCATTACACAAAATTTCAAACATAGTCCCACTGAGATATCTCCTGGCACATTCTACTCAAACTTATCTTTAGCGTAGATATGGTTCTGTGCATTTACAATATAACAGCCTTGGGTATATGTTGCACTCTGTAAGATTCTAACAGATAAGTATTAGTAAGCATCATGTTCACCTTTTAACAATGCATCAGTGAGTCGCTTCTGAGACTGATTTAAATGCATTTGAATGTTCAATCCAATATGAATGTGAAGGCATTTAAATGAATTCAGTGTGTTTATCTGAATCTGAGATCATGCCATACATGTTTATTTGAATGTGTGATGTGCAATCAATCAAATAAATGCACTGAGTGGATTTATGTCATTCTGTGATAGCACATTCAAATAAATGTCTTTAACATTTTCAGTGATGTAAAAATGTAAACTAGAAAGAATATTTTTCTTCATTTTTATACAAAGCATGAAAAGGATATAATTTCTTAACTTGAAGGGTACATATATTGTGTAATGACCGTATGAAAAACCATATGGTTTTTATTAATCACATTAAAAAATTGTTTTAGTCTATTTTCTAGTTACAATTCCTACACTTCCCAAATAAACTTGTCACAGGAAAACTAATCAGTTAATTTTAGTCATTATGGCATCAATAGCAGTCTCCTAATAAATTTGGCTACCCCAAGGAATATTGATTTTGAAAAGAAGAAGAATTGTCCATTATTCAGTGACAGACACACCTGTGATTCTGAACACAAGGAAGTGGGTGGGAACTCACATTTATTATCTTCTGGTCTAAAGATACTTTTAGTAGACCACAGTTAATACAAAGGAGAATATATCAAGTATTATCTGCAGAAATATACACGTCAGCTCAAGTGGAGACTGGACATTGACTTCATTTCATCAAAATCAACAGCTAGCTAAAAATGATGTAAGACATACTCTCTATCACCCATTGACATCACACACACACACACACACACACACACAGAGGAATTTACTACCTCAAAAAATTTATGACATAAAAAATTATGTATAACAAAAACCCTGGAGATTCTAAGTAGACCAAATAATCCTAATTTTGATAAAATCATTTTTAAACAAATATTCCACACAGATGGATGTCTGAAGCCCTTATTTTAGCATTTTATATTAAGAAAGTGAGGTAATTTTTCTGTTTTGGTTCTTTTGTTTAGTTTTGTTAGAAATGGGAAAGATGGGGAAATTTGTTGATTAGTGTAATGAATGGATGTCAGGGAAGAACTTGTTCACTCCAAAAGGATGACTCAAATCTTGCCTAGGTAGCTTTGCTTCTAGGGAAGGAATGCTGCAAATGACAGACCTGAGCCCTGAAACAGCCAGGATCAGCACTCAACATAAGTAGCTGGATACACCTCTGCCAATAATTCCTTTTTATTGAGATCACAGTCAATACCATATTCTAGAGATGAATACGGAAATTTCTAATAGTGTTTCTGTATCCCTCTTTATACACATGGATACAATACACAGACCCACACACTGTATACTCACTCATCCTTACTCTCACCCATATTCCTAAATAAATGCGGTTAGCCTCATTGTATTAAGATTCCTTTTTCTTCCCTTTTCTTCTCATTGTATGATTGTGTTGTATTATGGAACAAAACGTTGTATTATGGAACATTGTATTAGGATTCCTTTTTCTTACTTTTTCTTCTCATTGTATGATTGTGTTGTATTATGGAACATTATATTATTTTCTATACATTTGGGTATTTTGATTTATTGTTCAATTGTTGATTGATACTGATATGGACAGGAGACAGGAAAATACTGGGTAGAAGAGGGAGGTTCCCCAGCAAAGCTTCCCCCTGAAGCCTGGAAACCCTCAGCCCTAAATCGGAACAGTCATTCCTATTTTCATGCTCAAAAGTTGGCTTTCGGCCTGTCACACCCTCCTATCCTGTACCCATATAAAACTCAAACCCCAGGCTCCACAAGCAGATGAGCAGACAAAGAGAAGAGCAGCAGAGAAGCAGCCAAGATAAGGAACAGCTGAATGTCAAGAGGAGTTTGGCTGGGGACAGTCAGAGAGATCAGTTGCTGGATGGCCAAACTCCAGGGGAAGATCATCTTCCCACTCCATCCCCTTTCCAGCTCCCCATCCATCCTGCTGATAGCCACCTCCACCTGCATTCACCATCCTTCAAATCTGTGTGTGACCTGATTTTTTCTGGATGCCAAATAAGAACTCCAGATACAGAAAGCTATCACATTTTCCCTCTGCCCTTGTGAAAAGACAGAGGGTCCAATGAGCTGTTTAATACTTAAGCTGTCTGCAGATGGCAAAGCTGTAACACATGCTCACTCTGGCTTCAGAAGCCTCAGACACCCACCCCTAGATGCTGCCATGGGGCCAGAGCCCAGGGCCGCTCACCCTGGCTCCTGCACCTGCCCTTCTGCATGCTCCCCCTCCCATAAGAGTTTGAGTGTGCATAGCGACCAAACAGATGAGCCACACCCCTGTCACATGTCCTGTGAGGGAGGTCAGGAAACTCTCCTATTTCAATATTTAAACTAGATTAGTTCTAGTTTGAGCCAATATTCAAACTCTATTATTTATATGTTTATAACTGATATGAATGTTGTTCTAATTATATCACAATCTTGCAAATTATTATGTTCATTATCCACTAATGAACTATTTTTCACTAAAATATTGTGTGTGTACATATATATATGCACATCTCTATATTTCAGTATGCTCAGCCCTTATATGATAACTTTACAGATTTTTTCCAAAACTTTCATACACAAAATCTGAACAATAAATATTAAGGTAACTGAAGATACTGAAAAACTGCAAAAAGTATTTCATATTATATATTTTAAGTGTAGTTTATATATATTTTAAATAAATCATGAAATATCTAAAATGTACCAATATTTTGATCTTTCTTCAAAGATTCACAAGTTTATACTCCACAGTAAATTTGTAGGCTAGGAAATATCTCAAGTCCATTTCATATTGGAAATTAAATAACACATACTTGCCTTTTTCTATAGATCCCAGATTTGATTTGTTTTTCAAACTGTGGGAAGACATTATGCTGAGTCATCCATACACTTCTGCATAATATGGCACATTTTTGTGAAGTGACAGCTGAGGTCAGAGAATATTGTTAACTTCTGTTCATGCTCACATGTCATTGGTTTACAGAAATCTTTATATGTATATGGTACACATTATGAATTTAAATTTCACACATAGCCATTTTTCAAATAGTTCCAGTATGGGAGCTTCTTCCTTTTATCTCACAGGAAAGCTCCCTTTCCTCAGGGAAATGAAACCTATGAAAAGACCCACCATATGTGAATTCACACTACAGATAGTTTTTACCATATGTGCTAAAAAGACCAACACTCCAAGGTACTTTCAGCTATAACTCTGAATTTCCTGTCCTTTGTCAGTTTAAACTAAGCTCTTTACATTACTGTGAACTGCATGTAACTCACGTGAATTATACACTGAAGGTAATACTTTACAGTAAGTGGAGGATAATTATTTATTCATTTTGTATTCATTGAGGTAAC
Source organism: Pan paniscus (assembly GCF_029289425.2). Classification (NCBI taxonomy): domain Eukaryota; kingdom Metazoa; phylum Chordata; class Mammalia; order Primates; family Hominidae; genus Pan; species Pan paniscus. The sequence continues at coordinate 99,910,130 of NC_073253.2, forward strand.
ATTAATCATAGTGACTCCATCTGGGATTTATGGAATATAGTCCATAATTCCAAAGAATTCAACTACACACTTTGTCTCTATTCATAATCCATCTGTAGAGTAACTATGCTTTGTCTGGCACAAAGTCATGTTAATAATATCACAAGGATGTATTTTACTCTTCTTTTGGGCTTCATATGATAATATTTTGGCTACACATAAATGAAATATTCACTTCAATCCTGTGACCAACATTCTTTAAACCTGTACAGCAGATAATGCTAAGTATGTGACCGAAAGAGGTAGGAGTCATCAGGAGTTACCTATGATGATTTTCTTTTTCCAGATATTTTGGGGTTAATGGTAGCTCAAAAATTTTACTAGTCTTAGAAATCAATTATAGTTTGAAAAAGTTATATCAAATTGTAATAGCGAGCTGCATCAGTTTGAACAGAGAAATTATTTTAAACCACTTAGGATTAATAGATATAACTTTAGTGATAATTTAATTATACCTATAATGTTAAAAATTACCACAAAAATGTAAAAGTTGGAAACTTTCTACAGAAAAAATGTTTATCTTCTGCAGTTTCCCTCTTGTTCAAATTCAGTTTTGTTTCTGCCATACTATCCTCTTAAAGGAAGTTTTAACATCAACCATGAATGAATTGATTTGAATTGCATTGGCATTGAATTCTTATGTAGAAATTCAAGAGGTGGATTAGAGAGCAATTGTAATCCAAAGATTGTTTTCAGCAAAGTTCTTTTGAATTATGCATAAATGACATTTGGATTCTGCTATTTGAAGTTTATAATTTGGATAGCTATTTAAATATTGATGAGTTGTTTGGGAAGTTTTACAAAACAGATATACTTAGAAAAATATGGGGCACTTAAACATTTTAACTTGACGCTTTCTGTCCACTGGAATAGTCCATGTTGTTTACCACATGTTCATGTTTAATTAGTACATAGAAGACTATGGAGAGTCATTCTCAGGACTTTGAAATGCCATATGAAATGCAGAATACTGAGTGTAATACTCTTTCCAGAAATAATTGTGTTCCTGAAAAAAGAAATGTGGTATGTTTAGAAATTGATTTTGTAAGTCAAGATTATAAACTGACACATTAGGGAACTAGTCGTTAACAGTTTATGAATTATCTAAAATATGCCAAAAAGATAAAGGTAGTAAAAAGGAAAAGGTAAGAAAACTGCTGAATGATGTGGCTTCAAATTGTGACTGTCTTTATAGACCAAAGAAAAAGAGAGAATTCCATACTTTACTACAGAGACAAAGTTTACAGATACATAAAATAAACAATTATAAGCATCTTTGGACAATGATATTTATTACTTTAAGGAAACATCCATGATCAGTAATTACTGAATTTTGTTATACTATTTAAAATTATGATTTGCCAACTTAGTTATTATTCAAGGACTATGTTTTTTACCCATGTTCCAATAGAACCTTCATTCTAGAATGTCTAACTCTAAGTTGACATTTAAGGAAATCTAGGTAATCATGAAACTCACAGCTAGAGTTTTCACCAAGTCCTGAAAAACTAGAACTTTCTCTTAGTATTAACTAACTGTGCTAGTTACTCTCATGTTAAATTTTCTGAAGATCTAAAACTGAATTCATTGAAAAACGTTTTATGTCAATTTTCTACTCAATATTTCAAAGAGAATAGGTGATAATATTCTAAAACCATAATCCAATTGCAATGTCTATGCCTTTCCACTACCACATCCCCCAAATTACCAAGCCTCACATCTTATTTCTACTGTTATATGGCTAAACTTTTATAAATCTTCTAAACACAACCTTTTGACCTTATGAGTAAAGAAAATAAAATCCAGAGAATTTAATTCTAAGAGTAACTTCCTAGACCTATATTTCCACTATCTGCTTTGTCCTTAACTCTGTTTCACCTCTCACCTGCTTACTAACCATTGCCAGTGGATTGTTTCATGGGTATTTCTCAGGTAAACTTGTTATTCCTTAATCCCTAAATTAAGACTTCTCTTTCTTCCTCTATTTTTGTTAATGGAGGGTTATTTTCTAAGTAAAACATAAGATGCTTGGAATCACTTCTTTCTATTTTTTTGTGTCTGTGCTTTCTATCAGAAACTATATTACTGATATGTTAAACAAATATGAATTTATAAATTATCCTGTCCTAGCACTGTGCTAAGCCATTGACATGTACAGAGCAATCCCCTGGCTTTATGGGCTGAATAGCCCTATTTTGCCTTTTCCCTCAGTTTTGCATCAATTTCTTTCTATTGCCGCAGCTACTGGTCTTAGCCTCCATATAATTTCTCTCTCCATATTTCTCTTTTCAAAAGAAAATCTCCTGAAATAATGTTAATTATATTAGTCTCCTATTCAAAATCTTTGTTGATTACTCCCACACTCAAATCCCACCACAATCCTATCCATATTTCTTTTGTTTTTTTCCTCTTTTTTTTTTTTAGATGGAATCTCGCTCTGTCACCCAGGCTGGAGTGCAGTGGCGTGATCTCGGCTCACTGCAACCTTCGCCTCCTGGGTTCAAGCAATTCCCTGCCTCAGCTTCCCGAGTAGCTGGGATTACAGGCATCCACCACCATGCCCAGCTAATTTTTGTATTTTTAGTAGAGATGGGGTTTCACCATCTTGGCAAGGCTGGTCTTGAACTCCTGACCTCGTGATCCATCCGCCTCAGCCTCCCAAAGTGCTGGGATTACAGGCATGACCCACCATGCCTGGCCAATCTTATCCATATTTCTTATTTTATAATGTAATTGTTATTGAAATTTGAATCAAATGTATTTATCTAGTTTCAACCTCTATTTTTCTAAATTATACATATATATATATATAGAGAGAGAGAGAGAGAGAGAGAGGGAGTATTTTCTAGGGATAAAACTCAGTGCTACTTATAGTGAGGAAGACAAATGTAATAAGACATGGTGTCTGCTATTCAAATGTTAGCTCTTTGTTAAATAATATAGAATCTTATGCAGACATTATCAATATCAATAAAACCATAAGGGAAAACACTCAGAAAATTTAAAAGATGAAGAGTCTGTCTTTAGCTGGGGAGTTCTAGAAGGAAAGATTTAATGAACATTTCTAATTGATCCTGTAATAACTTTCCCTGATACTCTTGGTTTATTGTCCATCCAGATGTTAATCTTTTAGATAATTCTACTATGGAAAATTTAATATGTCTAGGTACCATAAGTTACATATTTGCATAATACTTTTTTTTGAGACAAAATCTCACTCTGTTGCCCAGGCTGGAGTGCAGTAGCGCAACCTCGGCTCATTGCTACCTCTGCCTCCTGGGTACAAGTGATTCTCCTGCCTCAGCCTCCCTAGTAGCTGGGACTGCAGGCATGCGCCACCACACCCAGCTAATTTTTGTATTTTTAGTAGAGACAGGGTTTCACCATATTGGCCAGGCTGGTCTCTAACTCCTGACCTTGTGATCCGCAGGCCTCAGCCTCCCAAAGTGCTGGGATTACAGGCATGTGCCACCATGCCCGGCCTTCATAATACTTTTAATAAATGTTTAGTGAAACTGTAATTGAAAATATTTTAATTATTTATGTTACCTTATGATCTAATATGCATATCTGCCTAATACATTCTATCATGAATTCTGTGTCAAAAAATAGTCTGGGTGCAGCCACCCAACAATGCTCCTCTGCTTGTGTCCTCAAAGGAGCTGTATGTGACCCATTGTCTTGGGCCTTAGATAATCATTATTTCTGGGCTCTTCTCAGTTACATGTAACCCTGCCCAAAGCTGAGGGCCAGCTTTGCCTCTGAAACTGCTTTCTTCTTATGACTGCTTGATCTGACTTGGGGCCAGGTCAGATCGTGACAGCATTTACATTGTCAGAAGGGTAATGGAGAGACTTGCTTATCTGATGAATATAGGGTGCTCCAGTTTCAAAGAATTTTGCTTTTTACCCTTTCCCAATAATTCCCTTAAAAATTTTACCATTGGATATATTGATTGTATAAATTAAAGAAAATAAAAACCAAAAACATTTTTGAAA